>NW_021703767.1:15042466-15322936 GCF_005190385.1 Monodon monoceros
AGGAAGGAAGGAAGGAAGGAAGGAAGGAAGGAAGGAAGGAAGGAAGGAAGGAAGGAAGGAAGGAAGGAGAAGGAGGGAAGAAACAAAAAAAATGCTCCAGGTATCTAGTTTATACATTATACTAGAAACCGATATACATATTTTAAATATATCAGAAAAGCCCTATCTTCCCCCCAGTTAATTCTTTTAACCTGGTTCCTCACTGTGTATGACATGTCATCATTAAAAAATAATTTGGAACTGAATCACTTTGCTGTACAGCAGAAACTGACACACACTGGAAATCAACTATACTTTACAAAATTTTTTTTAAAAATAAAATATAATTTTGTAGCTCTTATCACTACAACCATTCCTACTAATACTCCTCTATTACTACTACTACCAAAATTCATGAAATCTGTAAATAAATAGTAAAAAATAATAAAATTACAATTTGGATTATGTACTTTATGTAATAAATGTAAATTTACAGTTTATATAAATGCTTCACCTTTTTAACGTTATTGCAATGTTATGGACTAGGTTTTATTATATAGATAAAGAATTGAGACTCAGAAAACTTAAATGATTTAATTTAATTCACACAAATAATAAACTGCACAGTTGAAATACACAAGCGGGTTTTCTGACTTTAAAATGTGCTTCCCTCTCCACATATATCAGGTTTCTTTTTCTTTTTCTTTCTTTCTTTCTTTCTTTTTCTTCCTTCCTTCCTTTCTCTCTTTCTTTCTTTCTTTCTTCTTTCTTTCTTTCTTTCTTTCTTTCTTTCTTTCTTTCTTTCTTTCTTTCTTTCTTTCTCTCTTTCTTTCCTTCCCTCTTTTTCTTTCTATTGCTGCCTTTTTAACAAATACAAATCTTTCTTGTCCGGGTGCTACATACTAATTCACATTGAGATATCTGCTCCTTTCCTGCTGACAGAGACACCAAACATAGCAGAAATTGCACAAAAAGAGAAGAAAAGAAAACGAAGGAGAAAGCTCAGTACTCGGCAATCTTGTCAAGGTCAATGATGGCTATAAATTTGGGTGTAAGGAATCAATCAAATAGGAGCCTCATTAACAAGGACACTTCAAAGGCGCTGCAGAGAACATGGAGCTCCAGCTTCTAACTCCATTTTACAGATGGGGAAACTGAGGCCAAGGCTGTTTGACATGTCCACTAGTCAATGACAAAACTGAGTGCCCTGACTTGCAGTTTAGAGAGCCTTCCATCACTGAATCCTATCTGTCTCTACATGGTCAGCTGCATAACTTCTAAGTAGAACAGCTGAACATATTGTCAATATCCTCCATGACATGCAACTTACTAATTGGAGAGTTAAAGCTAACTTTTTCCCAGGTGTACAACAGGAAGGGCAGAAACAAATCATTTTTTAGTAATGATGAAATTCTCTCAGAAGTACCACTCACCTTAAAAATGTGCTTAGAAATTATTGATACACTCTCAGCATTCTGGTTTTCCTGTCTTTCTGAAAATAAGATGTTGCAGGAGTGCCTTCACAGCTTTGATCATGAGCAGTCAAAGGGGACTTTGTGTAGCTTCCAGGGAAATGCTATTGCCGGAAAAGTCAGAGCTCTCTGTCATGCAGAAGAAACCGTTACAGAACTTTCCGGCATTCCTAACTCCAGATCAAATTAGGATCAGAAGGCTGTTGTCATTGGCCCCCAGGAGCCTGTGGTTTTCTTATTTTCTTATCTGCATTTTTCTTCCCTGCCTATTCCAGGTAGCTGTCACGACAAATATGAAAAGGGTATTCATTTGTTGATGATTCTTTGCTTCTTCTCACTTTCACATTCACAGCAAGGAAAAGAACAATTGCCTCCACAGGTTGCTTCAGCATTTTGAACTCGTAGGCATGCAAGTATCTTGATAGGCTCTAAACATGCAGTCTTACCCAATTTTTGAAATTTGGATTTTATATAAGGTGGATTCTTTTTGTATTGATTACAAGTGCTTATAATACTCTACCTAGCAGAGTTTGGGTCATAAAAGTCACTAAATGTAAAACATTGTACACAGTTGCCCAAGTTGTCATGTATCTGGACAAATTTATGAAAGTAAAAGGAGTCATCCATTTGGGTTATTTCTTACATTTTGGAAACTTAGCATCTTATGTTTTCTTAAGCTTCTTGGGAAAGTTCCAAACTTGAATATCTAAAAGGATTTGTGCAGACTGACAAAGTTGGCCAAGAAAGGAGACTTCCCTGATAACAAGAGGCAGCAGAACCCTGTGGTGCTGACCCCACCTGGTGATTCTCCCTTCTCTGAGGTTTCACTAATGACATTGGCCTCCTCCTTAATGAACTCTTTGGGAGCTGGTCCTCCTTAAACTGACTTGGACAAGCTTGGACAAAACACTTCTCTTGAATCTGTGTAACACAACTGAAATACCATCAGGAAATTCAAATAACACTTTTCTCAGTGCTATAGAGAAAAAATAAGTAAATAAATCCAAGTTAAGTGAATAGTGTTAATAAACATATAACTTGCTTTCACAGTATTATCTGGGACTGGGGGTGGGGTGTTGTATAAATGGATGTTTTATGTTTATTTTATTGTTTAAAATGAGAGAGGATTAAATATGTTTAAGCTTTGATGGTGAAAAGAGTGATCCAAAGTGCAGAGTTAGAAACACTGGCAATAAGTCAAAAAATATTTCTTTGAGAGCTACTGAAATTGTTGTCTACAATCAATGTACACACTTTTACATCTTTACCCAATTAACTGACAATGCATCTCTTCCTTCCCCTCTTCTCAGGGTCTGCTTCACTAACCTTGACCCACATAGGAAGTCAGACAGAAATTGGAAATTTCCTTACTGAACTTGAAAAGAGAACACAATAAGAAGTTGGGTGGTTAATCCAATGCATAAGAGCTGAATATATCCAATTGAAAAGGATGGCCTTTTTCACTAGCTAGGATAACGCTTATATAGCATGGCCCATATCGCTTCTGGGACTCTGTTCCTTTATTTTCCCATGGTTGCACAACCACCTGTTGAGCATATGTTCTTCTTTAGTGCATTAATACATTCAGGCAGCTCACAATCAAGTCTTGCAGCACTGGGAACTCTTGACTAAGGTAACTGCGATTCTCTACTTTTATTCATCATTTGTTTGATTCATAGTTTAACTCTCAGAGGGCAATTTTATTTCCGTTGTTTCTAAGATCTTGAGAGATACCTTATGGTATCCCACATAGGCTGACAAGAAGGAACACTGTAAAATAGTTTATTGAGATGCAGG
The DNA here is from genome assembly GCF_005190385.1 of Monodon monoceros. NCBI lineage: Eukaryota > Metazoa > Chordata > Mammalia > Artiodactyla > Monodontidae > Monodon > Monodon monoceros. Next base: position 15,045,715 of record NW_021703767.1, read on the forward strand.
ATGCAAATTCACTATAAGTAAACCTATGAGAAATTAATTTTTGACCTGAATGGGAAGTAGAAGATGGCTAAATGCAAATGATAATTTTTCCTTTTGATTGTTTTGTATGGCAGCATCTTGACATAGGAAAATAAAAAAGAGAGATTTGTGAGTGTGTAAAAACCATTAGAAGTTACTTTGAACTTCAAGAGAACAACACACTTTAAATTGTTTCTCCAGTTGTTCTCCCTGGTTGGCAATTCCCTGTTTTTTGTTGGTGTGTCACCTCCTCTAATGTCAAGTCTCTAAACTGTGTTGCTCAGTGATTCACTAAAATCAATAATGCCCTACTTCAGATCAGCCAAGTAGTTTCACTTGAACTTTTTCTCATAATCACTTTATAATTAAAATCATTTAGTAAAATTCTAACTCTCCTGAATGACTATTTATGGTTTTCTGAATCAGCATGTGTGTGTATGTGTATATGTATGTGTGTGTAGACAGAGAGAGAGAAATAGACAGAAACACCAATGGATGGTCACCCTACTAAATTATTGGTTTGTCCTTTATTCCCACAGTTCTTTGTTCAAACCTCAAATAAGTCACTTATCATGTCACACAATAGTGCCACTATTTGCATTTGGTCTTGCCCTTTACATTGTTCTATCCAATTTTGTATTCTGAGAGCTTGGCACAGAGGCAGAAGTTCAGAAGGTATTTTAAAAATATTTGATAAAGGAATTAACAACAAATTAAGTCCCATGTGTGCTCCCTGATCCATATTCTATGGTAGAAAGATGTTAAAACTGAGTTTGCTGTTGTTACAGTGAGCATGCAGAGTGCATAAACAAATTCCAAACCAGCATATTATGTTATGTGTACCTCTTCTCCTTACCCAGTTTTAAGAAACACAAAGTTGAAAAAAAATTTGCTTTGACTGGCTGGTTCATCATACAAGATTTTGTTTACTATAGACCCACTTTTCATTCCATACTTATTGAAGACACACAAAATACAAGGCTAAATGCTAGGAATGAAAATCGGAATATGTTTAAATGAAGAAGCAGTTGGGAAATAACCAAACAGCATGACAAAGATTCATTAGAGAGTTAGAATTGCCAGATTTTTTAACCCTGTACTCTATATTTCTACCTGTGGGACTTAAATCAAGGGTATTAGTTATCTATTGATAGCAATCTATAGTTATCTATCTTTACCCCAAAACTTAGCAGCTTAATAGAGCACAAATTTATTACCTCATAGTTTCTGTGAGTCAGGAATCCCTCTGTGCCAAAGTCTTTCACACCCATGACTGCGGCCTCATCTGCAGTTTCAGCTGTGGAGGGGGCAGCAGTTGTTGACAGGATTCAATTCCTTGAGGGTTGTTGGACTGAGAACCTCAACTGCAGTTGGCTGGAGGCCACCCTCAACTCCTTGCCATGTGGGCCTTTTCAAGAAGCTATCTTACTTCCTCAAAGTGTGCAAGCCAAGAAGGCAATAAAGAGAATCTATTATCAAGGTTAGACATCACAGTCATTTATAATCAAGTCACAGAAGTGACATCCCATCACTTTTTCTATACTCTGAGTTTTAGAAACAACTTACTATGTCCAGCCCATATTCAAAGGGAGGGGATTACACAAGACTGCGAATATCAGGAGGTGGGGATTATTGAGGGTGATCTTAAAGGCTGTCTGTTACAGCACATAACTAAATTTCTCTAAGCCTACTTCCTTTTTCTCTAAAATAGAAAACAAAATGTCTCCTACCTCATGGGATTGATGTGAAAATCAAATAGTACATTTAAGCCCTGAGCATATAGTAAGAACTCAGTAAATGTTAGTTCTCATTAGTTAATCACAACACACCATGACATGTCCTGTGGTCAGGTTATTCAAAGAACTGTGGGACCACATGAGAGGAACACTTAACACCATCTTGAAATTTATAGACAAACTTTTCAGAACGGTTGAAGTCTACACTGAGGCTTGGATATAGGACAGAAGTAGCCGGCTAAGGGATAAGAAGAAAGAGAATGGGATTCCAGGGAGAGAGAAAGCCCTAGAAACCAGAAAGAGTTACATTGCCAGCTAGACTGAGAACTGTGCAGGACTGATTACCCCTCTCCTCTTTGGCATTCCTGCCTGAAAGGTGGGACACAGAGAGAAGGTAAAATTAATGTCAGAAGCATGCAAATGTATGTGCACATACACCATCAAGCTCCAACACAATGATACTTTGTGCACATGACATTTCTAGACATTAATGCAGAAATGTCTAGAGAGAGAAGGAGGAGAATAGGAAGAGAAGTTAGAATTGTCATCTCTAGGTCAAAAGGACCTGAGATTCTTGCAATGCCTCTTCTGTAAGTGAGATGCCATCCTGCTCCTGGTCCTTACAAAGCAGTGGTCTCCTGGACCTGGGTGAGCCAGACCACTAGGACAAGCTTCCTTGGCTGGCCCATTCTCAGGCACTTTGATACTGTTTAAATTTCCCAATGCTAAACACTCATAAAGTTTGAAATCCATTTCACAGCTCCCATATTTATAGGGCACTGTTTTAAATTAGACTTTATTGATGTTTTACTTTGAATTGCTAATATATTTATATTTTTCAAGATAAAACAAAATATTATCTCAAAATACCCACTGAGGATTCTTGTTCCCATCCCCATGTCTTTCTACCCTCCCCTCAAAGGTTAATGGGAAATAATTGATTTTCCCCAAAGTTGTTTCTTTGATTTTCTCCCAACATTTTATTTTGAAAGTTTTCAGACCACAAAGAAAGTTACAATAATCCTATTAAAAACACCCAAATGCCCTTCATCAATATTCACCAGGTGATAACATTTTGCTGCATTAGCTTTATCTCTTTCTCTCTGTATGTGTACATACACATATGTTCATTTCAGAGTTGGTTACAGAAATTAAAATACTTTACCCCTAAGTCTTTCTAAATAAACATGCAGAAACAGCTAGAAACACCTTGGAAAAGGAGAGCAGGGAGGAGATTGGGAAAAGTATAGCTTTACCCAGGATTAAACCATACAATAAACCCTCTATAAGTAATGCAGTATAGTACTAGAACATGACTAGGCAGACATACCAATGATACAGAATAGAATACCTAGAAATAAACTCAAGTACATATGAAAATTTAGAAGCAAGAAGGGTGACATCTCAAAACAGTAAGGAAAAGATGTACTACTTTTTACTAGTGTGGGGCAAACTAAATAGCTATTTGGAAAATGTAAACTTGGGTTCACTCCATGCATAAAAAGATGCTCCAAATGCATCAGATCTCAGTATGCAAACAGTGAAAAAGTATAATACTTAAAAATAATAATAATAAGTGAATTTCTTTATAAGTTAAGTGTAAAAAAATAATCCAGGCACAATTTCAAAAACTGACAAATGTGCCTGCAACAAAAATATTAAAACATCACATGGCAAAAACTGAAATTTGTTTAAGAAATTCATCCATATACCCACTTGTGTTCCACACTTTTATTGAGCCAAGCAGTGAGGTTTATTATTCAGTGGTGACTAAATTTCCATGTGCTCAGGCAGAGGTAAGCTCTTTCCTCTGAGATTTCCATTATACATCTGTTGGGTGACTCATTGACATGTAACATTGTCCTGGTCCCAGGGAACCGATGTTGTACTTGGAAAATCTGCTTATTGCATCTCCAATCCAAGTGTTTGACATCCTTCTAAGTATGTCTGTCAAGTTCTTGCTCTTCCTCTGTCTTCATACTTAATTTTTCATTTAATGCATTTCTAGTAAAAACACAAGACTCTGTACTGAAGATATTTGGCATGAATTTGGAAACATGAGAGGATAGAAACCTCTTTTATTTCTAATTTCTTTTTTGTTTTGTTTTTGTTTTTGTTTTTGTGATATGTGGGCCTCTCACTGTTGTGGCCTGTCCCGTTGCGGAGCACAGGATCCAGACGCACAGGCTCAGCGGCCCACGGGCCCAGCCATTCCGCGGCATGTGGGATCTTCCCGGACCGGGACACGAACCCGTGTCCCCTGCATCGGCAGGTGGACCCTCAACCACTGCGCCACCAGGGAAGCCCTCTAATTTCTTTTTTAATAACAGAAATAAATTAAACTCAATCATGTTTGCATGAATGATTCTATTTTCATTTAAGTGACTCTTAAATGAAAATCCAAAGATTTTGCAGAATTAGGTAAACTCTGTCAGAGTTTTCCTAACTCATTTATTTTTATTTGAGGGCATATGGTAAGATTCTTTCCTTGAAAGAATACCACAAAATTAATTTTGACATATCGCTGTAAATGATGCCATTGTACCACCTCCATGATTAAATATTCGCAAACATCGCCCAGAGCTTTCAAAAGGACTCTGTTTCCTTCCCATAGCAAAGGCCTGGAAAGTGATGAGCCCATTTCCTGGTGATGGGCAAAAGCAAGAAAATATATGAAGATTCAAGAATTTGTCTAATGATACAACAGCAATAAATTTTCTACCAGTCTACCTGTAGAAGAAACATGTAAAATCCCTAATGAGATTTTGCACTAAAAAAGTTAACTGTTGGATAAGTTAAAATATGACAGTTTAATAAAAATGATCATGTTCTAACAGATCATTCAACCAAGCAAGCTTTGAAAACTTCTGGTGTAAAATTAATATATCAAAATGCTTCTGTATCCTTCAAGAAATGTGTCTTTTAGGAGAACCATAGCCTGCCAAAATTCTATTTTTTTTCATCAACATGACTTTAAAATGATTCCAAGGATAGAAATAGGAAAGGCTTTTTCCCCTCTAGCAATTTTTTAAAAATTTCTCTCTTGGGTGAAATGATACGTAGCAGCAGCTGCAGCCACAATCTTTCAGTTCTGCCCCCCACCATCACTCACTTTTACTCAGTCTGCACCATTTTAAAATGTTACTTTGCTGTTTAACAGGAACAAAAAATGGATCAATACTCCAATAAAACATAAATTAACCTGTCAAGGACTGAACGTCATTAAGAGATCTGATCAACATAATAAAAATCTGGTCTCTAGTCTCAAATCATGGCCAGAGACAGCCACTGAATACCACGGGGACTCATTTTCCTAAATTGTGAAAAGCACATTTTGAAAAGGACAAGAAGTTTCTTATGGACAAGAAAGGCAACAAGAAGAATAGTTTAGAGAAGCATTGAGCATCCCTTCAAGAGGACCTTGCCAAAGTGGCAAGGGGAGGGAACAGGACTGACTAGGAGAAGCTGGCTTCTAGAGCTTCAGCTTCCATAATAACGTTTCCTAAAACCGATCTGCCTGCGAATGCAGCACAGTCAAGGTGTCCCCTTGGTGAACTGAACTTCTCTGCCTTAAGAAAAGAAAGGTCAACCTCCGGCCTACCCACTGTCTAGTCTTTCTGCAGTGCTTGAGGCTGTAATAACTGCCATCACTGGTAACTGTGGTCCTGCGAGTTGGCAACAAATCCCTTCCCAGGTGGGTGCTTTCAAATATTTTGCTACTAAAAAATTAGAGGACCTACTTGAATTAACTAATAGATAGCACTCTTTAATAATGGCTCACCATTTAATCTTGGCATGTAATATTGAAGGTGTTCAAAGGATTGAATAATGTTGCTGTTAATGAAAGTCCCTGCATTTCCACTCCCTGTTTACCTGAATAAGATGTCTGAGCTACCTTACAGGGTGGTTGTGAAGATCAAATTAATTAAGATAAAATGTGAAGGGCACCAGGAACAGTGGCAGGTACATAACAAGTACTGCATGAGGGACTGCTATTATTACTATTGTATGAACTAAATATATTACTTATGTATAATTATAAATATTCTAAATAAATTATGATTATATAAATTACAAAATATATTAGTTATAATGAACTATATATACTAAAATTAATACATTATAAATGTTATACTATATACATATGTGTATATGTGTACATGTTCATTTCAGAAAATACAGAAAGATTATGCATAAAACATTTCCAAATCATAAATATAAGTTATTTTAGAGTAAAATTCTGTGGAAAAAGTTGAGGAGAAAGTTAAAGATGCTAATGTAAAACTGTTAAGACTAACTTATTATGATTTTACATGAATGATGGTGGGAAGCAAATCACCTCCAAGTTTATATTCTATTGGATACTTTAAATGGAGTGAAATAATTATTTTTAAATGCCAATATTTTGAGTATGCTGACAATTATACTTTTACAAGTATTTAAATGCATTATAAACATATTTTTTTAATCACCTACCTCTATCTTGTCCCTCCCCCTTCCCGCTCCCCACTGGTAACCACTAGTTTGTTCTCTATATATGTGTCTGCTTCTTTTTTGTTTTATTCACTTGTTTGTTGTATTTTTTAGATTCCACATATGTGACAGCATGCAATATTTGTCTTTCTCTGTTTGAGTTATTTCTGTCTGACTTAGCATAATGCCCTCCAAGTCCATCCATGTTGTTGTGAATGGAAAATTTCATTCTTTTTTAAAGCTGAGTAGTATTCATATATATATATATATACACACACCACATCTTCTTTACCCATTCATCTGTTGATGGACACTTAGGTTGCGTCCATATCTTGGCAACTATAAATTATGCTGCTATAAAGATTGGGGTGATTTTATCTTTTCTAATTAGTGTTGTTGTTTTTTTCTGATATATACCCAGGAGTTGAATTGCTGGGTCATGTGGTAGTTCTATTTTTGTTTTTTTGAGAAACCTCCATACTGTTTTCCACAGTGGCTGTACCAGTTTACATTTCCACCAACAGTGTAGGAGGGTTCCCTTTACTTTACATCCTCACCAAAATTTGTTATTTGTGTTCTTTTTGATGATGGCCATTCTGACAGGTGTGAGGTGGTGCCTCACTGTGGTTTTGATTTGCATTTCCCTGATGATTAGCAATATTAAGCTACAGTAATCAAAACAGTATGGTACTGGCACAAAAACAGATATATAGATCAATGAAACAGAATAGAGACCCCAGAAATAAACCCACACACTTTGGTTAATTAATCTATGACAAAGGAAGCAAGAATATACAGTGGAGAAAACACAGTCTCTTCAATAAGTGGTGCTAGGAAAACTGTACAGCTACATGTAAAAGAATGAAATTAGAACATTCTCTACCATCATATAAAAAATAAACTCAAAACTGATTAAAGACCTAAGTGTAAGGCCATAAAACTCCCAGAGGAAAACAGGAAGAATACTCTTTGACATAAATCACAAATATTTTTTGGATATGTCTCCTAAGGAAACAAAAGCAAAAATAAGCAAATAGGACCTAATTAAACTTAAAAGCTTTTGCACATCAAAAGAAACCATCAACAAAACAAAAAGACAGCCTACTGAATGAGAGAAGATATTTGCAAACGATATGATTGATAAGGGGTTAATATCCAACATATATAAACAGTTCATACAACTCAACGTCAACAAAACAAACAACCCAGTTAAAAAATGGGCAGAAGAACTGAATAGACATTTTTCCAAAGAGGAAATGCAGATGGCCAACAGACATGTTATGAACATTTAAAAATATTTTTCAAAATTACTTTTTTGGGGAGGGAGGTTGTATTAGTCAGGATTCTCCAGAGAAATAAAACTAATAGAATATATAAAGAGAGGAAAAGATTTGTTATAAGGAATTGACTCACATAATTACAGAGGCTGAGAAGTCCCACAGTCTGTCATTTACAAGCTGGAGACCCAGGAAATCCTGTGGTGTAACTTAGTCCAAGTGCAAAGGCCTAAGAATCACATGAGCCCATGGTATATGTTCCAATTCAGGCCTGAAGAGCCTGAGAACCAGGAGCATCCAGGACAGGAGAAGACCTATGTCTGAGCTTAAGAAATCAGGCAAGAATTTTAAAAGGTGAATTTCTCCATCCTACCCCTCTTGTTCTATTCAGGGCCTCAATGGATTGGATGATATGCACCCACATTAAGGATGGTGATCTACTTTTCTGATTCCACAGATTGAAATGTTAATCTCATCTGGACACACCCTCACATACTTGATCAGAAACAATGGTTAATCTGGGCACACCATGGCCCAGTCTTACTGACTCACAAAGTTAACCCTCCTGGAGTGAACAGATATATTCAGAGGCCTCTGGTTTATATTGTATAGAATGAATACATCACCTTCCTCCACGCTTCCCAGTCTCCATACCACTGCCAGAATAACCGGTGAAAACTCAGCTCTGACTTCTTCTTGTCTCTTCTAAAACTTCTTCAATTCCCTTCTACCTCAAGAAAAATCCAAATCTTTCAGCCCAGTCTACAGTCTCTTCAACTACAGCCCCCATCCCTTTCCTGCCTCCTCTTCTGCAATTTCTCGACGTTCCATCCACACAGAGCACTGGCCAAAGGAATTATTCTCAGCATACCCTCTTCTCTTGCAGTGGTACCTTTGGCATCAGGATTCCTCTTCCTAGAATGCCATCCTTCTCATTCTCTTCCCGTCAGGGGCCCCGTTTAAAATAGGACGTTGCCAGAGGGGTCTACCTGGACCATCCTATCTAAAAGAGCACCCTTGTCTCTGTCACCCTTGATCCCTCATCTTGCTTTATGTGTAAGCACAGCACTTTATATTGCCTGTCACTATATTAAATATTTTTAATGCCTTTTTTTCTCCTACTAGGCTATAGTTTCCATGAAAGCAGAAAGTTGGTCTTACTTATTTTAACACATGTGTATCATTACCTCCAAACAGTGCTGGCACACTCTAGATATCCAATAAAAACTGTAAATGGATGCATACATGAACCAGAAAGTGTCATATTCGATTCTGTATCCCTGGCACAGCTTAGTTTTGCAATGCATATGTATTGACTTGAATATAGTACAAAAGTCTGTGTTATTGTTTACAAAAACAATGTCTAGTCTCTTTATCTGAAGATATTTTAGCAATATCTAAATAGCTTTGTTTCTAAAAGAACTAAAGTTACAAGCATGAATTTTACTAGATGACCAAGTTCCCTTTAAATCCTTGGACTTTATGATAATTTAAGACAGAGACATACATTAAAAATAATCACCTTGTACAATCTATATATTCCTATTCTCTCAAATATAACTTTTCTGCAGAAACTACTTGGAGACATAAAATCTAAAAGTAAAAGAAAAAGCCATTGTGTTTTCTTTTCAAATTTAGCATTAATTGTTTCCAATTTTAGAAATTTCTTCAGCACAAAGTATCATTTTTTGCTTTTTAGCAATTCCAGTTTCATTTCTGTTTGTCCTTTAGTAATGCAAGTGACTTGAAAAAGAAATTAACTGTCTCCAGGTGGTTGTAGGAAGATTTGACTGCTGTCCTCTTAGGTATGATGGAGTATCCATGTTTATTTATTCTGAATGTAAATTTGCAATCTCCTCAAAGGTGGAAAGGTGGGACCTGTTTTAATTAATAAAGATGATTTTATAAAAACAAACGTGCCTACACACACACACAATGGGGTGAGGGATTAGGAAACAAGACATCACTGGCAAAATTACCAATGCAAGAACCTCTCAGAAATCAATCCGTCCAGGCCTCTGTTTCTGCCCAACACAGCCAACATCTGCTTAGCTCTGTCCTCTTTTCTGATTTGCCCTATGCAACTGGCTTCCTGGGCTGTCTCTGTGACTGCTCTCAGTCATTTCTAAATAAGCCACGCAAGCAGTTTGGGTGGGATTGGCTTCCAATGATCAAATAAACAGTGTTTTTTCAAGAAGCAGAAGAGTTTACAGCAAAATCAATGTAGTATGAATAAAGTTATCCTAGTAGGAGATAAACAAGTAGATATGCTCACCTTCAGAGTCATGTTATGGAACTTAAAATACTTCTCAGAACTGTGTTTCAGAGGATTACTTCTGACAGAAATATTTTTTCAGAACACCTATGTTATTCATTGCATGAAAGCTGAAGTCGTTTTATTTCCAGTGTTGGGGGTAGAAAACTTTCCTGTGATCTCCATCTGTGGCACCTGCCATTAAATCGTGAACACCAATTTGTATTAAAAGCTTGGATTGCCCAGAAGGGCTCCTGAAGTTTTCTTTAATGTAATAGCCTAGGATTTTAAGTTAGAATATGAGAGGAAAAGCTAAAAAAATGACTAAAGAATTTGTTATTTCCAAGATTCGGGTATGGCTCTGGGACAAGGAGAAGCTAGCCAGTGAGCTAAAAACAGTTTTCTCTTTCACTTCTCCTTCTGGAATGTGCCCCTTTTATTTTGTCATTCTTGGCTTGGCTCACCACTTCCCAAGCCTCCTCTGTCGTTTCATTCTGCCGGAGGATTTCCTTTCCAATATTTTGGCTGAATGTTCAGCTTTGTTAGCAGAAATGCAAAGTGAGCGCTTTGAAGCATTACCCACTAAAATCCAATTTTAAACAGTTAGAGCTACAACTTCCCCCATCCTCTGGGAAACGAGCCTTCAGTTTCTTTGCTCTTCAAGGCAGAACGTTCGGAGCTGGATTTATCACCCAGGCCATAGTCTTGCTGAGACCATCAGATAAGCCACCAGAGTGAGGTTTGGCAGGCCACACTTAAAAGGGGACTTCTTGGAAAGGTGAACTGCTTTTTTTAAAAAAAACTTATTTCATATTGGAGTATAGTGGATTAACAATGTTGTGTTAGTTTCAGGTGTAGAGCAAAGTGATTCATTTATACATATGCATGCATCTATTCTTTTTCAAGTTCTTTTCTCATTTAGGTTATTACAAAATATTGAGCAGAGTTCCCTGTGCTATACAGTAGGTCCTTGTTGGTTATCCATTTTAAATATAGCAGTGTGTATATGTAAATCCCAAACTCCCAAGATGAACTGCTTTTTGAAAGTGGTAAATATTGATGACTTTTATAGAGTTTTGGGTAAAACATAAAGAGTACATCTGAAGGTATGAACACCGTATTCTTTCAAAGAACTCACATTTCTTTAAGTGAAAGATAATAAATATTTTGTGAGCAATGCAAGCATCATTAAAATTTTAAGAAAATATAACCTTTCATAAAAATGTCCATTTAATAAACTCTGAAAGTAATTTATGATACATATCCTTAAGCCTAATAATAACAGTTTTCATGTATTATCTGATTTTTATAACTTTTTTCTCAGGAAATAAATTTACTATGCCCACTTCACAGATAAAGAAACGAAGATCTTGAAGGAAATATCCACAGTCAGCAATTTAAACTTTGGATAAAACTATCCCTTGATATTGTAGCCATGTTGCTATTATGAAACTATTATGAAATGAATCAGAATGGGGTAGCTTTTCTCTTGCTCTCTTTTTATCTTTCTATGTGATTTTCTGGCCATAGATAAAGTAAGACCATGTTAAAAAAAAATGAGACAACAGTAAAATTCTGAATAGGCTGTTTACATATATTCTATGAGTGCAACCATCACAATGAGTTTTGATTGCTTCCTAGGAACTTAGACTTAATTTCATTTCTGGGCCATAGTAAGAAAAAATATTTGTCTTGATGCCTTGCATATTTAACGTAACTTCCTAAAATATCGTAAACAATTATGACCTTTCTTTAACTCCTTTCCCTTGTCATCTTTTCTTAGGAACTAGCATTGTATCAATCTCTTCATAGATGTTTCCAATTTTTAATTATCCACAGACAATGAAAGTGTCTTTCAATAAAAGTGTGATATTCTGGTTGCTTTGTCATATTCATATATCCTCTTTTCTCCCAGAGAGGTGGTTAGCAAATGCAAGTTGTCCTAAGTCATTAGAAGACTTGGGGTACAGTGAGGAAAGAAAACATTTTAGTTATGAAATAATTTTTTTAATGTACTGAAGATAGGAGAGTATAATTTGTCAATGGGATGAAATCAGGGTCCCTACCAGCCCATATGACACCTTTGTGAGAACTAGAAACAGACTCCTCTCTGAGGGGACATAGCCTTACATAACTTGTGGAACTTGGCCCCTTTCTGCCCCCTCAACCCACTGAACAGCTTATCCTGAGAGAAATGGTAGTGGATTTCACCCAAAATAAACAAATTTCAATGTAAACGACAATGAGGATTCACATATGCTTTCAACAAGTACTTATCAGTGTTTATCATGTGAAAGTTTTCTAGGCTCCAGGATGCAACAGTGAATAAAGCAAGTCCCTTCTTTCATGAAAAACATGTTTTCTTGGGGAGATGGAAAATAAATGAATGAATATGTAATATAGTAGGTTCTAATATATGCTGTGAAAAACAATGAGACATAGGTAACAGGAGAAAACAGACGTTCTAGGGACTGGGGAAATGCTTGCTACTGTCAGTTGATTGTAACATTGGGTTAGAGACAAGGCAATTTAGGGAGTGTGCAGGGTGGAGGTCTCTACATGTCAAGCTAAGAAAGCAAGGTGTGAGGGTACTAAGTTCGGAGCTCTGTGTATGTGGGAGCAACTGCAAGGAAACTGGTGAGGTGGCAGCCAATGGCAGAGTCACTAGAAAACATGACAAAAAGTCCTCAATGGGGCTAAGTCAAAGAGGCAGTGGTGGCTAGAATGTTGGGTTAAATTCTGATTGAGAGGGGAAGCTGTTGGAGAACTTTGAAAAGAGGAACTCTATATTTCCCACGGCCATTGAAAGGATCACTCTGGTCGCAGTGTGAGAAATGGACTCGTAGGCAGGAGGGCAGAGGAAAAGGCAAAGTGAAGGCACGCAGTACTTCTGGGAGGAACATCAGCAGCTTGGAGGGAGTAGCTGTGGTGGCAGAGCTTAGAGGTGGAGTTAGTTGCTTTCTTTCATCAGTGAAGCCTCTTCAGATTAGGCCAATGATATGCTGAAGCTGGTTTGTACTGGCTCACAAGAGCCAATTGTTCAATATTCGGGAATGTTATAAGCCTATTGTTAAACACAACTACTAAGAAAAAATTAAATTATATAAATTTATAGTTAAATATATTTAAAACAAAGGTAATAAATATTAAAATACACCACATCCTAATTATCTTATTGCTTTACTATTTATTACCTAGTCTTTAGGGTTTTTAAAATATCTATTGTATTCATACGGTAAAAATACTGTAAAATGGTGCACATGTCTTCCCAACAGTTTGTTGAGTGGCATCATATCGGTAGATTAAAATTAGCCATGGTCATAAAAAAATGTGGTATTTACCTACAATGGAATATTATTACCTTGAAAAAGAAGGAAGTCCTGCCATTTGTGACATGAGTGAACTTAAAAATGAAAAAAGTGAAATAAACCAGTCACAGAAGGACAAATACTATCTGATATCATTTATAGGAGGAATCTGAAATAGTCAAACTCATAGAAGCAGGGCTGGGGGGAGAAAGAAATGGGGAGGTATTAGTCAAAGTGTACAGAATTTCAGTTATACAAGATGAATAAATCGTAGAGACCTGCACAGCATAGAGCTATATAGTTAGCAATAATGTATTGCATACTTAAACATTTACAATGAGGGTAGATCTTATGTTAAGTGTTGTTATTAAAAAATACAAAAATTGTTACAAAATTGCAAAATAATAATAATAAATAAAGAGTATGGAAAATAACTTTTGAAGGTGATGGATGGTTTATGGCATAGATTATGGTGATGATTTCATGTGTGTACACTTATCTCCAAACTCATCAGTTTGTGTATATTAAATATGTACAGCTTTTTGAATGTCAATCATACCTTAACAAAATGCTTCTAAAAATTGGTCATGGAATTCCCTGGAGGTCCAGTGGTTAGGACTCCATGCTTCCACTGCAAGGGGCCTGGGTTCGATCTCTGATCAGGGAACTAAGATCCCGCAAGCCATGGTGCAGCCAAAAATTTTAAAAAATGGCCATGATGGAAGAAGTATTTACACCATGTAAATCTGTATCTATAAACACTAATATCATAGGTTGATGTATTGTGTTTTTGATTGTCTAAACTTAAAAAAATATTGATGGAGAAATGTTAATAATGTAGACTTAAAATGTGCCAGGGCAAAGTCTGAAGCTGCAAGAAACTTCCATTTAATGAATTTAATTTGTGCAAGTGTGAGAAACAGTTTAACAGTAAATCACATATTTAATTACAGCATTTTGGGGGGAGGAAACAGTGAATTGGGATGCAACACTTTCATAAAATCATGGTTAAATTTCAATTCTTGGTTGGCTACAAATATGAGTTTAGCAAAATCAGCAAAAAATGTTGTACAAAAATCCATTGGCCATATGACATTTACAATAAATATTATTGTGTATTTCATTATTAATTGTAAACTTTTGTGAAAGTTTATATAAGTAAGATTTATAAGAAACTTGTGTACATATATACACATATATTTTTTTGGGAACTGGTTGTACCAACAGACCCCTGGATAAGGCTCCTTTATATTGGCATTTAGAGTTTGAAAATCAGGCACATAGATTATACATAATAAATCAAAATTCAGAGAAACCTCAGAATATGGGGCAAATGTTTACTTAGTAATAAATAGCAAGCACCCAAGGAGCGACACTGAGGAATTGTCCTCCTCAGCCAAATGTAACCTGCTGTAGGAGTAGAATATGAGCTTCACTCATCTCTTCCACATAAATTAAGTTCAACACCACATGCTTCTTAAATGGAAACACTTCTCAACCTAAACCATAGAACATATTCATAGAGTGCCAACTCCCATGCCCACTTTTTATGCATGCCTTGTTTACTAAGAAAATCAGCCACAGATACTGCCTATCAAATTATTATTATTTTGAGCTTCTGTGACCTGCAGTCACACAGAACTAGAATGTGTTTAAAGGAATATATTAACCCCATGGGAAAAGAGACCACATTTTGTTTTGATCCAATACTGAGTGAGGCAAATATACTAGCTCATCTTTCCACTTGCCCTATTCTGTACTTGCATATCCTCAAAGAATTTTTTTTTAAGATTATTTATTTATTTATGGCTGTGTTATGTCTAAATTGCTGTGTGAGGGCTTTCTCTAGTTGCGGTGAGCAGGGGCTACTCTTCATTGTGGTGCATAGGTTTCTCATTGTAGTGTCTCTTCTCTTGTTGTGAAGCATGGGTTCTAGGTGCGTGAGCTTCAGTAGTTGTGGCACGTGGGCTCAGTAGTTGTGGCACACAGGCTCTAGAGCACAGGCTCAGTAGTTGTGGCACACGGGCTTAGTTGTTCCACGGCATGTGGGATCTTTCTGGACCAGGGCTCAAACCTGTGTCCCGTGCACTGGCAGGCAGATTCTTAACCACTGAGTCACCAGGAAAGTCCCAAAGAATTTTCCAATGGATAGAGGTAATTATCTCCCAATTCTCTGAGAACTCTTTCTTATTTAAATATATTCTTGGTATTCATGGGATAACGTCACTTATATATCCTTCTAATTATGATGTTTTACATATTTGACCTTTAACAAATTAAAGCTTCTGTTTCTTAATACAAAACACAATAGTTATTCCACAGGCAAAGTCAAATATGGATTATTAATACTCTTAATTGAAATCCACTTAAATTGCCCTCTTAAGACATATCACTTGAAGAGAAGCAACAATTAATGATCCATTACTGTGAACTGCAAATCATGGTCGCCAACTTCAGTGGTCAGAGAAAAAGTAGTGACAGTAATGGAAGGTAGATAATCTGTGCTGTATCCATGTGACACTGAAAAAAGTGTTGCTTTCAGCCCCTAATTTTGGGTCTCCCAGTCTTCTCCAACTCCCACAACCTGACTCTTCACATCTTGGGGAGGAACTTTCCTAGGATGCCAGATTATTAGTGTTTGAACTAGAAGAGTCCCTGGTAAACTGGTATGGTTTGTTACCTTACTCTTGGTAGAGATCCAAAATGAAGTTAAAGTACAGATCACATAGGAGAAAGGGGGAGGTTAGGATATAGTTAATGGCTGTAAAGTCATGAGGGTAAAGGAGATCATCCAAGATTTGTGAACAGGAAAAAGAGAATGGTAAAACAAACAAACAAACATGACATGACCACACAAGACAACCAACGTTACAGAGCAGGCTGAGAAGGAGAAGCTAATAAAATAAACTAAAAGTTAGAGAGATAAAAAGGGAGCCAGGGAACAGTTATGCAAAATTATAGCTAAGTTCTCTTACAAATGGCAACTCAAAGTTTTATCTATGAGCAGATGAAATTCCTCTTTGATTGGTGTAATCAACTATTTGAAATCTTAGATACAGTTTATAAGAAATGTTTTCTTTGAAGAGCTCATTTACATTGAAAAATATTCTTTAGAATTTTATTAATACAAATACTTTTCTTCAAAAAAATTATATATCCTTCCTGAGATATTTTTGGATGGTGCTGAGATTTATGTTCCCTCTGCTTACCCTGTTCTACATGTTATCTTAAAAC
Source organism: Monodon monoceros (assembly GCF_005190385.1). Lineage (NCBI taxonomy): Eukaryota > Metazoa > Chordata > Mammalia > Artiodactyla > Monodontidae > Monodon > Monodon monoceros. Next base: position 15,062,015 of record NW_021703767.1, read on the forward strand.
ACCTACTTCTCTGTAAGAAACTCTGCATTACACGATAAAATTTTCTTCAGAACGGTGGTGGAAAAATACAATAATTATCATAAGTGGTTCATTTGGGCTGTAGAAAGTAGAAAAATAAATTTAAACACCTATTATGTTATTTGTAAAATTGAACATCTCCTTCATATATAGACTGGCTAACTAGGGTTTGGGGCAATGTTTGCAAATTACTGGGTATACTACCATATTCTTATAAATTCTACTTTCTTGGAAAAGAAGACCATACTTCAAGTGATGCAATAAAGCCATCAAGGAAACATAATGATTACCATACATGCTTGGAATAATAACTTCAAAGCCATGAATCATAGTATTTACCATTTTCTCTCATTTCAAGGGGTGAGTAAAGACTGAAGATGAGTTGTTAAAACATCTTAATTTTTCTTTCTATAGACATCCACAAGCATTTAAAACTACTACTCCCAAAACTACTCCCCAGAATTCTTAGACACTCAAAGTCATTTTTAAGCTTGTAGTGAAAACTCAATCTTAAATTTACAGAATCACCCTTTATACATAGGTAACACTTCCAGAAACCTCGTCTCTCTTGACTGCAGTTATAGACATGAAAAATACCTCCAAGTGGTGAAAACTGAAAAAGCCCAGATACTTCACTTCATAGATAAGATTCTCAGGCCTTTGCTGTCTTACTATTACTTAACCCACTGGTCTCACATAGCCTACATATCTTACGTATTTATTGCATTGATTTTCTATTGTCGTATTTACAATTTCTCTTCTATTGCCCTATTAATCTATTGCCTTAAAATGTAAGCTCAATCTTGTGTGTTGTTCATTGATTATCCCAAGATGTACCTGTAGGTGTTCCATGATTATTGTTGCATAAATTATTCTGGATATAACAAATAAACAAATAGTACAGCATGACTGGTGGTCTGGCTTGTGTCCCTCCTACATGAAAGTCTGTTTTTTTGGCCATGCTGAGCGGCTTGTGGGATCTTCGTTCCCCAACCAGGGATTGAACCCCAGGCCCTTGGCAGTGATAGTGCAGAGTCTTAACCACTGGATCTCCAGGGAATTCCCTACATGAAAGTCTTGAGTGGTGGGCTTTGGGAGGGTAGGCAAGGGTGGGCATCTCACACTCCGAACACCAGGCTTCAAAATGGAGCCACTGCTGCCAAGGTCCTCTCGGGTGTCTTCCCTGTGCCCAGAAGCTCTTTGCAAGATGTCATTAGGAAGTTGTTTTCAGAGCCTATGAGTTTCCCTCTAGCCTTGATTCACACCCATGCAGTAACTCAACCAGGGCTCCAAGCACAGGAGTCCCCTTCCACCTTCCCTCTTCTCACTTCTCTGTTTCCTCCAAATGTAATGAAATGAGAAATTCCTAGCCTTCTTCATTCACCGGATGCCCTTCTTTCCTCAGCACTCAAGAAACCATCTAGACTTGGGGGACAGAGAATCTTGAAAGGGCTTAAAGCTCAGGGCTACAAAAGATGGTATTTCCAACACATGATGAGTCAAAGAAAGTTTGGGGAAAAGGGAGGGGTCAGGATCGCCTGGGTCCCCAGTTACAATCACCTCAATTCTTTGGAAAAAAGAACTCTGAGTTTCAACTAATTAAAATGCTGAGGACAATTTGGAAAGTGACATATTCAACCCATTTATAAGCTGTGTTCCACTTATATGGCCTTGTCTCTTCTTTCACATTCTTCTAATTACTTCTTCCCTGTCCATGTTACTTAAAATTGCAAACTGCCTCTTATGTCAATAATCCCCATTCTCCTCTCCTGCTTCCTTAACAGCATCTGAGATATTTTATGTCACATGCATAATTTATGCATTTATTCTGTTTATTATTTCCCTTATTCCATTAGAATATCAGCTCCATGAAGCTAAGGATTTTGTTTTGTTACCCCAGGACCTAGAATTGTGCCTGACACATGGTGAATGTTCAGTAATTACTCGTTGACTGAAGGAGTGAATAATCTAATTGACACACTGCACTTTCTATTTATGAGCTATTATAATACACATCTTCATCCACAGTGTGATGTAATGATTTACAGCATTGAAATATGATTGACAGGGCTAACTCTCACAGCACTTGCTCATGGATCTTGTCTAGCAGTCCACATCTTTTGGGGCTTCCCTCATCTCCAAGCTTATAAGTCATTATACTCTTACTTTCTTCCTTATTCAACCTAGACCCCACTCTCCTTTGTGTCAAATTTCTACTCCCCAGTTCACTAAACCCTACTAATTTGGGCCTTCTATCACACTTGTCCTGCAGTTTCACTTACATCCTTGAATCTATCTTATATCCTTGAGCAGCCAATCACCATGGGAGAAAATATGACTGTGTGGATGCTCTTACAATGTTACAGCTTTGAACTTCAGCTGGGACCTCAATGCTGCTTGGCTGGGTTTGTCACTGATATGCTCTCTGTCCTGTCCTCTATTCCTCTACATGGGCAATTACAGACATTTACATTTCAAGCATCCCAACTATCCCTGACCCCCTTCACTTTTCATTAAGGAAAGACCTCATTTCATATTTTGAAGAGAAAGTAGAAACTATCAGGTGTGAATTTCCTTAACTTTCACCTACCTTCACTTACTAACTTATCTCTCCCCACAACCCCTGCTCATAGACCTTCTTTGCATTCCCACATTGGGTGGTCTGATCCTCAGATATTGACCAAATGACCCATATTGGGCCTAGAGCAAAGGTAGTAGTGTCTACTCCAGATGGCATAGATTAGAGAGGATTCTAAATTCACTGTCAACATGTAGTACCATTACATCATGTTTTACAATTAAAGAAAATTATAATATTTTCTACGACTGAAACTTCATTTTCAAAAAAACAATGTGATAAACAATAACCTCAAAAATTGTCATTATAATTTAGTAAATTATACTAAGACCTAAAAATATGCTCTTATCTTTTGCTGCACTTCTAAAAATTGATTTCAAAATAATAATTAGAGCAGTAGATAGATTCAGGTAATATGTACACATACATAAATAATGTCAGAAAACTGTAAATAAGCTAAATACTCGTCCATAAGGATTAGATATACTATAATAAATTTATATTATAAAGTTTTTACACAACCATTAAATGGTATATTAGATTTCTAATTCAATGATCACAATGTAATGCTTTTTGAAAAATAAATTATATAAAACTATATATAGAATTTAACAATATTTTGAAAATATATATCCAAAAGATATACTCCAAATTATTAAAGTTTATCTCTCGGTGATGAAATTATAGGGGATTTTAATTTTATTCTTTATGTGTAATATTATTTCAAAAAAATAATAAATGGTATAGTTTAAAAGCACATTTTGAAGCATACATATTTTGACTTTTAATTTTAGAAAAAATATACATATGCATATATATATATGTGATTATATATAAAGAGTACTTTGGCTTGTTAATGTCATGTGAATTGTATTATCATCTATATAGCTAAGAAAAATCAGAGTGCTTTAAAGGAATCCTAAAAATGCATCAAGAAAGCTGACAAAAAGTTAAATATTATGGCATTGAGACCTTGTTTATTTTCATAAAATACAATTCTTAAATGTTCCCTTTCCTCTGTTCACATAAAGACTAATAAATCTCATTCAGCCCCACTGCATTGGTTTCATGATCCAAACAGGCATTTCCCCTTCCTCATGACAGGAGGGAGCTTTTTAAGCTGACCAAGCATAAAAGCTTTTTCCTCCTAGTTTCCCCATCTTGACATGAGTGAATAATAACCATCCTTCCACCTGGAACTAGGTCTCATTCTAAAGGGTATTAAAACCTCTTTTGAAAATGTATTATGCTCCAGTTTGAAGATATCTTAGGGAAAGTGTTATGGTATAAAGTCTGAAAAATCAGAAATCCACCCTTGTTTTGCATGTGGAAATCAGACGAGACAATCATTTACTGTGGAGAAAAAAAGTATGCTCTACTGGGCTGTTACAAAAGCTGTAATTTTATTTTGAAGTTCTCAAGTTTTGTTCTCCTGGTTTACGGTTTTTATGCTAAACTTATGGCTTTGTAATGGGTTGTGAGGCATATTTTATGCACTATCATAATTATAAGCTATTACAGTTCATTCTTTGTATCAGGATGGTTTTATGGACATTTAAATGAAGTTTCTGACAATGAAACTAAAGCTCTAATAGTACTACATTATGGCTACACCTGGTGGTATGCATTCTCTCCATTTTTCGATTATAAACCATTGGTGGGGGAGGAAGGTGGGGCTTAAAACCCCAGCTGCTTGCCTCACAATGTGCTCCAGCAGGACATGTAGATTTATCAATCCATTTGTATTTAAATAACTTATGCGCTTTTTGCTTCACTGAGCCACAAAACCACCAAAGAGAAAATATCACCCTGGTGATTTCAAGTTCTTTTTGCCAGGGGAGACAACTTGAAAGTTTGAAAACATAAACCACAGTGAATCATTCATCCTTTTCCCTTGACGTGGAAAAGCAGCTTTGACCTGTTATTGCTTACTCTCCAATGTTTACTTATTAGAAATGATCTGTTAGCATGTGCTAACATGCAAAAAGGGCCCTTTTTCACAGTATTTATGATATTTACTATGCTTTTGGTTTCTTATTTCTGTGTTGAAGGCTGTTGAAAATAGTCACCTTATTCTCAATCTTCTGCAGCTGAAGCATTTGATGAGAACACATTTCCAGCTAGGGTGTTGACTGAGTAGACTCTTAAATAAGGTGTAATTAATACTTTTTTCTATTGAAGTATAGTTGATTTACAATGTTGTGTTAGTTTCAGGTGTACAGCAAAGAGATTCAGTAATACATATATATATATATATATATATTCTTTTTTCAGATTCTTTTCCATTATAGGTTGTTAAAAGATATTGTGCCACACTGTAGGTCCTTGTTGTTTATCTATCTTATATAGAATAGTGAGTATATGTTAAACATCCTATGTGGCAGTAGAGTTTTATCATAAGTGACAAAGTGGCCAAGGTTTCAGTAGCTGTGTAAAGGAATTCCACTGAAGTCAATGAAGAATTATGTAATGATATGAAAACAGAATTAAATACTGAATGCCATATTTCCAATTTAAATGATCTTCAAGAAAACAAGAAAGAAAATCCAACTGAGAAAAAAAATGCACGGAGAAGACATTATGTGCTCCCACAAAGCAAGAATGTGAGAAGAAGCACTTACTTAGGACTCCAGTAGCCCCTTAATTCAGGCCTTATTATGCAAAGGAATTAGAGCCCATACAGTCTTCTATCAAATTGTTCCACATCACTGGGAAAGTATTAATTTCATCAATGTGGGCGAAGTATTTTTAAATCATTCCTGAGAAAATGCAGCCTTCTAAAAAAAATGCAACGTATTCTTTGAAAAGAAGCCTACGGCATCATAAAAACATCTCACCCATGTTTGGTTGCAGAATCCATTTGGCTTCCATCTAAAGTACTCTCAGTTCTTGCATATTTTAACACTTCCATAAAAGCTGTAAATAGGGGGTGTGCAGTCTGTTTTTACTCGATGCTATAGAATTCACTAATGAAGACAAGAATGAGGAATTCCAAATATATAAACAGTCCCCAGAGAATGAAGAAATGAATCCTGCCATATTGATAATTGCCCAGCAAGACTCAAATCTCAGACACCTGACCTAACTCTTTCCTACAACACAGGAAGTACCAGTAGGCTTTTTTTTAATAGGGTATTATTGCATTATAATTATCCACATCATAAAAATGATTCAGTTGCAAAATTTTTGACATTTAAGCAACCATTTTGAATGATTTTTGTTAGAGGAATTATCTGGTTAATTGTTTAGCCATAAGTATTGATTTGGTAATTGAAGTTATATTCACATTAAAGCTATCTTCTGCTGTATATGTAGCTCAAGTGAATCTTAAGAACATTACCTATGTATATCTCTGAAAAAGGGCACAGCCCTTCAAACCAATTAGGCATAATATTTCTGGGCAGTTATTCTCATTGATTACATTGGTTTGTATGTGGAAAGTGCAGGGTAAGACCTGCGGATCAAACTGTTATTCTAAAGTCTAATTTACACACTAGTGAAACTACATGGCTAAAGCTAAGAAAGAAAGGGCAGTTTCTTTGCTTACGTAAGCTTAGAAAGTAGATGGTGTAAAACCAATATTGTAGTTAGAACAAAAGGAAAGAGTAAAACTATCAGGAATACAATTATTCCACTATCTAGCCCCAGAAATATTTATAAAGGCTGGTCCATTGTTCCATATGCATTCATTGTGAATACGCTTACAGAATTATCTAATGTTAGGAAACTTGCACTCTAAAATAGTGTTTCCCAACTTATTTGATAAGAATCAACTGGGGAGCTTATTAAACCAAATAAACAAAAGAAGAAGCACGTTTCTGGGTGGCTCACTCAGAGATTCTTGGAATGTATGTTTTGTGTTTTAATAAGCTCTTTTTTCCCCAGGCCTCATGATTCTTTTGATCTGAGAAATTTGAGAAAAATTATTCCAAAACTACTGATAAGAAAAATGAAGGCAAATATTTTACCAGATCTGTAAAACAAAATGAAAAATCAAATGACAATATTTTTCTTAAAAAATAAATAGTTGTAATAAATTTAAGGGTTAAGACTCTATACAGGACACCTGTATAATGAGAATAAATTTTCATTAGCTAATGTTTCAACTTATTTGCTGAAGATTACTTTAGCATTCTCAGATTTCAAAATTGGTTGAATGAATGAATAAGATATATTTTTTCACTTAAAGGAAAATATATCCAACTTATGCATTTACAAGTAAAGATTTTTAAAATATTTTATTACCAAGTAATTGATGTTACTTGAAGAAGAGTCAAGATTAGGATATAAAGGATAAATTAAACATCATCTACAATCTAATTTCCTAAAATTAACTGTTATTAACACTTCATTTAATATATTTCTAGACAATTGCTAGTCATAGAATCTTAATATAGTTAGGTGCTTTCTCAACATATCTTAATTCAACCTTTCTTTTTTTCTCTCATGTGGTTGGAGGGTAGAAAAGGGCATGTTGGCAACTAGCAGAATAAGTTGGTGGGAAATAGAGAACTAATACATTTTTGTTGTCTAACTCTTCATATCATTTTCATACAATGTATGTAAGAACATGTAGTTTTCATTCTTTAAATCTTTGTTTCAAATACTAGCTAATCTTAGTTTATCTTTATAACGGCTAAAATGGAATATGAGAGGATGAGTCTTGCTTTTTCAGTTTAGCTTTCTGATAATACCCTCCAACCAGGCTATTGTTTGGAATGAAGCAGCCACAAAGTTGCCACTGGCCATCTATGCCTTGCTCCATGTCTTACTTCTAATTAGAGCAGTCATTTTCAATGAGGACCACAGAGAGAGCATCACATCCCAGAATATGTCTTTGTGTAAGGGATAAGCACTCCCAAGCCCTTCTAAGGTCAGAGATTTATTTTAATTAAACCTAAATATTGACGAGCCTTTTGAGAAACCCAAATTGCTTAGAAAATAAGTATTTTTCACCTTTTCTATGAAAAAAAAGAATTATCTTTACCAATTTTATCACAGAAAGCCTCTTTTTTAAAAACTTTATTGAGGAATAATCGACAAATATAATTGTATATATTTAAAGTGTGCAGCGTGATGATTTCATATACATATATATTGAGAATGATTACCAAGATCAAGCGAATTAAAACATCCATCATCTCACATAGTTAACTTTGTGTGTGCATGTATGTGATGAGAATGCTTAAGGTCTACTCTCAGCAACTTTCAAGCATGCAATACTGTATTATTACAGTAGTCGCCGAGCTGTACATTAAATCTTCAGAACTTATACTTCTTATAGTGAAAAATGTGTATTCTTTGAACTACATCAACCCATTTTTAATTCCCCCAGTCCCTGACAATCACCATTCTATCTTTCAATCATTCTATGATTTCTATGAAATCAGCGTTTTTCTTTTTTATTTTTGGATTCCACATATAAGTGATACCATACAGTATTTGTCTTTCTCTGTCTGGCTTATTTCACTTAGCATAATGACCTCCACATTCATCCATGTTGTCACAAATGGCAGAATTTCCTTTCTTTAATGCTGAATAATATTTTATTGTATAAATATATACTACTGTTTCTTTACCTATTCATCTGTCAAAGGACATGTAGGTTGTTTCTATGTCTTGGCTATAGTGAATTATGCTGCAATGAACACAGGTGTGCAAATACCTCTTTGAGATGCTGATTTCAGTTCCTTCTGACATATACCCAGAATTGGGATTGCTGGATTACGTGGCAGGTTCTTCCACCCTTCCCACTCATACCATGCAGCCCTGAGTTTACCTGCTGTATTCCTTGCAACCAAGCAGGGGAGTCAGGCAGAATGCATGGGCATTTGGAAGGACAATTCAAGGGTAGATGGAAGACATGCCAAATGGCTGCTTGAACACTTGACAATTTCACTAGTCCTGAGTGAGGAGGGTTTCTTTCTTAGCCCAGTCAGAAGTAGTACAAGTTGTTGAGCCTGGAACACCCTGCTTCTAATGCAGTTTTTGTTTGCTTATTTGCTTGTTTTTACATTTTTCATTCAGGAAACATAATATGTGACTTTTTTCTAGCTCTTCTTCATCTTTCTTTTTTTACATGTATTTTCTGCCGTTCTCTTTGATTTGTTTTCTACCATGAATGAATTTCTTTTCAGTCATTTGCATCTCTTGCCCATTTTCAACTCAGCTTCCTAAAGCCCTCTGAGTGGAATAAATACTTAGAGGTCCATCTACACAGGAACACTGTGTGTGCCACCTGCTGTGAACATTTTAAGAGAAGATGGTAGGTCTCTCTGCCCTTTTCATCAAAAATGTTCCCAAAGACTTAAATTTTATCAAGTGTTCTATCTGGTAGATGGTTATAAATTTATATAAACATCTACTAAGTTAACATGCAATTAGTGAAAATGATGAAATCCTTGTAATATCATTGGGATGTGAATTCTAACAGTCCTGGGATGCTCGTGTTTAATTTGGGAAGCAGTGATTTCTCATGGAGGTGGCTCTGAGCCAAATAGGAATGTTCCAGCAGGGGGATAGATAGTATAACTGTCTGAAGATTCATCTTGCATGTAGGTACCAAATTCTCGTCCTTCAGAGGCACCCCTGACATTCCATGAGCTCACCAGGGGCTGCTTGGGAGTCTCAGTCCATTCTAGTAGAATGAGTTCCATACACCACTGCTGTTTACATGTCCACAGTTGTTCTATCAACCTAAAATGAACAAGCTAAATTCATTTTCTTATAGGAAGGATCTGTAGCCCAGAATCATGTAAGTTAGCAGAGGCATTAAGAGATAGGAGGATTTTTCGGAATCAAAGTTAGGCTGATGTGACATAATTGACACTAATTTATAAACAAGGAAATATGTCCACAGAATACAAATGGCTGAAAGTAAAAGAAACTGTATTTCATACAGAGAAGTAAAATAATTATCTGAGAAATATGTATACACTTTTTTAAAAGACACAAACCATATTTGAAATTAATGACATAACAATTATGACCAACGTAGCTGGGGGACTGGGTAACCATAGTAAGGGCAGTATTATCTGGATAAATAATTTTCTTTTCTTCTTCTTTTAAAATGTAGAAACATGATCAGCAAAATCTAATTAGAAATCACACTGTCCAAATTTCAGTGAATTCTTGAGTAGCTCAGATTTCTTTTCTACTTAAAAGTATTTCTAAATGAAAGAGAAGAAAATTCAGGGATGAATTTCTGATATAATTACCTTCTAACCTGTATCTCTGAAATAGGCTACAGTTTATGTAATACATTATGTAAGTAAATCAAGATAAATAACCTGTTTTTCTTTAAGAAGGGGAAGAGGAACAGATTGCTTAGAAGTCTTGAAATGTGAATTATGCCAAATGGTCCTATGGGAATTATCTCTCTTAGTTCAAAATGATTCCCTTGGGAAACAGTGAATTTCATTCCTTAATAAGCATAATGAGATTTTTATATAGTACAGAAGCTGTTGTCAAAGGGTGTAGGGACATACTGCAGAGCTTTTTAAGCTAAGATTTATTTTCTTTTTTTTTTTTTCAAACATCTTTATTAGGGTATAATTGCTTTACAATGTTGTGTTAGTTTCTGCTGTATCACGAAGTGAATCAGCTATACATATACATATATCCCCATAACCCCTTCCTCTTGCATCTCCCCCCAACCCTCGCAATCCCACCCCTCTAGGTGGTCACAAAGCATGGAGCTGATCTCCCTGTGCTTTGTGGCTGCTTCCCACTAGCTATCTATTTTACATTTGGCAGTATATATAAGTCCATGCCACTCTTTCACTTTGTCCCAGCTTACCTTTTCCCCTCCCCGTGTCCTCAAGTTCATTCTCTACATCTGCATCTTTATTCCTGTCCTGTCCCTAGGTTCTTCAGAACCTTTCTTTTTCTATTTTTTAGATTCCTTATATATGTGTAGCATACGGCACTTATTTTTCCCTTTCTGACTTACTTCACTCTATATGACAGTCTCTAGGTCCCTCCACCTCCTACAAAAAATTCAGTTTCGTTTCTTTTTATGGCTGAGTAATATTCCATTGTATATATGTACCACATCTTCTTTCTCCATTCATCTGTTGATGGACACTTAGGTTGCTTCCATGTCCTGGCTATTGTAAATAGTGCTGCAATGAATATTGTGATACATGACTCTTTTTGAATTATGGTTTTCTCAGGGTAAATGCCCAGTAGTGGGATTGCTGGGTCATATGGTAGTTCTATTTTTAGTTTTTTAAGGAACGTCCATACTGTTCTCCATAGTGGCTGTATCATTTTATCTTCTCACCAACAGTGTAACAGGGTTGGCGTTTCTCCAAAACCTCTATTGTTTGCAGATATTTTTTTTAATGTTTTTCTCTCTCTCTCTCTCTCTCTCACTGTTTGTTGCTTTTTAAAATTTTTTTTATTTTTGGCTGTGTTGGGTCTTCGTTTCTGTGAGAGGGCTTTCTCTAGTTGCGGCAAGTGGGGGTCACTTTTCATCGCGGTGCACGGGCCTCTCACTATCGCGGCCTCTCTTGTTGCAGAGCACAGCCTCCAGACACGCAGGCTCAGTAATTGTGGCTCACGGGCCTAGTTGCTCTGCGGTACGTGGGATCTTCCCAGACCAGGGCTCGAACCCGTGTCCCCTGCATTGGCAGGCAGATTCTCAACCACTGCGCCACCAGGGAATCCCTGTTTGCAGATTTTTTGATGATGACCATTCTGACTGGTGTGAGATGATACCTCCTCATTGTACTTTTGATTTGCATTTCTCTAATGATTAGTGATGTTGAGCATCATTTCAAGTGTTTCTTGGCAATCTGTATATCTTCTTTGGACAAATGTCTATGTAGGTCTTCTACCCATTTTTGGATAGGGTTGTTTGCTTTTTCGTTATTGAGCTGCTTGTATATTTTGGAAATTAATCCTTTGTCACTTGCTTCGTTTGCAAATATTTTTTTTCCCTTTCTGAGGGTTGTCTTTTCTTCTTGTTTATGGTTTCCTTTGTTGTGCAAAAGCTTTTGAGTTTCATTAGGTTCCATTTGTTTGTTTTTGTTTTTATTTCCATTTCTCTAGGTGGTGGATCAAAAAGAATCTTGCAGTGATTTACGTCATAGAGTATTCTACCTATGTTTTCCTCTAAGAGTTTTATAGTGACTAGTCTTGTGTTTAGGTCTTTAATCCATTTTGAGTTTATTTTTATGTATGGTGTTAGGGAGTGTTCTAATTTCATTCTTTTACATGCAGCTGTCCAGTTTTCCCAGCACCATTTATTGAAGAGGCTATCTTTTCTCCACTGTATATTCTTGCCTCCTTTATGAAAAATAAGGTGACCAAATATGCATGGGTTTATCTCTGGACTTTCTATCCTGCTCCATTGATCTATCTTTCTGTTTTTGTGCCAGTACCATACTGTCTTGATTACTGTAGCTTTGTAGTATAGTGTGAAATCCGGCAGCCAGATTCCTCCAGCTCCATTTTTCTTTCTCAAGATTGTTTTGGATATTCTGAGTCTCTTGTGTTGCCATACAAATCGTGAAAATTTTTGGTTTAGTTCTGTGAAAAATGCCAGTGGTAGTTTGATAAGGATTGCATTGAATCTGTAGATTGCTTTGGGTAGTAGAGTCATTTTCACAATGTTGATTCTTCCAATCCAAGAACATGGTATATCTCTCCACCTGTTTGTATCATCTTTAATTTCTTTCATCAGTGTCTTATAGTTTTCTGGATAAAGGTCTTTTGTCTCCATAGGTAGATTTATTCCTAGGTATTTTATTCTTTTTGTTGCAATGGTAAATGGGAGTGTTTCCTTAATTTCTCTTTCAGATTTTTCATCATTTGTGTATAGGACTGCAAGAGATTTCTGTACATTAATTTTGTATCCTGCTACTCTACCAAATTCATTAATTAGCTCTAGTAGTATTTTGGTGGCATCTTTAGGATTCTCTATGTATAGTATTATGTCATCTGCAAGCAGTGACAATTTTACTTATTCTCTGATTTGGATTCCTTTAATTTCTTTTTCTTCTTTGATTGCTGTGCCTTAAAATTCCAAAACTATGTTGAATAATAGTGGTAAGAATGAGCAACCTTGTCTTGTTCCTTATCTTAGTGAAAATGCTTTCAGTTTTTCACCATAGAGAAAGATATTGGCTGTGTGTTTGTCATCCACAGCCTTTATTATGTTTTCATAAGTTCCCTCCATGTCTACTTTCTGGAGGGTTTTTATCATACATGGGGGTTGAATTTTGTCAAAAGTATTTTCTGCATCTATAGACATAGTCCCATATAGTTTTTCTCCTTCAATTTGTTATTATGGTTTATCACATTGATTGATTTGCATATACTGAAGAATCCTTGCTTTCCTGGGTAAACCCCACATGATCATGGTGTATGATCCTTTTAATGTGCTGTTGGAGTCTGTTGGCTAGTGTTTTGTTGAGAATTTTTGCCTCTATGTTCAGCAGTGATATTGGCCTGTAGTTTTCTATTTTTGTAATATCTTTGTCTGGTTTTGGTATCAGGGTGATGGCGGCCTCATAGAATGAGTTTGGGCTTGTTACTCCCTCTGCTATATTTTGGAAGAGTTTGAGAAGGATAGGTGTTAGCTTTTCTCTAAGTGTTTGATAGAATTCACCTGTGAAGCCAACTGGTCCTGAGCTTTTGTTTGTTGGAAGATTTTTAATTAAAGTTTCAATTTCAGTGCTTGTGTTTAGTCTGTTTGTATTTTCTCTTTCTTTGTGGTTCATTCTCAGAAGGTGGTGCTTTTCTAAGAATTTGTCCATTTCTTCCAGGTTGTCCATTTTATTGGCATATAGTTGCTTGTAGTAATCGCTCATGATCCTTTGTATTTTTGCTGTGTCAGTTGTTACTTATCCTTTTCCATTTCTAATTCTGTTGATTTGAGTCTTTTCCCTTTTTTTCTTGATGAGTCTGGCTAATGGTTTATCTATTTTGTTTATCTCCTCAAAGATCCAGCTTTTAGTTCTATTGATCTTTGCTATTGTTTCCTTCATTTCTTTACCATTTATTTCTAACCTGATATTTATGATTTCTTTCCTTCTACATTTTGGGTTGTTTTTGTTCTTTCTCTAGTTGCTTTAGGTGTAAGGTTATGTTGTTTATTTGAGTTGTTTCTCGTTTCTTGAGGTAGAATTGTATTGCTATAAACTTGCCTCTTAGAACTGCTTTTGCTGCATCCCATAGGTTTTGGGTCATCGTGTTTTCATTGTTATTTGTTTCTAGGTATTTTTAAATTTCCTCTTTGATTTCTTCAGTGATCTCTTGGTTATTTAGTAGTGTATTGTTTAGCCTCCATGTGTTTGTATTTTTTACAGATTTTTTCCTGTAATTGATATCTAGTCTCATAATGTTGTTGTTGGAAAATATACTTGATAAAATTTCAATTATCTTAAATTTACCAAGGCTTGATTTGTGACCCAAGATATGGTCTATCCTGGAGAATGTTCCATGAGCACTTGAGAAGAAAGTGCATTCTGTTGTTTTTGGATGGAATGTCCTATAAATATCAATTAAACCTATCTTGTTGAATGTGCCATTTAAAGCTTGTGTTTCCTTATTTATTTTCATTTTGGATGATCTGTCCATTGGTGAAAGTGGGGTGTTAAAGTCCCATACTATGGTTGTGTTACTGTCACTTTCACCTTTTATGGCTGTTAGCATTTGCATTATGTATTGGGGTGCTCCTGTGTTGGTGAGGTGCATAAATATTTACAATTGTTATATATTCTCTTGGATTGATCCCTTGATCATTATGTAGTGCCCTTCTTTGTCTTTTGTAATATTCTTTATTTTAAAGTATATTTTGTTTGGTATGAGAATTGCTACTCCAACTTTCTTTTGAGTTCAATTTGCATGGAATATCTTTTTCCATCCCCTCATTTTCAGTCTCTATGTGTCCCTAGTTCTGAAGTTGTTCTCTTGTAGACAACATATATACAGGTCTTGTTTTTGTATCCATTCAGCCAGTCTATGTCTTTTGGTTGGACCATTTAATCCATTTACATTCAAGGTAATTATCAATATGTATGTTCCTATTACCATTTTCTTAATTGTTTGGGGTTTGTTATTGTAGGTCTTTTCCTTTTCCTGTGTTTCCTGCCTAGAGAAGTTCCTTTAGCATTTGTTGTAAAGGTGGTTTGGTGGTGCTGAATTCACTTAGCTTTTGCTTGTCTGTAAATGTTTTAATTTCTTTGTTGAATCTGAATGAGATCCTTGCTGTGTAGAGTAATCTTGGTTGTACGTAGTTCCCTTTAATCACTTTCATTATGTCCTGCTGCTCCCTTCTGGCTTGCAGAGTTTCTCTGAAAGATCAGCTGTTAACCTTTTGGGGATTCCCTTGCTTGTTATTTGTTTCTTTTCCCTTGCTGCTTTTAATTTTTTCCTTTGTATTTAATTTTTGATAGTTTGATTAATATGTGTCTTTGTGTGTTTCTTCTTGGACTTATCCTGTATGGGACTCTCTCCACTTCTTGGACTTGATTGACTATTTTCTTTCCCATATTAGGGAAGTTTTCAAGTATAATCTCTTCAAATATTTTCTCACTCCCTTTCTTTTTCTCTTCTTCTTCTGGGACCCCTATAATTTGAATGTTGGTGTATTTAATGCTGTCCCAGAAGTCTCTTAGGCTGTTCTCAATTCTTTTCATTCTTTCTTTCTTTCTCCTGCTCTGTGGTAGTTATTTCCACTATTTTATCTTCCAGGTCACTTATCTGTTCTTCTGCCTCAGCTATTCTGCTATTGATTTCTTCTAGAGAATTTTGAATTTCATTTATTGTGCTGTTCATCATTGTTTCTTTGCTCTTTAGTTCTTCTAGGGCCTTGTTAAATGTTTCTTGTATTTTCCTCATTCTTTTTCCAAGATTTTGGATCATCTTTACTATCATTACCCTGAATTCTTTTTCAGGTAAACTGCCTATTTCCTCTTCATTTGTTTGGTCTAGTCATTTTTTACTTTGCTCCTTCATCTGCTGCATATTTCTGTCTTCTCATTTTGATTAACTTGCTGTGTTTGGGGTCTCCTTTTCACAGGCTGCAGGGTCGCAGTTCCCATTGTATTTGGTGACTTCCCCCAGTGGGTAAGGTTGGTTCAGTGAGGTGTGTAAGCTTCCTGGTGGAGGGGACTGGTGCCTGTGTTCTGATGGATGAGGCTGTATCTTGTCTTTCTGGTGGGCAAGACCTCATCTGGTGATGTGTTTTGGGGTGTCTATGACCTTATTATGATTTTAGGCAGCCTTTTTGCTAATGGCTGGGGTTGTGTTCCTCTCTTCGTAGTTGTTTGGCATGGGGTGTCCAGCACTGTACCTTGCTCATCATTGAGTGGAGGTGGGTCCTAGCTTTGAGATGGACATCTTTGGGAGAGCTCTTAGCCCATTGATATTAAATGGGGCCAGGAGATCCTTGGTGGTTCATTGTCCTGAACTCAACTCTTCCACCTCAGAGGCTCAGGTCTGACATCCAGCTGGAGGACCAAGACCCTGTCAGCTACATGGCTTATATGTAAATGTGTTAAATTCTCCAATCCAAAGGCACAGTGTGGCTGGCCTTCTGCACTCCACTCAGTCCTCCATACAGGCGTTGTCTTCCAGGCCTGGTCAACATGGAGAGCCTGTTTTGGAACCATGTTCAGCTGCATTCCCTAGCATCAGAAGAAGCAACCATTGCCCCCATCCTCCCCTAGCCCTGCTGCAACTCATCACAATCCTGGAGCACCTGAGCAAAGATAAGATTTATGACAGGGAATGCAGACCATGCTAGCTGAAGAAAAAGAATCTTTTGAACTCAGTTTCCTATCTTTCTTCTTTGAGACTTAGTTAAATATTTATTGTGTTGGCCAAAAAATTTTCTTGGGTTTTTCCATAAGATATTATGGCCTCCTTAATAAAATTTATATATTTTAAGTTTTCCTGAAAGAATGAAGTTTTAATTTTACAAAAATTATACTCTGACAAAGAAACATAAAAACTGATAGAGAGGAAGGTATAAACTCTGCTCTGTTAAGCTGAAAACTGTGCCTTTATTGATGAGAAGTCCCAGAAGTTTCAGGATCTTGCCTTGTCAATTGACTCTTAAAATAGACTTAGGGAACAATTCCTCAAGTCTTGAGTGAATGAAGCTGAAAGACTGTAAAATACACTATCATTAAGAAAACAATTCCATTTCGATAAAGTAAACGCTTTTATATACCTTCCTGCTATAAATACTGGCCCAAAGGTGTGAATTTTGTATCCACTTTTTCCAAAGTAAAATCTATTTTGACTTCAACAGAAGTTGGAGCAAAGTGCAAAGGAAAAATAAATGTTGCTGTGAGCTTTGTACATTATAATCTTTTACAGAAACGGTTTTCACAATTTCTCTCTCCCAGCTGCTCCATGCAGAAATTTAAAAAGGGGTCTTTGAGTGACAAGAACTGAGATAAGGAATACTATAGAATCAGAGCACCAGTATGCCCAGTAACAGAGACATTTCAACATGCACTTGGACTATATACTTACTCTCAAAACAGACAACTCACCCACTTCAGGTCTATGTGGTCAATTAACAGCATATGTGATCATGTTTTGCCATTGTCAAGTGCTACTGATATCTGCCACTTTCAAAGCTCTGTCCAAGCCATAATAAAGGTAAAGTTTTTGCAAGATACGTGGTCCATGATATTCCTTTGAGACACTGTTGAGTCAGAAAACTGGCAATAAAGCTGAGACCCTGAGCTATCCAATCTCTCATCACTTTATTAACACTTTATTAACTTTATTAACTTTATTAACTTTATTAACAATCACTTTATTAACAATCACTTTATTAACAATCCTGCCTCTTGCTGTCGCTTTCTGAATAATGACTTACACTAACAGAAATTCTGGTTCTTGCCTTTCAATAAATTCTCAGGATACATTTCCTGGGGAACTATGCTTTTGTGTGTGTTTCTTTTCTTATTCAGGAATTCATATTTTAGACACACACGGGCACTTGCTTGTAGGCTTTTAGTGACTTCATTTAATTCTGTGCTTTTTGGAGTAAGTAGATGAGTAATAAATGAAAGCAAAGCCTTTGTAACCATACTGGCCCAATTCCAAGCAAACTCTAATATTTACCAGCTATGTGGCAGTGGGATAGCTGTTTATCACCTCTAAGCTTTAGTTTGCTCTTCTAAAAATATAAGAATGGTAACATCTATCTCATAAGATAATTAACTGGAGGGATTATGATAACCTAATAATATATATAAAGCACTTACCACAGTAGTTGGCACTTACAGAGCGCTCAGCTTATATATATGTAAAATTTTTTTAGCACCTAAGCGATTCTCCACTAGAATAGAGGTACATTGGGAAGTGGTGCTAACTTTACTACTTCAGCACTAAAGTAGACACACTACACTCCAGGTGGCTGAATCTACAACCATCATCAACACACTGGTGAGAAGGCTACTCTGTAATGTGACTGTGGCCCACAGCTCTCTCAGTATAGTGCTGAGCAGAGTCAAGGTTAGGAGCAGGCCAGTGAACTAAGGCTTCAGGTACAGTGTAGGATTCTGATTTTTATTGGAAATTCAGATATTTTGTTCATCATAGATATTTTTTGCATTCACCTTAGATTTTTAAGATATTGAATTAAAATATTATTTATCTTGATTCCTATCTTTTTTTGTGTCCCCTCAAATTGTATAGCCTAAATGAATACCTCACTTGTCTCACCCTAGTTCCAAGCTTGGCTCCTGAGTCTTATGGTCCCCTCTCTCCTCACCCTAGCACATTTAGAATGGTGTGAGTTCCTTTTCCCGTTGAGCTAGCTTTCATCAGTTGAATATGATGACCCCCGGCTCATTGCTGACTCATCAGACCCACCATCAGCAGTCATTAGTGATCCTCCTGTGCTCTGAAATTGTGTGCAAGTTTAGCTCAATTTATGGTGCCCAGTATGAGCCAGTGTCTACACCCAGGCATGTATTCCTGAATTCTATCAAGTTATATGACAATGAGAAGGGACTTCTACCCAACTCCATAGAACATTTGTGAGAGATAAGGTTATCAGTGATCTTCAGTCCCCTAGAACAGCTGTCTCCAGCCCTTTTGGCACAAGGGACCAGTTTCATGGAAGACAATTTTTCCACATACAGGGTGTAGTAATGCAAGCAAGGGGGAGCAATGGGGAGCGATGGGGAGTGGCAGATGAAGCTTCACTTGCTCACCTGCTGCTCACCTCCTGCTGTGCAGCCTGGATCCTAACAGGCTTCAGACTGCTATCGGTCTGTGGCCCAGGGGTTGAGGACCCCTGCCATAGAACATTTAAGAGTTCATCTAATCTCAGGTTACAATCACTGTCCCTTGTCCTATGAAAATCTGGGCTCTGAATTCTAATGAAAATAATAAAATGTCTAACTAAATTGCATCCTCAGAGAAGATTAGGCATTGGAAGAAAACTGGCACAATGCTTAGAGAATGCTTTCAATCATTCAGCATTATCATAGCTCTGATTATTGTCACTTCGAGTTATCAGTCCTATTTGATAAGTTAAAAAGTTGAAGGACAGAGAGATTTATTTACAAAGAATCCCAGTGGAAATTAGAATCAAAGATATCAAAAGCATTTATAGCTAGAGCTAACTTTTACATCTGAGATTTTTTAGTCCTTTTCCTAGACCTTGCAATTACATTGCTTGAGGTGCTCTCCAATTTCCATTGTAGGAAGAATAAAAAGTTATCACAATGCTTTCATGTGGCATGAATTATGCTCCCCAGTCCCACCCACAGGTATCCACCTAATTTTGACAAAGTCAAAGCTGCTCATATTTGTCAGGTTACAGGGTGACCTACTGTCCTGGTCTTAGCTCTGAAAATCCTGCAACCCAGGAAGGCCGGGATGGTTAGTCACCATAGTTGCTAACCAGAAATGTCCTCCATATTGCAAATGCACATTGATTTTTCTTTCCTCACTATTCTTCTTAGTTAATTCATATTTTTAATGATTCACCCAAAAAACACTTGTTTAATTTCAGCATTACGCATTCAGAAATGAATCAATCGTTACTCTTAGCTGATATTTTGAATTTATGATAAGAGGTCAGCTTTTGAAATACCAAAGAAAACCATGGGAAAAAGTGTGGAAATAGCAAATTGTACCTGTCTTGTCTGAAAACAACCACAAAAAATAACACAGCAAAGTTTAAAGATGTTCTAAATATATATTATGAAATTATAACTATATAACCACCAGCTTAAAATGCAGGTTATATCATGTTAACATTCCAGGTGAATCTCTGGGCTATCTCCCCAATGCTGCTCTTGTCAGTTAAAACTCATATTCCATTATTCATCCATTTCTCAAACATTCACTGACCATCTTTTTTCTGTGCAGTGCACTGTACAGTTATGGAGACTATAAAGGCAAGTAAGAGAGTTCAAGCTTGTAGCTCAAAAAGGGGGATTAAAATTAATGCAATACAGAGTGAGAGGTGCCATAGCTGAAGTCTGTACAGCTGGAGACAAAAAAGCAGGGGAAAAGTTTAACTTATTTCCAGGAACGTTTGTCCCAATTTGGCCAATATTTTCCAAATTTTAAAGTGTTTTCTAATGCCCTGCCTGTGTTTTCTATACATCTCAAAATTCTATACATCCTTCATAGCCAAACCAAAAGTTGTAGGAAACATATCTTAAACCCCAATCAAGATTAAATATTCGGGCTTCCCTGGTGGCACAGTGGTTGAGAGTCTGCCTGCTGATACAGGGGACGCGGGTTCGTGCCCCGGCCCGGGAAGATCCCACATGCCGCGGAGCGGCTGGGCCCGTGAGCCATGGCCGCTGAGCCTGTGCGTCCGGAGCCTGTGCTCCGCAACGGGAGAGGCCACAACAGTGAGAGACCCGTGTACCGCAAAAAAAAAAAAAAAAAAAAAAAAAGTTTAAATATTCATTTGTCTAAAATTCCACAATTAGAATTTATTTTAGTATAGCATATGCATTAATGTATTCATGACTAGTTATATATTACAAAAAATGATGATTACCTCACACCACACACAAAATATATTCTAAATACATTAGAGCAGTAAATATTTAAAAATCAACAGAAAAAAATAGTAGGCAATATTTCTCTGGCCTTACAGTAGAGAGAATATTTTTAAGCATTACAGCAATAAAACAAAAATCATAAAGATAAAATATCAGTTAGAACTCTGGTTGAATTTAGCAAAAACCCATATAAAATTAGGTTAACTTGAAAAGGGGAATTTATTATATGTATATTGAGTTGCAGAAGTAAGGATGTGGCTGGACCCCAGAAATAACTAGAAGCAGAGACCTGACCCCATTAAGATATTTTTAATCTCTGCTCTCCTTTGCATATCTCCTTCATTCTAATCACTGCACATCGTCCCTCCGTTTCTCTGTCAATATGGTGAAAGGCTGTCAGTGTGCCGACAGCTGCTGAGCTTCCAGTTTTGTGGGTTGGGTACCAGAAGAGAGATGGACTTACTTTCTCTTGGTCCTCATATAAAAGTCCAGCAAGAGAGATGAGCATATGTTGAAACACTCAGCTGTCACTAGAGCAAAATACGGTCACCCCTGTCTCACCACAAGAATGGTATGGAAGCATGAGTGGGAAACAGTTTCCAAAAAGAAAAGGAGTAAATATCTTCATTATAAAAAGATAGATAAAATTACATTAAAATATAAAATTTCATGATCAGAAAAAAAAGTTAAATAAAATTAAAAGGCATAGCAAAATAGAAAACGTATCTGAAACAATCATGGGAAGATAATTTCTTTCCTTAATGCATATATGTATAAGATAAATATAGATACTCCACTCAAAATGGATAAGAACCAGGAATTAATGGGAGAAAGAACACTTACAATGAAATACAACAGGACATTGTCGGGAGATGTTCAGGTTCATTAATAGTTCATGAAATGTGAATTTAAATAACCATCACTTACAAAGTTTTCGCCTAGGGAATTGATTTTTTTTAATTTACAATGCTGAGAAATTCAGAGAAATGTGCACTTTTTATACACTCACAGTAGGCACGTGAATTGATTCAATCTTTCTTGAGGGCAGTTAGGTAATATGCATCAAGATCTTTTAAAATGAACATAATTGAGGAAATAGATGGGCAAATTTTTTTCACAAGGATGTATTTATTGAAACATTATTTTTGATAACAAGAATTGGAAATAAAGATATGTCTAACAACAGTTATCTAAATAAACTTTTGTTTCTTGAGATGGAATAGTACACACCATTAAAATTATATTTTACTAAATATTAAATAACATAAAAATGTCATTAAGAGAAAAACACAAAAATCATACATGCAGTATGATTCTAGTATTGATTATACATTGAGAAAAAAAGATTGGAAGAAAATACACATGAATCTTGATATTGTTAACTCTGTGAGTTGTAACATTTGAAATTATTATTTTTTCTCCTTTTTTCTAGATTTTCCAAACTTCCAATAATGTACTTGATCTGCTTTCTTTTAAATTAGGAAAACTGAACATTTGAAGACACTTCAAACTTTGAAATTTAAAAATAACTCTGACTAAATTTCGAATCAATGAGGATATAATGTATGTATTTTAAAACAATCTTTAAAATAACAAAAATGCAAAAAAACACATGTTAAAATGTTATGGAATACTGCCAAAGTTATATGGAGAAGTAAATATGCAAACTCAAATGTTTTAATAAATTTAAAAAAGGTGCAGACATATTTATAATTTTTTTTTAACAGCCAAAATGACAGTAAGTACAGTTTGGGTATAAAGAGAGATCCACAAAAGTCACACTGAGGCTATTTTTTAATTACTCAGAAAGGCAAACACATTCCTTGGCATTTATTGTGACAGTGGGAGTTACTGCTTCCTACATTAGATATTTATCGTGTTTTTGCCTGAGAAGATAGTATGAAAATTAATATATTTCATATACATCCTCATGTTTTAAGAACATTTTAGCTCAAAAGAACACTCACATATTATGTAATAGCTTAAGCCTTTAATTCAAGTATAGTCAGTGTAATAAGCAAAACAGAAACAATGGATATTTGAAGATGATTGCTTTATGAGAAAACTCAACATAATAAACAGAAAATTAAATAATTTAGTAATAGAGCAGAAAGGCAAGTTAGATGTAGATACAAGAAAATAAATCAATTACACCATATTTTGTTAATTATTCCTTGATAAAGTTGGGGGATAAAATAAATAAAAACAAAAAAAGAAAATATTACAAAAGATCAAAGTCAACTGTCAAAAAATCTTAACCCCTGAATATATTTAAGAAAAAATATTAATGTGTGACTTGCTTTAGAAAACTATAAAATGAAACTAATAAACATAAACGCCTATGTTCTTAGAAAGATAGGATTTTTTAATATTTCTGAAAAATAATTTATACAATTCATGATATTCTCAAAAGAATAAATAGGCAAAAATTTTCAAGAAAAATATTCTATAAGAAGAGTAATTTGGGAAGAAGGGTCATTTCCCTAGCAAGTGTTAAAACTAGTGTTAAGACAGTTGATGTTATCATAGATAAAATCAGAAAGGTCAACCAAACAGAATAGCCTGGAACTTAAATTATATAATAATTCAATATATGATGAATTCAAGGTGATGTAACACATCAGTAAATATATATATATATATATATATAATTTATACTTATATGCTTTTCCCCTAATATCATACACCAGAATAAATTGTAAATGGATTAAATAACTAAATTATAAGAAATAAATTTAATCCCAGCAGTAATTATATATGTGAATATTTATCAATTTGGTGGATAATTGTAAATAATCCAACAGTCTCACAAGGCTCTTCAGTTACTGTTAACAAATGTCTTACCCCCAAAAGAGGGGCTTTAACTAACCAAAGATATTTTCCTGCTGAAATGCCAAAGTGGGTCTGTTGCAGGTTCTGCTCCACATATCCTTCTTCTGGATCCCAGGCTGACGGAGCAGCTGTATTGTCCCAGTCACCAGGACAGAGAAACAAAAGAGAGCTCTGGGGTTGCCTCACTGGCCATTACGCCCTCTGTCCAGGAAGCGGCACACGTAACTTCTGCTCACAAGTCATTGGACACAGCCCAATCCAATCCCAATTAGGTGTAATCCATTCATACATTCGGAAAGGAAAGAGCCAGAAAATTTAATAACTATTACAAATGTTTCATGTTTGGAGGAAAAAATCAATATATTTGACATTATAAAAACTTAAAATTTCCTTCCTAAAATCTACTCAGCATTAAGAGCTTAATAATAAACTGGGAAATATTTGCAATAAAAATGTCAAATGCTTTGAATGCTTATGAGTAAGAGAGCAACTTACCTCAGTAACAAAAACAATGATATTTCAAAATATAAAAAGACAAAGGACAGGAACAAGTCATTTAAAATTACAGACATACAAATAGGTAGTAAATAAGTTTTAACAATTAAACTCATCCATATTAAAAAGGATGAAAATTAAAGCAATAATAAATACTTTCTGTCACAGTTAGTGTGTGAAAGAAACCATACAGATTTTCAGTGAGGTTGTCATTCAGTTAGGCATTTCTACACAGTGGATGCCAAGTACAAATTGGTCAGCCTTCACATCTGCCTTCTGCATGGCAATGTAGCGTTATGTAACAAAAGCTTGAACTGTTTATAACATATGACCTAATAACTACATTTCAAAGCATTTTCCTTTCTCCCAGCAAAATCATGGAAAGCACAAGTTGTCAACCATAGTAGTGAGGTTAATTAAGTGAGGTTAATTAAGTAAACCATGTTATAGCCAAACAATAAAATATTAGACAACCATTAAAAATGAAGGCTGTTTTGGGGGAAAGATGTCTATGGTACAGTGTTATGTGAAAATGTTGGGAGATAATAGGATAGTATCATCTTAATTATTTTAAAAGAATTCAGATATGTATAGGAATAAAATGGAAGGAAATTCACCAAAATGTTAATAATAATTGTTTCACAGTGGTGTGATTATACTTTGTTGTTTTTAGCTTTCTTTATACATTTTACCCAATTTATATATCTCTGTTTTTAAAACAAAATTTTTAGAAAAAATAATGATGCTTGCACACATACCAGACAGTGGTGTCCACTGTGGGAATTCACAGAATGCAGCATATTTTAAAATAAATGTAAATGAGCAGCAAAGAGAATTTCCAGGTTTTAGTACTTCTAAAATAAGTAATGCATGTTTTTCCAAAAGTTTCTCTAAGTAACATTCGAAACAGATCCCTCTGTGACATGACATTTAACTGTGCTTTATTTTTGATCAACTTGTAGCTCTCCTGGATATGCGTATTAGTCAAGTTTATCTCTCTTCATCTGGGACCTAAATGTTTCACAAAGAGATTTTCTCAGAGAAATAACTTCTATAGACCTTATTCATTATTCATGTCAGCACAAACTGTACATTTTGTAGTGTTGGACCTTAGAATGTGACTGAGCCAATCTAGGAGGGTATGCTCAACTGAAAAACTTCTAGACTCTGCGAGACTTGAAAAATAACAAATACAGAATTTCAGTTTGAGACTCTTTAATGGAAGGAGGTTGTAGTAAAATATGTGTGTTTAAACTTGAGATTCTGTAACTTTTCAGGTGTTCTACATGACTATTGTTTCCTAGTATACCATTTTGCACAGTTTTTTAAATCAGTGAATGAAAAGTTTCATTAAAATGATTTTTTAACGTCTTTATTGGAGTATAATTGCTTTACAATGGTGTGTTAGTTTCTGCTTTATAACAAAGTGAATCAGCTATACACATACATATATCCCCATATCTCCTCCCTCTTGAGTCTCCCTCCCACCCTCCCTATCCCACCCCTCTAGGTGGTCACAAAGCATCGAGCTGATCACCCTGTGCTATGCAGCTGCTTCCCACTAGCTATTTTACGTTTGGTAGTGTATATATCTCCATGCTACTCTCTCACTTCATCCCAGCTTAGCCTTTTTTAATGTTTCAAATAAATATGCAGAAATGTTAAAACCTAATGGAAAAGAATAGAAAGAAAAATAAAATGTAGTAAAGGACTTTGCATTTTAAAATATTTGCATTAAATATCAAGAACTTACATCCTGTCTACAACATATCTGAGATGATTGATTAAAAGATGCTTTTTTCATAGAAATACAGACCATCTTCATGGTCAGATTATTTTTGTAAATGGAAAAAGAAGGTAAAAATTGATGGTATAAATCAAATATTACTTTTTCAAAAAGTTGTGTCATAATAAGGGGGTTATATTTCTGATCAAGAACTTGTTTAACTTTTCATTAATATGAGCACAAACACAATATTCAAGACTGCAAATTATTTCAGTCAGTCCCAAGGAAAGCAGGTCACTGGATCAAATTTTTCAAAATGTGTTTCTCAGGATAGCAATTCCACTTCATGTCCCAGTTACAAAGAGAACTGTCCTATAATCAAATGAATTTGAGGGACATTGGATTAAACAGAGTCAAATTGCTTTCTTTACTATAGGACTTCTAAGAGACTTTTATATGTTGTCATGCAGTGTAAATTTCCAAAAATGTGTGGTACTCAGCAGTGCTTCCCAAACATATTTGACCACTGAACTCTCTTTGTGTGCAGCATCTCATGGGTGACTTCTGTGCATACGGATTGGTAAATACGGCTCTGTCGGAGCTGTGAGCTTCCATTTGTTCTGGCTTCAGACATCAGTTCTCATCTTTAACAGCAATATTTACTTCTCAGCAAGAAGAAATTTCAGCTTGAAATACATCAAAAATAGAGGGAGGAGAAAACTAGAAAATTGTGGTGAAATGTATGACACAGCTTCTCTGGAACCACATGTTGTGAACAGGGAGTATTCCATTCACTTAATTAATAAGTAGATAAATGAAATTTGAGCCCTTCTGTCATTTAAATGAGATGTTAAAAGAGAAAAATGTAACTGCTCTCAAGAGGCATTAGAATGATCACAGACTTTCATAAGAATAAAAGTTTGGTATGAATTCTTTGGCAGTATTCTTGGTTCTCGCCTGAAATCAGTAGTTGACTAGGAGATGAGCCATTCCTCCATGATGTGAAGGTGCTGGCAGCCTGATGAAAGTGATCGTCTAGAGAGGATCAGAGCTCTGAAAGTGCTTGGGGACAATGGGCCATAATGGTTGAGAGGGAGTGAGCAATCACTGCTCAAAAGCAGTAATGGGGAAAGTTGGAGTCTCTAAGTGTCTCAGCAGCACCCTTCTGCCCTGCCTCTTTCATAAGCCTCTTGGTCTTGGAAGAACTTACCACTTTTTCAGGCAAGATGTTAAAGCACAAAGAGACTCAATTCAATTGAATGGTCATTTGTTGGGGACAATGTACTATGCCCAAATCATTGCATTGAACCCTGGCCTAGAGGGCTAGTACCAACACAGTCCTTACTCTTAAGAAACAGACTCCCAGCTTACAATTTTATATCAAAATGAATTCCTCAAATATGTGCTAGATTATATGTTATCAAAAGAGAGGGAAGAGTTCACCTCTGGTAGAAGAATCAGGAAAGAGTCCACACTGGAGAGGACAAAGGGTGGGCTTCTTGTTTTGTTGATAGAATAATCAACTGCTGTACATAGTGGGTTTTTTTATTGTTGTTTTGTTTTTTTCTGTAATCTACCACCAATAGTTCACCCTGTCCCAATAGACTGGAAGCTCTGCTGAGGGCAAGGACCAAGTGCTTTCATCTCTGTATCCCCCACTGTGCTAGCATGGTCTTAGACATGAATTAGTGGCCAATAAAATTTGATGCATTGAATTAAATTTAATATTGACTGTCACTGGAATAAGAGTGCCTTTGGCTTTGGATATTTTTTTTTATTTTATGTGCAACTGAAATTAAGAAAAATTACTGGCAGCATCTGCTAAACTGTTTATAACCCATAACGTTTCCCTTACCTGGCCTTTTCCATAACTGGTTACCTTTTCAAGAAATTCCTCACCCCATAGCCATATTTTCTTCTTCCTCAAAGGCCATTCCTACTGAATTCATGCAGCTTTCTCTGAGACATCAAGGAGACAGCTTGGGCATGGTTATTGTCTCAGGGGAGGAACATCAAACCCCATTCTCCCTTTACAAAGGACACTGATATCTGAAGAAACTTGTAGCAGATTTGGGCAACAGCCAGATCGTTGAGTCTGTGCCCATCCTTATCCACAGCTCTGTCCTCACCCAGGACATCATGAAAGGTAAAGATCCAGGTATCCCTTGTACTCTAATGCTCCATTAGGTCAAGAAACACCTGCTTCCCCTCCAAATTCAACTACCATGAAAACTTCATCAAGACTGTTTTGGTCTCCAAAAGTAAACAAGAAGAGGTAAGCTGAGTGGGAAGAGAATATTTATCTAAGGGAATTTTAGAATCTAAATGTGTAGCCTTGAAACTAAAGGAGCAGTAAATATAGGGTGTAGTAAATTGCTTATGATGTGATAAACTAGAATTATAGATGTGGCAATAAAGGGAGGCAATAAAATATTTTATATTTAAGGAGCAGCTATCAGCAAAGGAATAGATCAAAATGCCATCTTTTGTTTGTTTGTTTTTGTTTTTTTTTAACATCTTTATTGGAGTATAAGTGCTTTACAATAGTGTGTTAGTTTCTGCTTTATAACAAAGTGAATCAGCTATACATATACATATATCCCCATATCTCCTCCCTCTTGCATCTCCCTGCCACCCTCTTTATCCCACCCCTCTAGGTGGTCACAAAGCACCGAGGTGATCTTCCTGTGCTATGTGGCTGCTTCCCACTAGATATTTTACATTTGGTAGTGTATATATGACCATGCCACTCTCACTTCATCCCAGCTTACACTTCCCACTCCCTGTGTCCTCAAGTCCATTCTCTAGGCCTGAGTCTTTATTCCTGTCCTACCCCTAGGTTCTTCAGAACCATTTTTTTTTTTAGATTCCATATATATGTGTTAGCATACGGTATTTGTTTTTCTCTTTCTCAGTAACTTCACTCTGTATGACCGACACTAGGTCCATCCACATCACTACAAATAACTCAATTTCATTTCTTTTTATGGTTGAGTAATATTCTGTTGTATATATGTGCCACATCTTCTTTATCCATTCATCTGTCAATGAACACTTAGGTTGCTTCCATGTCCTGGCTATTGTAAATAGAGCTGTAATGAACATTGTGGTACATAACTCTTTTTGAATTATGGTTTTCTCAGGGTAAATGCCCAGTAGTGGGATTGCTGGGTCTTATGGTAGTTCTATTTTTAGATTTTTAAAGAACCTCCATACTGTTCTCCATAGTGGCTGTATCAATTTACATTCCCACCAACAATACACGAGGGTTCCCTTTTGTCCACACCCTCTGCAGCATTTATTATTTGTAAATTTTTTGATGATGGCCATTCTGAGTGGTGTGAGGTGATACCTAATTGCAGTTTTGATTTGCATTTCTCTAATGATTAGTGATGTTGAGAATCCTATCATGTGCTGGCAATCTGTATATCTTCTTTGGAGAAATGTCTATTTAGGTCTGCTGCCCAATTTCGGACTGGGTTTTTTGCTTTTCTGATATCAAGCTGCATAAACTGCTTATAAATTCTGGAGATAAATCCTATGTCAGTTGTTTCATTTGCAAATATTTTCTCCCATTCTAAGGGTTGGCTTTTTGTCTTATTTACAGTTTCCTTTGCTGTGCAAAAGCTTTTAAGTTTAATTAAATCCCATTTGTTTATTTTTGTTTTTATTTCCATTTCTCTAGGAGTTAGGTCAAAAAGTATCTTGCTGTGATTTATGTCATAGAGTGTTCTACTTATGTTTTCCTCTAAGAGTTTTATACTATCTGGACTTACATTTAGGTCTTTAATCCATTTTGGGTGTATTTTTGTGTATGGTGATAGGGAGAGCTCTAACTCCATTCTTTTACAGGTAGCTGTCCACTTTTTCCAGCACCAATTATTGAAGAGGCTGTCTTTTCTCCATTGTATATTCTTGCCTCCTTTATCAAAAATAAGTTGACCATATGTGCGTGGATTTATTTCTGGGCTTTCTATCCTGTTCCATTGATACATATTTCTGTTTTTGTAACAGTACCATACTGTCTTGATTACTGTAGATTTTTAGTATAGTCTGAAATCCTGGAGGCTGATTCCTCCAGCTCCATTTTGCTTTCACAAGATTGCTTTCACTATTCGGGGTCTTTGTTGTTTCCATACAAATTGTGAAATTCTTTGTTCTAGTTCTGTGAAAAATGCCAGTGGTAGTTTGATAGGGATTGCATTGAATCTGTAGTTTGCTTTGGGTAGTAGAGTCATTTTCACAATGTTGATTCTTCCAATCCAAGAACATGGTATATCTCTCCATCTGTTTGTATCATCTTTAATTTCTTTCATCAGTGTCTTATAGTTTTCTGCATACAGGTCTTTTGTCTCCTGAGGTAGGTTTACTCCAAGGTATATTATTCATTTTGTTGCAATGGTAAATGGGAGTGTTTACTTAATTTCTCTTTCAGAAATTTCATCATTAGTGTATAGGAATACAAGAGATCTCTGTGCATTAATTTTGTCTCCTGCTACTTTACCAGATTCATTGATTAGTTCTAGTAGTTTCCTGGTAGCATCTATAGGATTCTCTATGTATAGTATCATGTCATCTGCAAACAGTGACAGTTTTACATCTTTTCCGATTTGGATTCCTTTTTCTTCTCTCCTATTTCTGTGGCTAAAACTTCCAAAACTATGTTGAATAATAGTGGACAGAGTGGAAAACCTGTCTCATTCCTGATCTTAGAAGAAATGTTTCAGTTTTTCAGCATTGAGAACAATGTTGACTGTGGGTTTGTAATATATGGCCTTTATTATTTGAGGAAAGTTCTCTCTATGCCTACTTTCCTGAGGGTTTTTATCATAAATCAGTGTTGACTTTTGTTGAAAGCTTTCTTTACATCTATTGACATGATCATATGGTTTTTATCCTTCAATTTGTTAACATGGTTTATCACATTGATTGATTTGCGTATATTGAAGAATCCTTGCATTCCTGGGATAAACCCCAGTTGATCATGGTGTATGATCCTTTTAATGTGCTGTTGGATTCTGTTTGCTAGTATTCTGTTGAGGATTTTTTCATCTATGTTCATCACTGATATTAGCCTGTAGTTTTCTTTCTTTGTGACATCCTTTTCTGGTTTTGAAATCAGGGTAGTGGTGGCCTCGTAGGATGAGCTTGGGAGTGTTCCTCCCTCTGCTATATTTTGGAAGAGTTTGAGAAGGATAGGTGTTAGCTCTTCTCTAAATGTTTGATAGAATTTGCCCGTGAAGCCATCTGGTCCTGGGCTTTTGTTTGTTGGAAGATTTTTAATCACAGTTTCAATTTCAATGCTTGTGATTGATGTGTTTATATTTTCTATTTCTTCCTGATTCAGTGTTGGCAGGTTGTGCATTTCTAAGAATTTGTCCATTTCTTCCAGGTTGTCCATTTTATTGGCATACAGTTGCTTGTAGTAATCTCTCATGATCCTTTGTATTTCTGCAGTGTCAGTTGTTACCTCTCCTTTTTCATTTGTAATTCTATTGATTTGAGTCTTCTCTCTTTTTTTCTTGATGAATCTGGCTAATGGTTTATCAATTTTTTTTTATCTTCTCAAAGAACCAGCTTTTAGTTGTATTGATCTTTGCTATCGTTTCCTTCATTTCTTTTTCATTTATTTCTGATCTGATTTTTATGATTTCTTTCCTTCTGCTAACTTTGGGGTTTTTTTGTTCTTCTTTCTCTAATTGCTTTAGGTGCAAAGTTAGGTTGTTTATTTGAGATGTTTCTTGTTTCTTAAGGTAGGATTGTATTGCTATAAGCTTCCCTCTTAGAACTGCTTTTGCTGCATCCCATAGGTTTTGGATTGTCGTACTTTCTTTTTCCTTTGTTTCTAGGTATTTTTTTTAATTTTTTCTTTGATTTCTTCAGTGATTTCTTGGTTATTTATTAGTATATTGTGTAGCCTCCATATGTTTGTATTCTTTACAGATTTTTTCCTGTAATTGATATCTAGTCTCATAGCACTGTGGTCAGCAAGGATGCTTGATACAATTTCAATTTTCTTAAATTTAACAAGGCTTAATTTGTCCTCCATGATATGATCTATCCTAAAGAATGTTCCATGAGCACTTGAGAAGAATGTATATTCTGTTTTTGGGGGTTAGAATGTCCTATAAATATCAATTAAGTCCATCTTGTTTAATGTACCATTTAAAACTTGCATTTCCTTATTTATTTTCATTTTGGATGATCTGTCCATTGATGAAAGTGGGGTGTTTAAGTCCTCTGCTATGATTGTGTTACTGTCAAGTTCACATTTTATGGTTGCTATCATTTGCCTTATGTATTGAGGTGCTCCTATGTTGGATGCATAAATATTTACAATTGTTATATCTTCTTCTTGGATTGATCCCTTGATCATTATATACTGTCCTTCTTTGTCTCTTGTAATAGTCTTTATTTTAAAATCCCTTTTGTGTGATATGAGAACTGCTACTCCAGCTTTCTTTTGATTTCCATTTACATGGAATACCTTTTTCCATCCCCTCACTTTCAGTCTGTATGCATCCCTAGTTTTGAAGTGGTTCTCTTGGAGACAGCATATATATGGGTCTTATTTTTGTATCTATTCAGCCAGTCTATGTCTTTTGGTTGGAGCATTTAATCCATTTACATTTAAGGTAATTATCAATATGTATATTCCTATTACCATTTTCTTAATTGTTTTGGGTTTGTTATTGTAGGGTTTCCTTCTCTTTTGTTTCCTGCCTAGAGAAGTTCCTTTAGCATTTGTTGTAAAGGTGGTTTGGTGGTGCCGAACTCTCTTAGCTTTTGATTTTCTGTAAAGGTTTTAGTTTCTCCATTGAATCTGAATGAGATCCTTGCTGGGTAGAGTAACCTTGTTTGTAGGTTTTTCCCTTTCATCACTTTCATTATGTCCTGTTACTCACTTCTGGCTTGCAGAGTTTCTGCTGAAAGTTCAGCTATTAACCTTATGGGGATTGCCTTGTATGTGATTTGTTGTTTTTTCCTCATTGCTTTTAATATTTTTTCTTTGTATTTAGTTTTTGATAGTTTGATTAATATGTGTATTGGCGTATTTCTCCTTGGATTTATCCTGTATAAGACTCTTTGTGCCTCCTGGACCTGATTGACTATTTCTTTTCCTGTATTAGGGAAGTGTTCAGCTATAATCTCTTCAAATATTTTCTCAGTCTCTTTCTTTTTCTCTTCTTCTGGGATCCATATAATTTGAATGTTGGTGCATTTAATATTGTCCCAGTTGTCTCTAAGGCTGTCCTCAATTCTTTTCATTCTTTTTTCTATTCTGTTCTGTGGTAGTTATTTCCACTATTTTATATTCCTTGTCACTTATCTGTTTTTCTGCCTCAGTTATTCTGCTCTTGATTCCTTGTGGAGAATTTTAAATTTCATTTATTCTGTTCTTCATCATTGTTTGTTTGCTCTTTAGTTCTTCTAGGTCCTTGTAAATGTTTCTTATGTTTTCTCCATTCTATGTCCAAGATTTTTGATCATCTTTACTATCATTACTCTGAATTCTTTTTCAGGTAGACTGCCTATTTCCTCTTCATTTTTTTGGTCTGATCAGCTTTTACCTTGCTCCTTCATCTGCTGTATGTTTCTCTGTCTTCTCATTTTTCTTAATTTACTGTGTTTGGGGTCTCCTTTTCACAGGCTGCAAGTTCCTAATTCCTGTTGTTTTTGGTGTCTGCCCCCAGTGGCTAAGGTTGGTTCAATGGTTTGTGTAAGTTTCCTGGTGGATGGGACTGGTGCTTGTGTTCTGGTGGATGAGGCTGGACCTTGTCTTTCTGGTGGGCAGGACCGTGTCTGGTGGTGTGTTTTGGGGTGCCTGTGATCTTATTATGATTTTAGGCAGCCTCTCTGCTAATAGGTGGGGTTGTACTCCTGTCTTGCTGGTTGTTTGGCATAGGGTGTCCAGCACTGTAGCTTGCTGGTCATTGAGTTGAGCTGGAGATCTCTGCAAGAGCTTTTGCCCTTTGATATTACATTGTGTAGGGAGGTGTCTGGTGGACAAGTGTCCTGAATTCGGCTCTCCCATCTCAGAGGCACAGGCCTGACACCTGGCTTGAGAACCAAAACTGTCAGCCACAAGGCACAGAAGAAAAGGGAGAAAAAAAGGAAAGAAAAATTAAATTAAAATAAAATAATTAAAATTTAAATTAAAATTTGAAAAAATTAAAAAGTAATAAGAAAAAGAAAAAATAAAGGAAAGAAAGAAAGAAGAGAGCAACCAAAGAACCAAAACAAATCCACCAATGATGCAAGCACTAAAGTCTATACAAAAAGAAAAAAAAAAAAGGACAGACAGACCCTAGGATAAATGGTAAAAGCAAAGCTATAGACAAATCACACAAAGAAGCATACACATACACATTCACAAAAAGGAAAAAAAAGGAAAAAAAAAAATATATATATATATATATATAAATAAAAAAGGGAGAGAGCCACCAAATCAATAATCAAAACTACCAATGATAATAAACTCTAAATACTAAAGTAAGATAACATAAAACCGGAAACAAATTAGATGCAGAAAGCAAACCCCAAGTCTACAGGTGCTCCCAAAGTCCACTGCCTCAATTTTGGGATTATTTTTTTTTTCTATTCAGGTATTGCACAGATGCAGGGTACATCAAGTTGATTGTGGAGATTTAACCCACTTCTCCTGAGGCTGTTGGGAATGATTTCTCTTTCTCTTCTCTGTTCGCACAGCTCCTGGGGTTCAGCTTTGGATTTGGCCCCGCCTCT
Source organism: Monodon monoceros (assembly GCF_005190385.1). Classification (NCBI taxonomy): domain Eukaryota; kingdom Metazoa; phylum Chordata; class Mammalia; order Artiodactyla; family Monodontidae; genus Monodon; species Monodon monoceros. The sequence continues at coordinate 15,096,414 of NW_021703767.1, forward strand.
GCACATAGGTCGCTTGAGGGCATCTGTTCCTGCTTAGACAGGAAGGGGTTAAAATAGCAGCTGATTCAGGGGCTCTGGCTCACTCAGGCCCTGGGGAGGGAGGGGTACAGAATGCGGGGCGAGCCTGCAGTGGCAGAGACTGGCATGATGTTGCACCAGCCTGAGACGTGCTGTCTGTTCTCCCAAGGAAGTTGTCCCTGGTTAATGGGACCTCACAATCTGTCGCCACAGGCACACAGGAGCTATTTAAGGCACTAAGCAGAGCTCATGGAAACCCACTTTCCATGTTTATTGCATGTCCAAAGAAAATGTAATAAACAAAGAAACCCAGTGTGCTGTGTGGTACAGTTACTTAACTTTATTTGCAAAATCAAGTTAGAAATGTAGAGATTGTTATTTGAAGTACTGAATAAAGTAACGTTTTACAAGGAGGAAAAGAATACAGTAATTAAAAGCAGCCACTATTGAAACTTTCTTAAGACAATTTGGATACTGTATTCATTTCTTGTGGCTACTGTAACAAATTACCACAAACTGGTTGGCTTAAAACAACAGGAATTTGTTCTCTCACAGTTCTGGAGGACATAAGTCCAAAATCAAGGTGTCAGCAGGGTCTCACTTCCTCCAAAGACTCTAAGGAAGGCTCAATTTCTTGACTCCTCCAACTTCTGGTGGCTGCAGACATTCCTAGACTTCTGACTGTACCACTCCAATCTCTGCCTCTCTCTGTCTACATTTGCTCCTGAATGATGTAAGCCAGTCTTGTGACTTTGAATACCACCTAAACATCACCTTTGGTGATAATTCCTGAATTTCTCTCTTCAGTCCAGACCTCTCCCATAAAATCCAGATCCATATGTATGACTTCCTGGTTGACACCTCTGCTTGTAATAGGCATCACAAAATCATCATGCTCCAAATCAAGCACCTGTGCTTTTTTTCATCTTGATGAATGGAAATTTCAAGCCAAAAACCTGTTGACATTCATGACCCTTTTCTTCTCAGTGTTAATCAGCAAATCCTGCCAGCTCTTTCTTCAATTTTTATTTAGAACTTAACCACTTTTTGCCACACCTCAATACCTGCATCAAACCATCATCATCTCTCACCTGGATTATCGTGGTGCCGCTTATTACAATAGCCTGTAATTGCACCTGCTCTGGGAGCAGATCTCTCTGCTTTTGTTCTTGCCCTTCTCCTTCCTTCAGTCCATTCTTAATACAGAAACCAAGGTGAGTTGGATAAATCCCATCCCCTGTGTTTCTCCTTTAATCTCACACTACTGCCACAGTCACAACACTTCTGATACTTCTGGTCACCCAATGTGTGGACGTTTTCCCACTCCAAGCAATTCTCTGTGACAGCAGCTGGGTGTCCCACAATTTAACTCAATTATGAAACAACTGGGAGATAGTGTCAGATCTCATGGGGTAAGGGCTCAGTCCCATAAGACTGCCCTGCCACTTCAGATGCTAATCGCAAATGGTAGGTTCCCAGGCTACCCACAACTTCTGTTCTACTTGGCTACAAATCAGAGGTTCCCATGATCTCTTCCTCCATGGATTTGATTATTTGTTAGAGCAGCTCACAAACTCAGGGAAATACTTATGTTTACCAGTTTATTAAAGGATATGATAAAGGATACAGATGAACAGCCAGATGAAGAGATATCTTGGGTGAGGTTGGGGAGGGCCCCTAGCACAGCAGTTTCTGTCCCTATGGAGTTGGTGTGTGTCACTATCCTGTTATATGAATGTGTTCACCAACCTGGAAGCTCTCTGAACCCCATCCTTTAGGCTTCACTACATAAGCATGATTGATGAACTCATTGGCCAGTGATGATTAATTTAACATCTAACCCCTCTCCCCTTCATGGAGGTCAGGGGTAGGACTGAAAATTCCAACTCTCTGATCACTTGGTTGGTTCTCCTGGCAATTAGCCCCCATCCTTAGACATGGTCCAAAAGTCACCATATTAACATAACAGAAGACACATTTATTGCTCTCATCACTTAGGAAATTCCAAAGGCTTTAGGAGCACAATGCCAGAAAAGGCGATGAAGACCAAAGAATACATATTTCTTTTATCATAAATCACAGTATCACACAGGGTGATTTTCTTGAAACATGTCCTGTCATTTCACTATTCTGCTCAAAACCCTCCAGTGACTTTCCATATCACTCAGTGTAAAACCCAGAGTCTTATTATGCCCTATAAGGCCCTCTGTGATCTGCTCTAATCCATCACCATCATTGTCCTCAGCTCATCTTCTGCTGGTCCAAACCTGGCTCACCCCCGTTCATCCTCACTACTTCTCAAAATTAATGCCAGCCAGCTCCTACCATAGAACATTCTGTTGCCTCATCAGGAATGCTCTTCCATTATCTCCAATGCAGTTTCCTTACTTCCTTCAGGTTTTTACTCAGAAGTTGCCCTCTCCATGAGCTCTTTCCCGGGCCTCTCACCCTGACATGCCAATGGCCTTCTTCTTGTTCATGATCAGTTCTCCTTCTAGAATGTAAAGCCCTAAAGTCAGATTTTTGTCTATTTTGTTCACTGCTGTATCCCCGGTGTCTAGTACAATGTCTGGCTCACAGTTGGGTAGGCATTTTATAAATGAATGAATAAATGAGTGAATGAATCATTGAATGAATGAATGAGTTCTTCAATAGATTTATAGACATAACATAAGCAATGACCAGTTGAAGTAAAAAACAAACAAACAAATAAATATATGTGGGGTGTAATTTTACTGCATTTCTGAAATGGTTGTTATTGGAATATATTCACCATTACAAAGTAAGTAGAATCAAAACAATATATTCCTTTTACAGGAACAAGATTGAGTGTTATTATTTTTGTGTGTGTTTTTTTTTTCTCTCTCATCATCAGATGAGATGGATTCCCTGGAACAATGGAGTATTGTTTTTCTTAAATTCCTTTTGGGAAGAATGGTGTACATTTTCTACTTCCACTCATCATCCAGCATAGGCTGCATCTAGAGGGAGCTGGAGTGGAAACAATAGGTAACAGTAGAAATGCTTCTTTATAAAATATGTGCGTGTAACAAGGTCTTAATTCCCACTGCTTTATACTTACACTGACTCGACTGGGATACCTCCCTGCTCCACAGAAAACTAGGAAATGCCCGGTTCTCTTTCATCAAAACTAAACACAGCTTTCTTCAGGAAAAGCACATATGTATTTAATAAATGTGTGTTGAACTGAATTAAACTACTGTAAGCCATGAAGTTAGAGGAAAGGTCTTTACAGGAAAGCAGTGATTTGAAAGCAGGTTAGGAAGCAGTTTATTAAATATCCTTGGAAACTAAGAAAAAAATTTTTTTAATTTAAAAACATTCAATAAATTGGACCTAGAGCAAGGCTGGGTCCTTTTAAGATTTCTGGACCCTATTCCTTGACATTATGATTCTATTTGATTATGTGTGGAATGGGGTCTAGAAAATGTTTGGAAACCTTTGCTTTGGGTTTACCTCAGGTATCCTTGTAAAAGCGCAGCATTTGGTCTTAGCCTTCTCTAAGTGCTACCTTTTGCCTACAGAGATTATGCTGTTGACCCAACAGTGGTAGGGTTTATGATTATGAACAATTCTCTTGGAAGTCTAGATCGAACTATGTGATGCAAACCACTAGCTTTGACTAGGCCCACATCTCCCCACCACTATACCCCACTGAAAGCAAACTGCTACCTGTGCAGGGTGTAGCCATCTGTGGTTACCAGCTGTGTCCCTGTAGTCACAGAATACTACAGTCTACGACTTAGCTTGAACTCATTGGTGCAGGAGTCTACCCAATAGAGAGAGAAACACTCTCATGGTAATGGAACTCTGCTACCTAAGTTTTACTGCAATTTCAAGTGAGTTTTTCTCTGCTTACTGTAAATCACTGTGCCATGAATTCAGAATCCTGTTGCAAGAGAATGGTACATGCATAGATGTGATTTCTGTTAAATTGTCCATTTTCAATTTCAAAGCTCTTGGGGTAAAAAATGAAGATACTGTATATCTTAGTCAGCAAGAGCTGCTATGACAAACACCATAGACTGGGTGGCTTAAACAGCAAACATTTGTTTCTCACAGCTCTGGTGGCTGGGAAGTCCAAGTCAAGATGATGGCAGATCTGGTGTCTGGTGAGGACAGGCTTCCTGGCTTGTAGACAACAATCTTCTCTCCTATCTTCACATGATAAAGATCTCTCTCTCTCCCTCTTCCTCTTCTTATAAAGACACTGATTCCATCATGAGAGCTCCACTCTAATAATCTAATTACTTCCCAAAGTCCCCACCTCCAAATATTGTCACATTAGGGCTTCAACATATGAATTTGGGGGGGACACAAATATTCAGTCCATAGCATTCTGGCCTTGGTCCTTCCGAAATTCATCTCCTTCTCACATAAAAATACATGCATTTCATCCCAACAGCCCCAAAGTTCTTAACATGTTCCAGCATTAGCTCTAAAATCTACAGCCCAAGTCTCATCTAAATTTCATCTAAATCAGATATGGGTGAGGCTCCAGGTAAAATACTCTCCCAGCTACAAACTTGTGAAACCAAACAAGTTATGTGCAAAATACAACGTTGGGACAGGCATAAGATAGTTATGCCCATTCCAAAAGGGAGAAATCAGAAAGAAGAAGGAGGTGATGGGTCCCAAGCAAGTCTGAAGGCTAGCAAGGCAAACTCCAAAAGAGCTTAGGGTTTAAGAATAATCCTCTTTGGCTCAATGCTTTGCCATTTGGACCCACTGGGGTAGCAAAATCACCCCACAGCTCGCTGGAGTGCTCAGTGGCTCACTGTGGAGCTTGGGCCACTTCACAGCTTTTCCCAAGGAGGTCACACCCCGGAGTTTCACTGGACAGCCCTGCTCCCAGGTCTCCAAGTTGTCCCGTGCCAAAAAATGTTGGTTTTGAGTTTCAAAACTACTCCAGAAGGTAAGCCTACACCTTATTTTTTCACACCCCTTTTTGAGTGAACATGTGTGGTGCCTTTTCTCAGGTGAGGGATATAGAGTGGAAGGGGACAGAGCCTTTCACATTAGCCTTATTTGTGCCAACATCTATTCTTCCCAGCAGAGTATAATGATAAAAACAAAGACAGGGACCCATAGGCCCTTGTAAACCAAGCCTAAATACATACATTCATTAAGAAAAAGTGTTTTTCGGAACGCAACCTAGTTTGCTTTGTATAGGTTATATGATGCTACCCTTATCATTTTAAGTGGCATGAACATTCACACAGGAAGTCAGAGCCTGACTCAAAACAAAAACAACAACAACAACAACAAAATCCCTCTTCCACTTTCTGACCTTTTCCTTTTGGTTGGACAATGTGTTCTAAATTATCATTTGCCATAACCTCAGCCTGAAAATTGTTGGTAAGATGGGGAAGAGGCTGGGGGTATACATTGATGATGACCTTTGACCCTCATTCAAGCTTCCTATTGGTGATAAGACAGAGGCTGGTCCCTAACCATATTAAGAAGGTTCTGATTTTAATTCCAACATGTATATTGGGGGAGGAGGGATTTCCCCAACCACCAAGCAAATCTCTGTTACCAACTGGGTGTCCTACAATTCAACTGAATTTTGACACCATCTAGCTAAAGATAGTGTCAGATTCCAGAGGTTAAGGGTTCAGTCATACAAGACTGCCCTTCACTTCAGATATACCCAGATTATCATTTGTGCTTCTGACTGACCAGCTGTAGGTTGGAGTTCCAACAACCCTCTCCTTGGCTTTGATTTATTTGCCACAGCAGCTCACAGAACTCAGAGAAGCACTTTACATACTAGATTACTGGTTTGTTAAAAAGAATATATTTCAGGGACAGCCAGATGGAAGTGATGCATAGGGCAAGGTACAGGGAAAGAGTGTGGAGCTTCCATGCCCTCTCCAGGCACCCCACTCTCCCCAAATCTCCATGTGTTCACCAACCCAGAAGCTCTCCAGACTCTGTTCTTTTGAGATTTTATAGAGGCTTCATTACAAAGGCAAGATTTATTACATCATTAGCCATTGGAAATTGAACTCAATCTCCAGCCCCTCTCCCCTTCCCAGAAGTTGGGGGAGGGGGGACTGAAAGTTCCAACCTTCTAATCATAATCGTTGGTTCTCCTGGCAACCAGCCTCCAGCCTTAGATATTTTCCAAAAGCCACCTCATTAATATAATAAAAGACACGTTAATTGCTCTCAACACTTAAGAAATGTCAAGGGTTTTAGGAGTTTAGTGCCAGAAATGAGGTCAAAAACCAAATATATACTTCTTTAAAAAAATAAATTGTATTTATTCATTTGTTTGTTTATTTATTTGTTTGTTTGTTTATTTGTTTGTTTATTTGGGCTGCATTGGGTCTTCATTGCTGCGTGCGAGCTTTCTCTAGTTGCTGCAAGCTGGGGCTACTCTTCATTGCACTGCGTGGGTTTCTCATTGCGGTGGCTTCTCCTGTTGTGGAGCACAGGCACTAGGTGAGGGCTTCAGTAGTTATGGCACACAGGCTCAGTAGATGTGGCTCATGGGCTCTAGAGAGCAGGCTCAGTAGTTGTGGCGCATGGGCTTAGTTGCTCCGCAGCATGTGGGATCTTCCCGGACCAGGGTTTGAACATGTGTCCCCTGCATTGACAGACGGATTCTTTTTTTTTGGCAGGCAGATCCTAACCACTGCATCACCAGGGAAGCCCTGTACTTCTTATTATTAATCACAATATCACATATATCAGTCAATCTATAAGGACTGATTTATAATTTGTACTTGGTCTGATTCACTTAACAGAAAACAGAAAATGTTTTTATATAATTCACATAATTAAAAATAGAAAAATAGTTTATGTAAAAAAATATGAACAATACTTCTTAACTTTGGGTACATATGACGTGTGACTGTGGGTGGTGAAAGTGAACATGGAAAAGCCAGGCACATGGATTTTGAGGTTTATCACCCTCCTGCACTCCATCTGCCATGCTCTACTTCTCAGGAGTTCAGTTAAAAAGAAAAGAAAAAAGAAAAGAAAAAGAAAGTTGGGTCTTCACCTTCATTTGGTTCCTTTCCTTCAATTGAGGAACTCTCAAATTCCTGTTCTCTTCCCTCACGCACTGACTTGGCTGGGACAATTTAGAAAAAAATAAGATGGTCAGGGGTGGGAGGGGCCACTTAACTTCTCTCCCTTGAGCCTAAATTAGTTTCTTAGTTTTGCTTTTTCTAACCCTTCCATGGCCCATTGAATTTTTAAGAGAAGACATGCTCAACTCAGCTTAACTAATAGAAAGAGAGAGAAGCATTGACCTTAGGAAAAAACGGGAAGTGGGGAGTGGTGAAGGGAGAGAAAGAGCAGAGAAGGAAGAGGAACAGAGGAAGGAAAAAAGTAGGGATTCCTCCTCTGGAAACCATGGAACCCAGGCCTCCAGAAGTTGTCTATATGGAGAATCCCAAAGACTTGAAATGTCTCATTAACAAGCTCACACCTACAAAACTAAAATAATAATAATAGTAGTAATAATAATAATACATGTGTCATTATGTATGTGTCGTTCTACTCACCTGTCAGAGACACTGAAACTCAATTTTGTAAAACTGCATCTATGGGGAGAAGAGAGGAAGTGGCTAATGCTGAAAGAATCTGCTTCTGTGTGAGGTCTGACACTTGTTAATAGATTTCTCCTGTTTCTATCATATTTCACTTTCTTGGCACTTCCCCAGTCTTGTATATATCTCACTTCACTCACTATAGGTTTTTGGTATTTGTCAGCAACCTTCTCTAAAGAAAAAGAGGCGATAGTGGTAGGGTGTTGAGCTAAGGACACCATTTATAATGCTTGCTTGGTGAAGGAATGAAAGAAAGTAACCCCCAAAATGACAAAACACAGTCTACTTACACACCATCTAAGCACGTAACAAAAGCACTTAATATTCTCTTAAACCCAGGTATATGCAGCTTTACGTAAAAGACAACCCTATACCAAAGAAACAATTCTGAGGTGAGCAGGCAGTTATACAAGTGCCAAATCCCTTTTTTATCCTCATTATCCATGTGTAATAATACTTATTTCTGAGGCATGATTGAGTGTTCAGGGAACTTTCACTGCATTATATCATTTCCTTTATAGAGCAGTCCTCCAAGGTAATCAAGGCAGCAGTTTTAACTAATATTTAGAGATGAAGTACATCAGAAATAACCTGGTGAAGTAAATATATTTATATTTATAATGAATCAAATACCTGAGTTTGTTAAAGACAAGGCTTTGTGATTTTGAATAATCTGGTCAAAATATGTGACCTCTCTATTTATTTTTTCATTTATAAAAACAAGAACACTACCTCCTACCTGGATTATTATAAGGCTTAAGTGAAATATTAATAGTGAAAGAGCTATTTCATAGTAACTTTCTTCCTGGTACTTAAAAATCTTCCTCAAAGAGGAAGTAGGTGGACCAAGATTCAGAACTTCATTTCCAATTCAGGTATTTGTTCTAGCCTGCCGTATACAGATTAATGGTGCTCACATCTGAGCCAGTGGTTAACTTTTCCCCTAAACAGCTGCAGGCTGAACATCTTAAGATACTTTGGTCTTCATAAGGATGGTGATTCTGAATACGACACAGTCCATCTTCATGAGGGTTCTCACCACGTTCTTGCAAAGATAGACAAATAAACAAATAATTGCTATTAATTACTGTGGAAGCCGTAACATCAAACAGTTTCTGGTCTTAAGTAGGGGCTATTCCAATTGTAAGTCAGCTAGTTTGCGGCAGCAAACCCACCATATGTCGATCTTCTTCTGGTGAAAAAGTGTCTACTGTGTGAGCTTACCACTTCACTGTTGCGCATCTACTAACACTTCTGAAAGAAATTGAAAGTCCCCCTATCCCAGGACCTATGGACCATTGCCTGAAAAAAGAAAAAGACAAAATCAAAGAGCAGAATTCTTCCTAAGGTTAATTTCAGAATAAATATCCAACATGATTCCATAGGAAATATTAACATGGTCACATAATATTCACCTCTGGTTTCTAAAAGAACAGAGAAATAATCTTCACATGCATCTCATCTCATCAGTCTATAAAAGCCAGAGACATTTCCAAAAGGAGCCGAAATAGTTTAATACAAACATCTTAGCTTTCGAAAACTGACACTAGTTAGTTATTTAAGAGAGAAAGTCAGTTTAGAAAGAAATTGCGGGAGCTTCAAGATGGTGGAAGAGTAAGAGGTGGAGATCACCTTCCTCCTCAAATATACATCAGAAGTACAACGGCATGTGGAACAACTCCTACAGAACACTTACTGAACGCTGGTAGAAGACCTCAGACCTCCCAAAAGACAAGAGGCTCCCCACAAATCCTGGGTAGGGCAAAAGAAAAAGCAGAGACAAAGAATACGGACGGGACGTGCACCAGTGGGGGGGAGCTGTGAAGGAAGGAAGGTTTCCACACACTAGGAAGCCCTTTCGCGGGCGGAGACTGCGGGTGGTGGAGGGGGAAGCTTCGGAGCTGCAGAGGAGAGCACAGCAACAGGGGTGCGGAGGGCAAAGCGGAGAGATTCTCGCACAGAGGATCGGTGCCGACAGGCACTCACCAGCCCGGGAGGTTTGTCTGCTCACCCACCGGGTCGGGCGGGGACTGGGAGCTGAGGCTCGGGCTTCGGAGGTTGGATCCCAGGGAGAGGACTGGCGGCATGAACACAGCCTGAAGGGGTTAGTGTGCCACGGCTACACGGGAGGGAGTCTGGAAAACGTCTGGAACTGCCGAAGAGGCAAGGGACTTTTTCTTGCCTCTTTGTTTCCTGGTGTGCGAGGAGAGGGGGTTAGCAGCACTGCTTAAAGGAGCTCCAGAGACGGGCGTGAGCCACGGCTATCAGCGCAGACACCAGAGACGGGCAGGAAACGCTAAGGCTGCTGCTGCCGCCACCAAGACACCTGTGTGCGATCACAGGTTACTCTCCACACCTCCCATCCCAGGATCTTGTGCAGCCCGCCACTGCCAGGGTCCTGTGATCCAGGGACAACTTCCCCAGGAGATCGCACAGCACACCTCAGGCTGGTACAACGTCATGCTGTCCTCTGCCGCCGCAGGCTCGCCCCGCATCCATGCCCCTCCTTCCCCCTGCCCTGAGTGAGCCAGAGCCCCCCGAATCAGCTGCTCCTTTAACCCCATCCTGTCTGGGCAGGAACAGACACCCTCAGGCTACCTACACATAGAGGCGGGTCCAAATCCAAAGCTGAATCCCAGGAGCTGTGCAAACAAAGAAGAGAAAGGGAAATCTCTCCCAGCAGCATCAACAGCAGCAGACTAAATCTTCACAATCAACTTGATGTACCCTGTATCTGTGGAATACCTGAATAGACAAAGAATCATCCCAAATCAAGGAGGTGGACTTTGGGAGCTGCGATATATATATATATTTTTCACTTTTTCTCTTTTTGTGAGTGTGTATGTGTATACTTCTCTGTGTGATTTTATCTGTATAACTTTGCTTTTACCATTTGTCCTAGAGTTCTGTCTGTCCGTTTTTTTTTTTTCTTTCTTTCTTTAAGTATAGTTTTTAGGACTTGCTATCATTGGTGAAATTGTTTTTTGGTTGGTTGCTCTCTTCTTTCTTTCTATCTTCCTTTCTTTTTTTATTTTTTTCATTACATAAAAAAATTTTAATAATTATTTTTTATTTTAATAACTATTTTATTTTACCTTATTTTACTATATTTTCTTCTTTCTTTCTTTCTTTCCCCCCACCCTTTTATTCTGAGCCGCATGGATGACAGGCTCTTGGTTCTCAAGCCAGGAATCAGGGCTGTGCCTCTGAGGTGGGAGAGCCAAGTTCAGGACACTGGTCCACAAGAGACCGCCAAGATCCACTCATTGGCAAAATCTCCCAGAGATCTCCATCTCAAAGCCAAGACCCAGCTCCACTCATCGACCATCAAGCTACAGTGCAGGACACCCTATGCCCAACAAGTAGCAAGACAGGAACACAACCACATCCATTAGCACAGAGGCTGCCTAAAATCATAATATGGCCACAGACAACCCAAAACAAAGCACTAGACGTGGACCTGTACACCAGAAAGACAGGATCCAGCCTAATTCACAAGAACACAGGCACTAGTCCCCTCCACCAGGAACCCTACACAATGCACTGAACTAGCCTTAGGCCCAGAGGACAGACACCAAAAACAACGGGAACTACAAACCTGCAGCCTGTGAAAAGGAGTAAGTTAAGCAAAATGAGAAGACAGAGAAACATACAGCAGATGAAGGAGCAAGGCAAAAACCCACCAGATGTAACAAATGAGGAGGAAATAGACAGTTTACCTGAAAAAGAATTCAGAATAATGATATTAAAGATGATACAAAATCTTGCAAATAATAGAATGGAGAAAATAAAAGAAACATTTAACAAGTAGCTAGAAGAACTAAAGAGCAAACAAACAGTGATGAACAACACAGTATATGAAATTAAAATTCTCTAGAAGACATCAATAGCAGAATAACTGAGGCAGAAGAACGGATAACTGACGTGGAAAATAATATAGTGGAAATAACTACTGCAGAGCAGAATAAAGAAAAAAGAATGAATAGAATTGAGGAAAGTCTCAGAGACGTCTGGGACAACATTAAACACACCAACATTCGAATTACAGGGGTCCCAGAGGAAGAAGAGAAAAAGAAAGGGACTAAGAAAATATTTGAAGATATTATAGTTGAAAACTTCCCTAATATGGGAAAGGAAATAGTTAATCATGTCCAGGAAGCACAGAGAGGCACATGCAGGATACATCCAAGGAGAAACATGCCAAGACACATATTAATCAAACTATCAAAAATTAAATACAAAGAAAAAATATTAAACGCAGCAAGAGAAAAATAACACACTAGGGAATCCCCATAAGGTTAGCAGTTGAACTTTCAGCAGAAATGCTGCAATCCAGAAGGGAGTGGCAGGACATATTTAAAGTGATGAGGGAAAAAGCCTACAACCAAGATTACTCTACACAGCAAGGATCTCATTCAGATTTCATAGATATTGAAACCTTTACAGACAAGCAAAACCTAAGAGAATTCAGAACCACCAAACCAGCTTTACAACAAATGCTAAAGGAACTTCTCTATGTAGGAAACACAAGAGAAGGAAAAGACCTACAATAATAAACCCAGAACAATTAAGAAGATGGTAATAGGAACTTACATATCGATAAGTACCTTAAATGTAAATGTATTAAATGCTCCAAACAAAAGACATAGACTGGCTGAATGGATACAAAAACAAAACCTGTACATATGCTGTCTACAAGAGACCGACTTCAGACCTAGGGACTCATACAGACTGAAAGTGAGGGGATGGATAAAGATATTCTATGCAAATGGAAATCAAAAGAAAGAGGGGGTAGCATTCTCATATCAGACAAAATAGACTTTAAAACAAAGACTATTACAAGAGAAAAAATAAAGGATACTACCTAATGATCAAGGGATCAATCCAAGAAGAAGATACAACAACTGTAAATATTTATGCACCCAAAATAGGAGCACCTCAATACATAAGGCAAATGCTAACAGCCATAAAAGGAGAAATCGAAAGTAACACAATCATAGTAGAGACTTAAACACCCCACTTTCACCAATGGACAGATCATCCAAAATGAAAATAAATAAGGACACACAAGCTTTAAATAATACATGAAGCAAGATGGACTTAATTAATATTTATAGGACATTCCATCCAAAGCAACAGAATACACATTCTTCTCAAGTGCTCATGGAACATTTTCCAGGATAGGTCATATCTTGGGTCAGAAATCAACCCTTCGTAAATTTAAGAAAATAGAAATCATATCAAGTATCTTTTCTGACAACAATGCTGAGACTAGATATCAATTATAGGAAAAAAATCTGTAAAAAATAAAAACACATGAAGGCTAAACAATACACTACTTAATAACCAAGAGAACAATGAACAAATCAAAGAGGAAATCAAAAAAATACCTAGAAACAAATGACAATGAAAACACAACAACCCAAAACCTATGGGATGCAGCAAAAGCAGTTCTAAGAGGGAAGTTTATAGCAATACAATCCTACCTTAAGAAATAAGAAACATCTCAAATAAACAACCTAAGCTAACACCTAAAGCAATTAGAGAAAGAAGAACAACAACAACAACAAAAACCCAAAGTTAGCAAAAGAAAAGAAATCATAAGGATCAGATCAGAAATAAATGAAGGAAATGATAGCAAAGATCAATAAAACTAAAAGCTGGTTCTTTGAGAAGATAAAAAAATTGATAAACCATTAGTCAGACTCATCAAGAAAAAAGGGGAGAAGACTCAAAAAAATAGAATTACAAGTGAAAAAGGAGAAGTAACAACTGACACTGCAGAAATACAAAGGATCATGAGAGATTACTACAAGCAACTGTATGCCAATAAAATGGACAACCTGGAAGAAATGGACAAATTCTTAGAAATGCACAACCTTCCGAGAATGAACCATGAAGAAATAGAAAATATAAACAGACTGATGACAAGCACTGAAATTGAAACTCTGATTAAAAATCTTCCAACAAACAAAAGCCCAGGACCAGACAGCTTCAAAGGTGAATACTATCAAACATTTAAAGAAGAGCTAACAACTATCCTCTCAAATTCTTCCAAAATATAGCAGACGGAGGAACACTCCCAAACTCATTCTACAAGGCTACAATCACCCTGATACCAAAGCAAGACAAAGATGTCACAAAGATAGAAAACTACAGACCAGTATCACTGATGAACATAGATGCAAAAATCCTCAACAGAATATTAGCAAACAGAATCCAATAGCACATTAAAAGAATCATACACCACAATCAAGTGGGGTTTATCCCAGGAATGCAAGGATTCTTTAATATACACAAGTCAATCAATGTGATGCACCGTATTAACAAATTGAAGGAGAAAAACCATATGATTATCCCAATAGATGCAGAGAAAGCTTTCGACAAAGTCAACACCCAATTATGATAAAAACCCTCAGCAAAGTAGGCATAGAGGGAATTTTCCTAAAAATATTAAACGCCATATATGACAAAATCACAGCCAATATCGTCCTCAATGGTGAAAAGATGAAACCATTTACACTAAGGTCAGGAACAAGACAAGGTTGCCCACTCGCATCACTATTATTCAACAGAGCTTTGCAAGTTTTAGCCACAGCAATCAGAGAAGAAAAAGAAATAAAAGGAATCCAAATCAGAAAAGAAGAAGTAAAGCTGTCACTATTTTCAGATGACATGATACTATACATAGAGAATTCTAAAGATGCTACCAGAAAACTACTAGAGCTAATCAATGAATTTGGTAAACTAGCAGGATACAAAATTAATGCACAGAAATCTCTTGCATTCCTATACATTAATGATGAAAAATCTGAAAGTGAAATTAAGAAAACACTCCCACTTACCATTGCAACAAAAAGAATAAAATATCTAGGAATAAACCTACCTAAGGAGACAAAAAACCTGTATGCAGAAAATTATAAGACACTGATGAAAGAAATTAAAGATGATACAAACAGATGGAGAGATATACCATGTTCTTGGAATGGAAGAATCAACATTGTCAAAATGACTCTACTACACAAAGCAATCTACAGATTCAATGCAATCCTTATCAAACTACCACTGGCATTTTTCACAGAACTAAACCAAAAATTTTCACAATTTGTATGGCAACACAAGAGACTCCGAATATCCAAAACAATCTTGAGAAAGAGCAACGGAGCTGGAGGTATCAGGCTCCTTGACTTCAAACTATACTACAAAGCTACAGTAATGAAGACAGTATGGTACTGGCACAAAAACAGAAATACACATCAGTGGAACAGGATAGAAAGCCCAGAGATAAACCCATGCACACATGGGCACCTTAATGTTGATAAAGGAGGCAAGAATATACAGTGGAGAAAATACAGCCTCTTCAGTAAGTGGTGCTCAGATAACTGGACAGGTGCATGTAAAAGAATGAAATTAGAACACTCCCTAACACCATACACAAAAATAAACTCAAAATAGATTAAAGATCTAAATGAAAGGTCAGACGCTAGAAAACGCTTAGGGGAACACATAGGCAGAACACTTTATGACATAAATGACAGCAAGATCCTTTATTATCCACCTCCTGAGAGATGGAAATGAGAAATGGAAATACAAACAAAAGTAAACAAATGGGACCTAACGAAACTTAAAACCTTTAGCACAGTAAAGTAAACCAAAAACAAGACAAAAAGGCAACTCTCAGAATAGGAGAAAATATTTGCAAATGAAGCAACTGACAAAGGATTAATCTCAAAACTATACAAGTAGCACATACAGCTCAATATCAAAAAAAAAGACAACCCAATCCAAAAATGGGCAGAAGACCTAAATAGACATTTCTCCAAAGAAGCTACACAGGTTGCCAACAAACAAGGGAAAGAATGCTCAATGTCATTAATCATTAGAGAAATGCAAATCAAAACTACAATGAGATATCATCTCACACCAGTCAGAATGGCCATCCTCAAAAAATCTACAAAAAATAAATGCTGGAGAGGGTGTGGAGAAAAGGTAACCCTCTTGCACTATTGGTGGAAATGTAAATTGATACAGCTACTATGGAGAACAGTATGGAGGTTCCTTAAAAAACTAAAAATAGAACTACCATATGACCCAGCAATCCCACTACTGGGCATATGCCCTGAAAAAAACAGAATTCAAAAAGAGTCATGTACCACAATGTTCATTGCAGTTCTATTTGCAATAGCCAGGACATTGAAGCAACCTAAGTGTCCATCAATAGATGAATGGTTAAAGAAGATGTGGCATGTATATACAGTGGAATATTACTCAGCCATAAAAAGAAGAGAAATTGAGTTATTTATATTGAGGTAGATGGACCTAGAGTCTGTCATATCAAGTGAAGTAAGTCATAAAGAGAAAAACCAATACCATATGCTAACACATATATATGTAATCTACAAAAATAAATAAATAAAGGTCATGGAGAACCAGAGGCAAGATGGGGATAAAGACACAGACTTACTAGAGAGGGAACTTGAGGATATGGGGAGGGGGAAGGGTAAGCTGGGACAAAATGGGACAGTGGCGTGGACATATATACACTACCAAACATAAAATAGATAGCTAGTGGGAAGTAGCTGCATAGCACAGGGATATCAGCTCGGTGCTTTGTGACCACTTGGAGGGGTGGGATAGGGAGGGAGGGAGGCACAAGAGAGAAGTGATATGGTGACAAATGTATATGTATAACTGATTTACTTTGTTATAAATCAGAAACTAAAACACCATTGTAAAGCAATTATACTCCAATAAAGATGTTTAAAATAAATAAATAAATAACCATTTAAAATGTTAGAACTTTGTATATATTCTGACCTAGCAATAAATAATAAATATATAAATAAATAAATAACAAAAACTTTAAAAAAAGAAAGAAATTGCCCATCCATCAAATAATTTTAACTTAAAAATTACAGATGAGTATTTATTTACTATTCTTTCAAAATAGGATCAAAGTAAATTTTCTGAATGAGAGTCTGCCAACTCGAGTTCTTTTTCTTAGAAAGAATAATCATAAATCATACCTGTGCCTGTGATATTTGTGACTTTCAGTCTCATTTTTTTTTGTTTTTTCTTTGTTTTTTTTCATTTCACAATGTTGATTCTTCCAATCTAAGAACATGGTATATCTCTCCATTTATTTGTATCATCTTTAATTTTTTTCATCAGTGTCTTATAATTTTCTGCATACAGGTCTTTTGTCTCTTAAGGTACGTTTAATCCTCGATATTTTATTCTTTTTGTTGCAATGATAAATGGGAGTGGTTTCTTAATTTCACTTTCAGAATTTTCATCATTAGTGTATAGGAATGCCAGAGATTTCTGTGCATTAATTTTGTATCCTGCTAGTTTACCAAATTCATTGTTTAGCTCTAGTAGTTTTCTGGTAGCATCTTTAGAATTCTCTATGTATAGTATCATGTCATCTGCAAACAGTGAAATCTTTACTTCTTCTTTTCTGATTTGGATTCCTTTTATTTCTTTTTCTTCTCTGATTGCTGTGGCTAAAACTTGCAAGGCTCTGTTGAATAATAGTGATGCGAGTGGGCAACCTTGTCTTGTTCCTGACCTTAGTGTAAATGGTTTCATCTTTTCACCATTGAGGTCAATGTTGGCTGCGGGTTTGTCATATATGGCCTTTATTATATTGAGGTAAGTTCCCTCTATGCCTACTTTCTAGAGGGTTTTAATCATAAATCGGTGTTGAATTTTATCAAAAGCTTTCTCTGCATCTATTGAGCTGATCATATGGGTTTTCTCAATTTGTTAATATGGTGTATCACATTGATTTGCCTATATTGAAGAATGCTTGCTTTCCTGGGATAAACCTCACTTGATCATGGTGTATGATCCTTTTAATGTGCTGTTAGATTTTGTTTGCTCGTGTTCTGTTGAGGATTTTTGCATCTATGTTCATCAGTGATATTGGCCTGTAGTTTTCTTTCCTTGTGACATCTTTGTCTGGTTTTGGTATCAGGGTGATGGTGGCCTTGTAGATTGAGTTTGGGAGTATTCCTCCCACTGCTATATTTTGGAAGAGTTTGAGAAGGATAGGTGTTAGCTCTTCTCTAAATCTTTGATAGAATTCACCTGTGAAGGCGTCTGGTCCTGGGCTTTTGTTTGTTGGAATATTTTTAATCACAGTTTCAATTTCAGTGCTTGTGATTGGTGTATTTATATTTTCTATTTCTTCCTCATTCAGTCTCGGAAGGTTGTGCATTTCTGAGAATTTGTCCGTCTCTTCCAGGTTGTCCATTATATTGGCATATAGTTGCTTGTAGTAATCTCTCATGATCCTTTGTATTTCTGCAGTGCCAGTTGTTACTTCTCCTTTTTCATTTGTAATTCTATTGATTTGAGTCTTCTCTCTTTTTTTCTTGATGAATCTGGCTAATGGTTTATCAATTTTTTTATCTTCTCAAAGAACAAGCTTTTAGTTTTATTGACCTTTGCTATGGTTTCCTTCATTTCTTTTTCATTTATTTCTGATCTGATCTTTATGTTTTCTTTCCTTCTGTTAACTTTGGGGTTATTTTGTTGTTCTTTTTCTAATTGCTTTAGGTGTAAGGTTAGGTTGTTTATTTGAGATGTTTCTTGTTTCTTAAGGTAGGATTGTATTGCTATAAACTTCCCTCTAGAACTGCTTTGGCTGCATCCCAGAGGTTATGGGTCATCATGTTTCCATTGTCATTTGTTTCTAGGTTTTTTTTTTTTTTCATTTCCTCTTTGATTTCTTCAGGGATGTCTTGGTTATTAAGTATTGTATTGTTTAGCCTCCATGTGTTTTTACTTTTTACAGATTTTTCCTGTAATTGATATATAGTCTCATAGCATTGTGGTTGGAAAAGACAGTTGATATAATTTCAATTTTCTAAAATTTAGCAAGGCTTTGTTTGTGACCCAAGATATGATCTATCCTGGAGAATGTTCCATGAGCACTTGAGAAGAATGTGTATTCTGTTGTTTTTGGATAGAATGTCCTATAAATATCAATTAAGTCCATCTTGTTTAATGTATCATTTAAAGCTTGTGTGTCCTTATTTATTTTCATTTTGGATGATCTGTCCATTGGTGAAAGTGGGGTGTTAATCCCCTACTATGATTGTGCTACTGCCGATGTCCCCTTTTATGGCTGTTTGTATTTGCATTATGTGTTGAGGTGCTCCTATGTTGGGCACATAAATATTTAAAATTTTGTATATTCTCTTGGATTGATACCTTGATCATTATGTAGTGTCCTTCTTTGTCTGTTGTAATAGTCTTTGTTTTAAAGTCTATTTTGTCTGATATGAGAATTGCTACTCCCGCTTTATTTGATTTCCATTTGCATGGAATATATTTCTCCATCCCCTTACTTTCAGTCCGTATGTGTTCCTAGATCTGACGTGTCTCTTGTAGACAGCATATATACAGGTCCTGTTTTTCTATCCATTCAGCAAGTCTATGGCTTTTGCTTGGAGCATTTAACCATTTACATTTAAGGTAATTATTGATATGTATGTTCCTATTACCATTTTATTAATTGTTTTAAGCTTGTTATTGTAGGTCTTTTCCTTCTCTTGTGTTTCCAGCCTAGAGAAGTTCCTTTAGCATTTGTTGTAAAGCTCGTTTGGTGGTGCTGAATTCTCTTAGCTTTTGCTTGTCTGTAAAGGTTTTAATTTCTCCGTCACATCTGAATGAGATCCTTGCTGGGTAGAGTAATCTTGGTTGTTAGTTATTCCCCTTCATCACTTTAAATATGTCCTGCCACTCCCTTCTGGATTGCAGAATTTCTGCTGAAAGTTCAGCTGGTAACCTTATGGGGATTCCCTTGTATGTTATTTGTTGTTTTTCCCTTGCTGCTTTTAATAGGTTTTCTTTGTGTTTAGTTTTTGATATTTTGATTAATATGTGTCTTGGTGGGTTTCTCCTTCGATTTATCCTGTATGGGACTCTCTGTCCTTCCTGGACTTGATTAACTATTTCCTTTCCCATATTAGGGAAGTTTTCAACTATAATCTCTTCAAATATTTCCTCAGCCCCTTTCTTTTTCTCTTCTTGTTCTGAGACCCCTATAGTTCGATTGTTAGTGAGTTCAATGTTGGCCCAGAGATCTCTAAGATTGTCCACAATTCTTTTCATTCTTTTTTCTTTATTCTGCTGTGCAGTAATTATTTCTCCTTTTTTCTTCCAGGTCACTTATCTCTTCTGCCTCAGTTATTCTGCTACTGATGTCTTCTAGAGAATTTTTAATTTCATTTATTGTGTTGTTCATACTGTTTGTTTGTTCTTTAGTTCTTCTAGGTCCTTGTTAAATGTTTCTTGTATTTTCTTCATTCTATTTCCAAGATTTTAGAACGTCTTTACTATCATTATTCTGAATTCTTTTTCAGATGTCTGGTCCCAGTGGCTTAGGTTGGTTCAGTGGATTGTGTAGGCTTCCTGGTGGTGGGGACTAGTGCCTGTGTTCTGGTGGATGAGGCTGGATCTTGTCTTTCTGTTGGGAAGGTCCATGTCTGGTGGTGTGTTTTGGGGTGTCTGTGGCCTTATTATAATTTTAGGCATCCTCTCTGCTAATGGGTGGCATTGTTCTTCTTTCTTGTTAGTTGTTTGGCATACGGTGTCCACCACTGGAGCTTGCTGGTCTTTGAGTGGAGCTGAGTTTTGGCATTGAGATGGAGATCTCTGGGAAATTTTTGGCATTTGATATTACATGGAGATGGGAGGTCTCTTGTGGACCAGTGTCATGAATTTTATTCTCCCACCTCAGAGGCAAAGCCCCGACACTTGGCTGGAGCACCAAGAGCCACATGGCTTAGATAAAAGCGAGATAACTGTGAAAGAAAGAAAGAAGATAAATATTTTTTAAAAAGTTCTTAAAGTAAAAATAATTCTTAAAAAATATTTAAAGTAATAAAAAAAAAGAAAGAAATAAAGAAGAGAGCAACTAAACCAAAAAACAAATCCACCAATGGTAACAATCGCTAAAAACTATACAGAAAAAAAAAAAAGAAAATGGACAGACAGAACCCTAGGACAAATAGTAAAAGCAAAGCTATACAGACAAAATTACAAATAGCAGCATACACATACATACTCACAGGAAGAGAAAAAGGGAAATATGTATATATATATATATCATTGCTTCCAAAGTCCACCTCCTCAGTTTGGGATGATTCGTTGTCTATTCTGGTATTCCACAGATGCAGGGTACATCAAGTTGATTGTGGAGCTTTAATCCGCTGCTCCAGATTCTGCTGGGAGAGATTTCCCTTTCTCTTCTTTGTTCGCACATCTCCTGGGGTTCAGCTTTGGATTTGGCCCCGCCTCTGCTTGTAGGTCACTGGCGTGCATCTGATCTTCACTCAGACAGGACGGGGTTAAAGGAGCAGCTGATTCGGGGGCTCTGGGTCACTCAGGCCTGGAGGAGGGAGGGGCACGGAGTGCGGGGCGAGCCTGCAGCAGCAGAGGCCGGCGTGACGTTGCACCAGCCTGAGGCGTGCCGTGCGTTCTCCCGGGGAAGTTGTCCCTGGATCCTGGGACCCTGGCAGTGGCAGGCTGCACAGGCTCCCAGAAGGGGAGGTGTGGATAGTGACCTGTGCTCGCACCCAGGCTTCTTGGTGGCTGCAGCAGCAGCGTTAGCATCTCATGCCCATCTCTGTGGTCTGTGCTGATAGCCATGTCTCGCGCCCGTCTCTGGAGCTCCTTTAAGCAGCACTCTTAATCCCCTCTCCTCGCGCACCAGGAAACAAAGAGTCAAGAAAAGGTTTCTTGCCTCTTTGGCAGGTCCAGACTTTTTCCCAGACTCCCTCCTGGCTAGCCGTGGCGCACTAGGCCCCTTTAGGTTGTGTTTACGCTGCCAACCCCAGTCCTCTTCCTGGGGTCTGACCTCCGAAGCCTGAGCCTCAGCTCCCAGCCCCCGCCCGCCCTGGCGGGTGAGCAGACAAGCCTCTCGGGCTGGTGAGTGCTGTTCCGCAGCGATCCTCTGTGCGTGAATCTGTCCGCTTTGCCCTCCACACCCCTGTTACTGTGCTGTCCTCTGTGGCTCCGAAGCTTCCCCCCTCTGCCACCCACAGTCTCCACCCGCCAAGGGCCTTCCTAGTGTGTGGAAACCTTTCCTCCTTCACATCTCCCTCCCTGAGGCGCAGGTCCTGTCCCTATTCTTTTGTCCCTGTTTTTTCTTTTGCCCTACCCAGGTACGTGGGGGAGTTTCTTGCCTTTTAGGTCTGAGGTCTTCTGCCAGCGTTCAGTAAGTGTTCTGTAGGAGTTGTTCCACATGTAGATGTATTTCTGATGTATTTGTGGGGAGGAAGGTGATCTCCACGTCTTACTCTTCCACCATCTTGAAGCTCCCTTATCTTTTTTTTTTTTGAGTGGAGGGAAAACCTGAAGCACTCACAAACCAATGTAACATATACAAGTTTGCTAAAATCCTACAACTGGCCTTAGGTAAGGAATCACTCAGTGGTGATAGTAGATGAAAGTAATCTACTAGTTATAAGTATTCAGCATTCTATGGGCACCAATTCATATGTTTTTTCAAAGGAAATGAGGTTTATTGGTCAATCAAGGAGTAAGTTAAGCAGAGGCCAGCTAAGAGCCTCTACTGTATGTTCTGTTTCTGTTGATAATCCCAGGACAGCTCTTAAAGTATATTAAGAATATGCAGTTAATAATACTTAAATTGCCTCTGTCAACAACAAAGCCAGAGCTGAATTCTCTGATGAGGCTTTAAGTGCTGATACTTTGTATTGTTGCTTGTGATGAGGTCCTCATTTTTAAGATATCAGAGGCTTAATGCATGTGTTTGTTGAGTGGGGGAATTTATTTCTCCAGAGACAGGATACAGGTTTGCTTTGGGGCAGGACCAGTTTCTCAAAACAAAACAAAACAAATGTAGAACATAGTTTTTTGAATCTGCCCATGCACTTTGGAAAGTTCTAGCATATGACCCCAGAATTCTGAGCCACAACGAAGAAGAGATATTTTCATTTTGAAAAGATTGCCTATATGACTCATTTTGACTCTACTCAACTCTGCATGATGCTTCTGGAGTCTAGAATGTCTGCTTCTGAATAGCAGGAGTTTCATTCTAAGGAAGGATGATCCTACCAGGATACAACTGAAATTGTGCTTAGGTCAACCACAGAGTGATTCATGTCCAAACTGTAGAAAATCATCCTCCACCATATTATCAGTCATCCTTTACATGGTAGTAAATATTTAGAGTTCATTCACTGTCTGATAGGTATTACACAGTCCAGTATTGGATTTGAAATCTTAAGCACATGTATGGAATTTTATCTGCATCTGACACATGCTGATACACTTAACTTTTAACACTGCTTTTGGGATCTGTTCTGACCATTCCTGCTTTTATTCTTCTGGGTCTTTTGTTTGTATCATTTATATTCTTCTTTTTAAAAAATGCACATGAATAACGTAACTAATGCTTCTCATGCATCTCTTTTGCTTCTGCAGGAGGAATTTTTGAAACTGTGGAAAATGAACCTGTTAATGTTGAAGAATTAGCGTTCAAGTTTGCAGTCACCAGCATTAACAGAAATCGAACCCTGATGCCTAACACCACATTAACCTATGACATTCAGAGAATTAACCTTTTTGATAGTTTTGAAGCCTCACGGAGAGGTAACTATTTTCACACTTTTAAAAGCTTCTTTGGGTGATATGTCTGCTCTACAAGTCAACTTCTTTTTGCTACCTGCTCTTTTTCAAAGTGGACATCTCTGTGCAAATGGGTTTGCAGGAACTATCGGTGACAGATGTCACTGTCCAGCACAATCTGAACCATCCTAATGGATGTTGCCTAGCTCTGTTTTCTGGGCCTTTCTGATTAGCTTAGCCTTCAGTGCCCTCCACTCTATGATTAACTGGTTCAGCTGTGAATGGAAAATGTCAAGCTTGATCTGTTTTTCCTTCCTGAGGCTGAGATATCACCATGAAATTGTACAGTGCAGTCAAATAAACTTTGTGGAAGGTCATATGCACTTAGCATGTGGAAATGCCCACAACACACAGAATTCACAACCTGAATCTTAACAGGTTGTGAGCTACTGGGTTTACCTACCATCCTCTCAAATAATTTTCTAACCCTTTTCCACAAGATCATAGAAATGTGAAGATTATAAACATTGAATCATTATGTTTTACACCTGAAATGTTATAATGTTATATGTTGATTATACATCAATTTTAAAAAAGGAAAAAATTAAGAAAAAAATTAATGGAACGGTACAAGCAATCAAGCAAGCAAGGGACTTGGGGTCAAAGAAAATTAAACCTAGGAGAACAATCTCCGCATTTGATTCCCTTTTGCATCTGAACAGAAGACAAGTTCCTAAAAAGTAATCTAATTTGTACGCAGGCTGAAAGGTTTGTCTCATGGAAAGAGTCCTTGGAAGGGTGGGGCTTGTTTACACATCCTTCAGACACTTCCAAGATGACTCTTTGAAGCCACATTTGACATGCTTGAAGGCTGGCCTCTAACTAGGGAGTTGTTGGACCTCCATACAGGAGTTTGTGTGGGTACATCACCCCAGAATAGGAGGGGCTCTTTCTCTCCTAGAGGAAAGCTTTGCCCATCAAACACACACAAGTAAATGGAATACAATGAATGCCATGTTCATGCTGATTTCTAAGTAACTAAATATTGATTGTTTCCACATAGAATTAACCCAGTTTGGATTGCACCTAGTAGACTCTTCTGCAAGATTCTTAGTGTCCTTTACAAAAAAAATGTGAAACTTATTCTCCTGGGAGCACAGATGAAAATGGAATAGTATAATGATTTTTTTTTTTTTTTTTTTTTACTGTATGGCATGATCTTAGTATAAGAATGTTTTATTTTCAAAGATGGATGGAGTTGTAGGTACTATACAGGTCAGAGTTGTCTATGACAAATAATAAAATGCTATGTTTATACAGCACTTTAAAGTTTACAAGGCATCTTCACATAAATTATCTCTATGTGTTAGATCTTTATCTTCCTCTCTCCATATCTCCCTTTCTGTGTCTCTGTCTCTGTTTCTCTGTCTCTGTTTCTCTCTGTCTCTGTCTCTCTCTCTGTCTCTCTCTCTCACACACACACACACACAAAACATTGTTGAATAAATACCCCAGAAAGCCAACCACATTTAAAATCCAAAGCGTTTTTGTGACCTGAAGTACCTGTCATACTTGTAAATTAAACACCCCCAAAACTTCTTAAAACTGGTAATTTGCTCGCAAACAGAATTCAAAAGGATTGCTTTTTTGTGAAGTAATATTAGCATCCCAGAGCTAAATATTAGCAGGAATCTCAATCCACTGCCTACGCTAGATGAAGTAATAGTTCATATACTTTCATGCCCTCATTTTTTCTTGCTAACCAATGAAAGCACATCCAGAAAATGAGCTTCTGAGGACAGTTTTCACTTCTAGCTCTTAATATAGAAAGTTATGTCTTCATACCTCATGTGATAATTCAGTACCGAAGAGCACAGTGTCAGAAAGTTCCTTGTGAACATTTGCTGTCCCACAGATATTTGAAATATGGCTCTCAAATATTACTTATTAATTTTTCTCTCTAAATCAAGTCAGATAATTTTGACAAAGCCATATAATTTTAAACTTATTTTTATTTGTGTGATGGTGTTATGATAAAAATTGACAATTTCATTTAAATATTTTGCTATTATTTAATTCAAATATTCAACTATTGTTTCTTGGCAGTTCCAAATCCCTTTAAACTAGAATTAAAATGTAAATTTGAAATGTTTTTACATCTATATTTAATGCCAGCATAAATTTATGCCAGCATAAAATGAGTAGGCACTGTTTTACATTGTTATAGAAGATAATCTGTCCCAACATTTCTGGAAGGAAATTTGGTTTATATGTATCAAGTGACTTAAAAATATCAATACCCTTTAATTACAGATTTCAATCTACTCAAAGAAAATAATGTAAAATTTAGAGAAAAATATAAGAACTAAGATAAGTGCTTATAATATTACTTATAATAACCAAAAATTAGGAGCAGCTTAAATATTCAGTATCATAGGACTAGTTAAATAAGTAATGACATACTCATGGATTAGGCTATTCTATGACACTAAAAATATACTTTTGCAGAATTTGTGATGACTTAGGGGAAAGGGTGTGCTTTTACCATTAAACTTAGTGTTAAATACAGAAAGCAATGTATCAAACTGTATCTATATCGTGTTCAATTTTTTAATAAATTAGAACACCAAACTATGAATAGATATTATCCCAGTGATGGAATTTCAGAGCCTTTTTTCTTCCTTACACTTTTCAATATTCTAAATTATCTCAATGTGTGTATATAATCTTATAATGCAAAAAAAAATAAATGTTAGAAATTAATTTTTATGTACATGTTGGCTGATATTGAAATAGAAAGAAGCCTGTCCTTGAGCTGGGTCCCTGGGCTCTGGTCAGTTCTGCCATTGTCCAGTGGCCCTGACTCACTTCATTGCCTATGACATTAGTGGGTTGGAGAAAATGTCTTCTAAGATCCCTTTAAGCTATGCTAATCTATTATTCTATAATTAATTAGCTATCAGTATCACTTAACATTCTTTAGCAATTTTTCAATATCCTGGACCTCCTTTCTGAGTTTTGGGAAGGACTGGAACTAAAGTACTCTGCAGCCACCCAGAGAGTCTTCTGAATTCTCTGACCCATTAATACCTTCATTGCCACATTGCCAGCTGACAGAACTTGATTTATATGACATTCACTTGGCAAATGGCTTAAAGAATAGCTCTGAGTGCTTCTCGGTAACACCACACCAAGCAAGAGATTTAGACTCCATCTGATTAAAAGTAATGAAGTGAGGACTTCCCCGGCAGTCCAGTGGTTAAGACTCAATAATTCCAAGGCAGGGGCTGGGGGTTCGATCCCTAGTCGGGGAACTAAGATCCCACATGCCACGTGGCATGACCAAATTAAAAAGAAAATAAAAAGTAATGAAGTGAGACCAACAACTCATTTTTGTTTGCAGGGAATTGGCCTTGTGATGTGTTGCTAATCATTTCTCCATTTACATCTCTAATATTTAGTATCTCAGGAATATTGGAAGCTGGATGAAGCATATTTCCTCAGCATACAGATGGAGAGTGGATAATAGTTTCCAATAGCGAAAATAAGGAGGAACCATGAAAGGGAAGATTAAATTCACAGAACTCTCTCTTTCTCTCCCCTCTTCCCTGCTTTCCCTCTCCACCCCCTCCTTGTCTGTGGACATCAGCATGTGACCAGCTGGCTCTTGGTGTGGCTGCTCTCTTTGGCCCTTCCCATAGCTCCTCTGTCAGTGCTGTGCAGTCTATTTGCAATGCTCTCGAAGTTCCACATATACAGACTCGCTGGAAACACCCTTCAGTGGACAACAAAGACCTGTTTTACGTCAACCTCTACCCAGATTATGCGGCTATCAGCAGGGCGGTCCTGGATCTGGTCCTCTACTACAACTGGAAAACAGTGACTGTGGTGTATGAAGACAGCACAGGTATGGGACTCACACAAGCCCCCACATGGCCATGTCTGGTCTGGAAAAAGGGAACCAGAATTTGCTACAAGCCTTGACCCATCAGGCAGAGTGCATGAACATGTTCTTTTATATGAAGCTAATTGAGTATTCTAATTGGGAAATGCCATGTGTAGCTAATTCCTTTTCCTTTTGGTGAGTTGACCCTTTCTGATGACCCATTCATCATCAAACTTAAGGCACTTTTTTAAAAGAAATATCACCTTATTAATATATGTTGTAATCTAATCTGAATATTAAAGATGTAATATAATGTATCCAACTCTGTTAAGACTGACCACGGCTCCATTCTTAAATAATGCAGAGAAAGTTTGAAATTGACCATGAAGTATGATTCCAATTCAATAAGTAGCTGCATAAATGCCTTGAAAAGTTTCTAAAATACATACACAGAGGAATAATGTTAGAGGTTGTATCAATAAAATCTGACCATTTCATGGGAAAAGGACTAAGAACCCCAATAATGAGCCCTTAGTGAAGCTTGCTTTGTTCTGCCTGCTTATTTTAGGATGAAGGACAGACATGGGGTGCTCAGCACCTCACTAGACATTTCTCTCTCTCCCATTTGAAGTTTCTCTCACTGGCGCCTTCCCCCTTTGCCTCCTGTTTACATTTTGAGGTTTGTTGGAGTTCCAGATCCCTTTTATTCAGTTAAATTCTTCCAGTGACTCTTCACTGTCCACATAGGAAAGTCCAATTCTAATTTAAAGCTCTTCACCATCTAACCATTTTCATCTCCATTAACCCAGGCACCAACTGCTCTATATCCCTGTACTGTTACATCACTTCTTAAATACCCCCGAGTCCATCCCTACTCTTTCTTTCTGAGGCTGGCCCCTCACTTTGGATAATCCTCCACATAACCCCCAAGGTGATAAGCTCCCTCATTCTCCATTATCACGCCCAAATATCATTTCTTTTTAAAGCTCACTGAGACGACATTAGGAGTTAGTAGCACGTTGTAAATATAAGCATTATATCACATGCTTCAATTATCTGCTTAAATGTTTTTGAGACTAGGAATTCCAAAAAGTTGGAATTTTATCTTTTTATTTTTATAATCTGCTACCTAACACAGTACTGTTTACTTTCTGAATATTTTTTCTTCAAGAATTGAAATTAGCTCCTTTCCTTAATCTACACATTTGGTAATAAGACTAATAAAATTATCAGTGAAAATTAACAAAGCAAAGCACTTTTGAACTTTTAACAGTATTTCATTTTATTCACTCATTTCCACCAAGCACTAGCATTTACTGTTCCTCAGAGGATGAATATTGAGCCTCCTCTATTTGGCACTAAATTCTGCTTCCATTTTAAACTGTCAGATAAAAGTGACTATTGTGGTTGGAATTATACATTTATGTATTTTCTTATACCTCATCTCATTTGAGAAAGAAGTGAAGGTCAGTGATTGTATATATAATTTATAAATATTATATTCAAAACAGTCCTACTGGGAAGGATAAGCCACAGGCAGTCATATTTTTAGAGCTTCACTTGCTTGCTGTGAAGGAAGAAAATATATTATCAAAGGAACTCCATAAGTATATTTAAAGAGCCTTAAGATATAGATATTATATATAGGTATGGTAAGGCCTTCCATGTTGTCTACCTTTGTAAATAGAGAATTCCACGAGTTAATAAAATAATACTATTTCTCATTATGTAGTACACTCTATAGCATAATTTTCTCTCACTATTTCTACCATTTCCAGCAATGCCAGGCCATCTAAAAGGAAAACAAATCAATGAGTAATATTGAGGCATCTGGATTTAATTTAAGAAAGAGTTCAACTAAAGGTGTGAGCATAATTGTATTTAGAAAAATTATAATTTGCAAAAGGATAACATAAAACTTGATGTCTTTACCACCCTTTTGATTTTAAGTGAGTAACCATAGTTGACAGCCATTTTGCATAAGAGGAAATTCAAACTATCATTTCTATTACCTTTTACAAGAAACTGAAATCTCCTTTCATCCTTGTTAAGTTCACCTGAACTCAGTTGTTCAATATATACTTGCTGAAATTGAAAATCCAAATGAGTCTGTATTTTGCCCATTAAGTTAGAGACGATTCATGTTAAAATGATTTTACTCCCAAAGACATTAAAAATGTAAATGAATAATCAATTGAGCCATTAAATTGGAACCCAGAGAGTAAACAGGTCAACTGAGATCAATAGAAGAAGACATCTTTTGACTATGAGTGGGTTTAATACTGCTTGACTCAGGGTTTTTGTTGCAGTAATTATCAAGTCATAAAAAGAAAACTTACTAAACCTGAAGGAAAAAAAAGGACTTAGGTGTGCTCAGCACCTGCTCTTACACCAGAATTAACTACCCATTAAAGAGCACTTTACTGGGATTTGTTTAGGAGTTTGTGAAATAACCTGAAGCCAGCGCAGATGTCTAAGGGACCAAATGGTCCGTGACTCCCATTGAAGTCAATGGGAGCACTGTGCATGTCTCTAAGGACAAAATCCAAATCACTAGATACTAGCAGGCAAAATTCTGTCCTCTGGAAGAGCAAATGTGGAAAGACCCTAGAGAACTGTCGGAGGGAGTTTTTTGTTGTTGTTGTTTGTTTGTTTGTTTTGTTTGTTTTTGCGGTATGCGGGCCTCTCACTGTTGTGGCCTCTCCCGTCGCGGAGCACAGGCTCCGGACGCGCAGGCTCAGCGGCCATGGCTCACAGGCCTAGCCGCTCCGCGGCATGTGGGATCTTCCCGGACCGGGGCATGAACCCGTGTCCCCTGCATCGGCAGGCGGACTCTTAACCACTACGCCACCGGGGAAGCCCCCGGAGGCAGTTTTGCCTCACATCTCTCTCTCTGGTGCCTGGATATTCTTCCCATCAGTCATCTACTTCTCTCTGACTCCCTCATTCAGAGGTGACCCTAGGCAATGCGAAATCACTGCTCATTGCTCATCCCCTCTGCTTCTTTAGACCCCTGGTGAAAGCCTGGCTTCTATCCCTTCACACACTTCAAAAAGAGCTGAGAAGCTGAGCACCAAATGCAGTGTGGAGAATATTCAACAGTTTCTGCTTTCTCAAGGCTAATCTTAGTGAAATGTAGCCATAGCTGATTTTGTAGGACAGGGACCAGGAAGCTTTTCTCTCAAAAGGGTTACATACTATATAGCTTAAGTTTCATGGGCCATAGAGTCTTGATCACAACTATCCCACTCTGCTGAGGTAGCAAGAACACAGCCACAGGCAAAATATAAATGAACAGGTATGTTGTGTTCCAATAAACCTTTATTTACAACAAACAAGGAAGCCAGTGTGGTTGGATCAGACTGAGAGGGGTAGGGTGGTGGGGTCAGAGAGGAGGGTCTTCATGATCATGGAGGGCTTTGTAGATTATTGGAAGAGCTTTGATTCCTCATGAAATGGGAAGACATTGGAGAGTTTTCAGAAGAGGAGTGACATGATCAGATTTATACCATAAAAAGATCACTCTGCCTTGTATTAATAAAATGTCATAGAGAGGGAAGCATAAAATTGGAGGTTACTAGAGAAATCAAGGCAAGAGATGAAGGTGATAGCAACAGAGGAGTAAGAAATGGTCAGATTCTGGAAATATTTTGATATTGAGCTGGAATAATTCTCTGAGGGGTGGCGGATGAGTGAGAAAAATAGAGGAGTCAAAGATGACCCTAAGCTTTTTGGCCTGAGCCAAAGGATGGAGTTGCCATTGCCTGAGATGGGGAAATGAATAAATGGACATAGTTTGGAGAAATAAGGCTATCAGGAGTTCAGTCATGAATATGTTAAGTTTGATTTTGCAAGGTCTACTAGACATCCAAAAAGAGGCAATGAGTAGGCAGTTAATATATGACTAGAGTTCAGGAATGTGGTGTAGGCTGGGGATACAAAATTGAGGGTCCTCAGCATATACATGGGACTAGATGAGGCCATCAGAGAAATGAGTTGCAGCCAGATGTGTTCATAACACATAGTACTTAAGAGGGATTTCTTCATCCACCGCTGCCTTAAATCACTTTTCTCAACACACCAGAGCCATGAGATTTATAAAATGCAACCTGCCATAAAGAACTATTATCTGTCACTTACTTAAAACATAGTCTCAAAGCTTTACAATGAGGATACATTTGAGATAAGATTAATATACATAAAAATGTCAGTGATTGAAAGACACATTAAATCCAGAAAGAAAACCCAAGAAAAATGACAACCACAAAAATCACAATAACTAAATTCTTGAAGTGCTGACTGATTGCCATGCATTGTTATAGTTATTTTATATAATTAACTCATTTAATATGCTCAACCACCCTGTAAATAAGTGCAATAGCTACTCTTTGGGCTATATTTAAATAGTGACTTAGATTTGTTATGCTTATTATATTTTCCTTCATTTCCCCATAGAAAATAGAAAGAATATATTGTTCAGAACCAAGAATCTTGACAGAGCCCTAAAATTTAGACTTGAAGAAAATTAAACATTTTGACATAGGTGATTAAGCCAAAATGTAAACAATCAGTGCCAAGTAAAAGAATAAGTGAATCATTTCACCTTAGCAATCACAATTCACACCTCTGTGTTGTTATAATGACTCATGCTAGCCAAAACACTCTACCACATGCCCTCCCAAAATTCCACCTGAAATAGTTGGAGAATGGAAAGTCCTTGGCACTCAGCACCAACAAGATAATATATTATAGTTCCCTTTCTTCTGTCCTTACTCTTTTTTACCCTTCCTATTTACCCACTCCAGTCCCCTGACCAGAACCCTATCAAATTTTCAGAGTTCTGCTCAGGAAATCAATTTTTAGATATTTCATAATGGTTTATTATTTTTAGCTACCATTGATATTGGCCAGAATTTAGGACCAAAACATACTGATAGAGCTAAATGCAACATAGTTAATCTCAAATATTTTGACTAGATTCTTCTATGAGGTTCTTTGCGATCAAGGAACACAATTTTTCTTTTGGGAAGTCTTTAGCCTTTTTTGATGCTTTTTTGAAAAATCGTATGTATGGATATCTGCACTTATAAATGCTGTATTTCTGCAGGTAATTCACTCACTTACCCATCTCCTTTTCTCAGTTCTGATTTTTTCCTCTCCTCTGGAGGGTATATAGATCCCCTTAAGAATCCTATCAGATTTGGATACATTAATATACCAACAGGTTTGTGAAATGCCATTTTGCATGTTTCCAAGTTCAAATGAAGATGAAATTAACATTTAAAATGTGCGATCTTATCTTTGGGTCCCAATGGTTTATTACATTCATTTTTATGACATCAAATCCACTGTTGTGGTACAATGAAAAGGGAATTGGACTAAGACTCAAGAAAACCTAGGTAGTTTTCTTTTGAACTGCTGCTCATTAAATATAACTAAAACTGTCCAGAAATGGATTGAGTTGCAAAAAGTGAGGTAGAGAATTTCTCGAACCAAGAGGTGTTCAGCAGCAGCTGTGTAGCGGGAATTCATGCATCAAGTAGGGGCTTGACCTTTAAGGTCTCTTCCAATTTCTGACTTCTGTAACTCATTTTCAAGGCCAATCCAAACAATTAACCTCACTGTGCCTCACTTTCCTTACTGTAAAACAGCAATGACACCTATCCACCTCAGAGGTATATTCTGAGGTTTACTGAGCTATTTATAAGACATGCAGGATACTTCATAAAAAGGGTCAATGCAAATAGCAAAGTTTATTATTATTTAAGGTGAAGACAGGGAAAATTTTAAACAGCTACTGGAAATAGCATGTTCTTTTTTTCTCCTCCATGTGCTCCACCTGTTCCCAGAGTGTACGTGCATACAAATCAGCACTTTTCTGTATCATATCTGACTACGCAGAGTAGATAGATGGCCAAAGAGTTTAGAATTTGAGCACTTTTGAACGTTATCTCTACATGCAGAGCCCAGATCAAACTCATGTGAAATAAACAGACTCCTTGCTTTCAAGCACTTTTCAAACCAAAGGTGCAGTTTCCAATTGCATTACTAGAGGTGGGAGTGGATGCAGGAGGCTCATGTTTTGTCTTTTTATTAAGAAAGATTTGAACTTACAGAAAAATGGCAAGAAAGGTACAATGAACTTCTGTACATCCTGCATCTAATTTCAGCAGTTGTCATCATTTGGACACATTTGCTTTAATGCTCTATGCTTCTCTCAATATAACAACAGCAACAACAAGTAGTAGTATTGTCGATTTGAAAGTAAGTGACAGACAGCATGACCATTTAACCTCTAAATACATTAGAGTATATTTCCTAAGAACAAGGACCTTCCTTTTTATAACCACACTACAGTTATCAAACACAGGAAACTTAACACGGATACAGTTTTTAACATCTATATCAATATTAATGTCTATATAGATATATATGATATTCTAGTTTCCCTAATTGTCCCAATTGCAGTTTTTTTTTTTAATCCAGGATCACTCACTGCATTTAGCTGTCAGGTCGTTTTAGTCTCCTTTGGTCTAAAACAGTCTGGCCTTCCCTTGTCTTTCATGACCTTGATATTTTTGAAGAGTCCATACCAGTTTTACTGTAGAATGTCTCTCTATTCGGTTTGTTTAGTTATCTCCTTTTCTGCATTTCATTTTTAAAGTGTCTCTCCTTCAATTGACTAGAAAATCCATCACCATTGCCAGGTTTGCACGTACCCTTACCATTCTCTGCAATTGGAGTCCCATCCTAGAAGCACTGGGTCACTCTGGCAGGGCTGGCATCCACACACAGGAGGGCCATTAGCAAAGTTAGGAATTGTGCCTACATCAATTTTCTTTCCCTGAAGTAACGACTTGTTTAAAGACAAGTTTTAACTTTTTACAATGAAGTGTAATGGATTGCTGGATTGCTGTAAAATGCAAATAAAAGGGAAAGCTTTCTCTAAATTTTGTCTCCTGTGGACTAAAAAGCCTTTCTAATTGTAAATTCTGTGATGTTTGCTAATGAAGGCAGCAAGGCTTCTTTTACACAAACAATTGCTTTGAAAGAGAAATGTAAACCTCCCTGTTTCTTGCTCTTTGTTCTTCCTACATCTTGGGTCTGTAACCTTTAAATCTGCTGATCTTCTCCTTTCCTGAGGCCAGTTCACCTGCATATGGACAAAAAGAGAAAACTAGGGCTTAGTAGTGAGTTTTTCTGAAAGGTAAATTTAGTCCAATTAAAAACTAATCTTTTGTACTGAGTTCTCCTTTCTCCTCTATTGGTATTAAAATAACTTTCTTTTGTGAAACAATTGTGAAAGCTCACAGTTAATTTTTTTGAGGAGGGAACCTGTTTATTAACAGCTTCATTTGCCAAATAAAGGCTGAATGTTTTATGCTGGTCCAAATTTTTAAAATTTTTTTCTCTATTTATACAGATATTTATTTATATAGTTAGTTAGTCATTCAGCCAGTTAGTTAGTTGATCTTAAATCTCAAAGTCAGGAGGAGCCACTGATTTGATGAAAGAGCCCCAGCTTGGGGAGTCAGAGGTGGAACTAGCTTTAAACCCTGGATCTGCCACATGATAGCCTTACACAACCTTGAGCAAGTTGCTCCAGCCCCTGTCAGCCTCAGGTCATAGTTTATCAAATTAAGTAATAAGTGATGCCCCATGCATAATACAAGATTAGATGGGATGAACTCCTGTGGGCTGTGCGGACCTTAAAGCAAAATGTGTTCATGTTATATTTCCAGCCCTTAACATGGATGGGACTTGGCATGGAGTGAACATCCAGAAAATGTTTTCCCGTAAAAATGAATGAATGAAGGGAGAGAATATATTCAACTTTAAATGCCATTAACATGCATCTAAGTCATCATGATAGGAAAATGAACTTCAAGATTGACATTCCATTTAGCAAAGAACAAAAGAGCAGTTCATTGCAACATATGAAATGTATTTTTTAATTTTTTTCCTCTTTTTTTAAAAGCCAATTTGGTCCCCCTTTGGGGTTATCTCAAAAAAAAAAAAAAAAAAAAAGGAAGCGATTGCAAAGCAGGAAGGTGATAGGAAAAAAACAAACAAACAAACAAACAATAAAAACAAGAGAGACTCACAAGCAGCCTGGAGTAAAGAAGAAAGGAGAATGGGTACCTCTTTCTACTCTTTACCTCTCTTATCAAATAATCCAAAGCTATATCTGGTCCTTCAAGCACCAACAATTTGTATTTGTAAGGTATGATGGTGACATGGAAAGACTGAGTGCTAGACTCACAAGCAATTTGAATCCATAGCTCCTCCTATCTTTGTAACCCTGAGTAAATTACTTAATTGCTCCAAGCCTTGGTTTTCTTACTTGAAATTATGAAGATGATAACCCTTGCTTCATAGGGTTATTGTTAGGATTAACAAATACACAAATCCACGTGCTCAGTTTTCTTCCATTAGGACTCATCAGTTGCTCAGGACAAGTGATTCTGGAAGTAAGAGGACAAGTGACTCACTGGTGCTTGGGAGCCTTCAGTCACATTGGTTGATTTGAAAAGAATCAAGAACCCAGGAAGTCTATCATTCTAACAATTTCTATTTTTATGTTAAAGAAATTAAAAAGGATAATGAGGGCTTCCCTGGTGTTGCAGTGGTTAAGAACCCACCTGCCAATGCAGGGGACACGGGTTCAAGCCCTAGTCCGGGAAGATCCCACATGCCACGGAGCAACTAAGCCCGTGCACCACAACTACTGAGCCTGCGCTCTAGAGCCCGCACGCCTAGAGCCCGTGCTCTGCAACAAGAGAAGCCACCGCAATGAGAAGCCCGCGCACCACAATGAAGAGTAGCCCTCGCTCACCTCAACTAGAGAAAAGCCCACATGCAGCAACAAAGACCCAGTGTAGCCAAAAATAAAATAAATACAATTTTTTTAAAAAAGATAATGAGCACTAAATCTTGATACGGTTCTACAGCTCCTTCCTTCCTTGCCCTGGTCCACTTGACTCTGAAGAGTAGCTTACAAATTTACTGTACTTCAGGACCACACCTACCCAAGGTACAGAGGAATCTTATAACATCTTAGACACAAAAATGTAGCTTCTAGGGAAAACAAATAACTAAATAAATAAAACAAGAAAATAAAAAAAGTGCATCAAGTCCAGAGGTAGCTGGCATCCATGCTGTGTCTTGCACAGTGCGTGCCACAATTTCTAACTGAATAGTGACAAAGCTTAATATTTCCTATTGATTACTTGAAGCTGACACATCCTGAAGGCACAGACTGTGTAATAAAAAATATTCAATTTTCCAATGGTCATCCTTGAGTAAGAGCCAACATCATGCAGTGTAGCGAACACCAGTTAATATTAGGGGAAATAAGATGGAGGCTTCATATAGCTATTGGTCTTGCCCTATTAAAGCACTTCTATTAAAAAAATGGTGCAGTTCGGTGGATTCATATTTGTGGTGAATTAAACATTCTCCATCAAGTTAGTTGGCTGTATACACTTTCTTACAATTACCAATGGTGTATTTTTAAAGAATTTGTTTCTGCCCTTATTATCATAATCTCTTAAAATTCTATCGTCTTTTCTTTTAAATCAAGAAAGTATTTTCCCATACGATGTTCAATTATATTAGAAAGAAAATACAATAAGCCATTTATAAATAGCTTATATGGCAGGAACTGGAAGATTATATAGAACAGTCCAACCAATTAGCTGGTAAACAGTATGTTATATATAAAAACTTGCTGAAAGGTTTACAGAGGTTTATAACCCCAAGAAATTCTAGTGTTCTAAAGCGAATGGGTGTTATCCATTTCAAAAAGCATCTTTGGAAACTTCAAGCAACTTTTTGTTTACAAAAGTTTTACAGTATTGACTTGATTTGTTAAAGATATGTGGTGAAAGCTGGAGAGGACAGTTGCATTCTAAAAAATTCAGAATCCTCTTGGGAAAATTGTGCTTCCAGCCACACATACCCACAAAAGGAAAATACAGTATAA
Source organism: Monodon monoceros (assembly GCF_005190385.1). NCBI lineage: Eukaryota > Metazoa > Chordata > Mammalia > Artiodactyla > Monodontidae > Monodon > Monodon monoceros. Next base: position 15,133,495 of record NW_021703767.1, read on the forward strand.
TCCATATAGAAAGAGGAATTTCATAGAAAGAGGAATGACAAATGAGAAGTCAATAATGTAACCTTTAGGTAGATGGCGTCTTGATACATTTTGGGAATTATATGAGTTTGCCTATAAATGGCAACAAACATACTTTGGACAGAACAGTTTGTTGCATGATTGAATGTCATTTTCTAGGTCTCATTCGTCTGCAAGAGCTCATCAAAGCTCCCTCCAGATATAACATTAAAATCAAAATCCGCCAGCTGCCCTCTGGGAATAAAGATGCCAAGCCTTTACTCAAGGAGATGAAGAAAGGCAAGGAGTTCTATGTGATATTTGATTGTTCACATGAAACAGCCGCTGAAATCCTTAAGCAGGTAAGAGGGGTAAGAAGGAGGTGAAAATATTGGGAGATGAGTTCGTTTATCTTTCTCAGACATGCCATCTGCTTTCACTTAGTGCAGCATGATAAAATGCCAGCAGTCCACTTTAGGCTGAAGATTGCAGACTTCAGAACCCTTTTAAAGAGTCATAGGGCTCAGACCTCTTTGAAGCCACCTGTTCGTATGTAGTTGTAGATGTGTGGTCCTGTGTACATACTCGGAGATATATAGATCCTGCCAGCAGAGATTGAGAGGAGAAGAGTATCATTTCAAGTTGATTAAGCATCTCCTCTTTTACGTCCTTTGAAAAAAACAAGCTAGATTTCATTTACACAATGCCTTACTTGTCCTAAATACATCTTCCTCATGGCAAGACCTCTTTTGTCAAACATGCAAGATTCCAAGCACAGTGAAAAAGGGGCATGGAGAGAGTCACGGAAAAGATGCTTCTCTCTTCTAATTTATTACAGACAATGAGCTGCCATGCATTAATCTCCACGGGTAATGTGGGTGGAAACAATAAATTGTGAAATCTTATATAAATGAAAGATCTTAATAACATTAAGAATGATAACAACAGTGTTAATACTTTCTGGGCACTTCAGGATATAGCACTGGTCTTATGTCTAAGAAAGAAAACTCAGAATCAAAATAAAAAATAGATTAAAAATAAATTTTAAAAAAGATTAAACCTAGACTCGTGGTTCTCAACCCAGAGTGATTTCACCCCCTCGGAAACTTCTGTCAATGTCCAGAGACATTTCTGGTTGTCATATTGGGGATGGTGGCACTTTACTGACAGCTAGCAATTAGAGGTGCTGCTAAACATCCTGTAAGACACAGGATCCCACCCCACCCCACAACAAAGAACTAAGTAGCCTAAAATGCCAATAGTCCTGAGGCTGAGAAACTCTAGCATAGACAGAGACAATGGGATAGGCAAGCCAGATGTTTAAAATAGAAGCACTAATAAAAAATCAGGGGATTGAATTTTGGGGAAAGTAGGAAAGAAATAGCCAGGTTATATTTACTTGGCCTAATGGGTGCCTCTCTATATTTAAGTGGTTACTGTGGCATGAGGCAATGTTCTTACCTAAAATGGCACAAGGTGTTATTACACTCCCTAGTTTAAAATGTCTGGGGTGTACTGTTGGGTTGACTGGTAATGGGCACTAATTTCACAAGCAGACCAACCCCTCCATACAAATGCAGAACTGTGGGTTTCTGAGTCACTTAGAAGAGCTCTCTGGGCGCAGTCATCCAGCCTGACTCTCCAGTGCTATATCTCACACTGGAAGGGCATTTCTCAGAAGCCACTGAGTCATAGAACATATTTTAAATTGTGGTTGCAAACAATCGTAGACGTCATCAAGACTAATCCTCTCACTGTATAGGAGATAAAATAACTTTCCCAGAGCGACACAGCCAGGAACAGGAACTGAGCCTCCTTTATCCCATCTGATGCTTTCTCCACAGTGACACGTTGCTTCTCCAGTTAGGCAGACTATTTGTTACTTACTTCTAGACTATAGTTGCATTAACAAGTCTTTAGCTGTTATGAGTACCTCTCAGTAAAGAAAGCAAGCATGCTGCAGTGATGTCAGCAACTAAAGAACTTGAAAGGTGAATAAATATCATCAGCTTCTCCTTATCTTAAGGCTTCATCTGAGAATTTAATACAGTCATTAAAGTGTGTAATGGAGTGTGGGCCAGAAATGAGGAAAACACCCAGATTTTATGCATAGCCTTCAGAATGCAAAGAAGTATCCCTTCCCAAGAGTCTTTCTTAACAGAATCTAGGGACTTCTGTTACATTTAAGAGAATGATTTGCTGATGAGGCTTCTCTTAGTTAGAAGTCCACTCGGCTCACATAACTGGTCATATCTCTCCCAAAGGGCAGGCTTAGAATAGACAAGGGAAGTGCCTGATGGCCATGGGCAGGGGCTGCTAGAGTTTCTCCTGTAGTTTGATAAATGTGGATATAAAATTCCTTTGATGTAAGTTGTTCTTTCCTTGTGGCATGGAGATTATATCATTCAAACGAAAATTAAAAATAATAAAAAAAGACACAGAAAATCATCTAAGAGAAGCCCTCTCAAGAAATGTCTGGCAGGGGCAAAGAGAAGTAGGAGTAGTTCCACTTTGCACAAGCCATTGGCACAAACATTTTTCTCCCTCCTGTCTTACCATGTTTTATCTTGTGTTTGCTTTTCCTAATCACGTGAATGGTACGATTGGCTGTGAAGCTTGGGGGGAAGTGACTCAAAGACTGTTCATCCTCTCTTTGTTCTAGACCCATGATCTGAAAAGATTGGGAGGGGTGGAGAACATTTTTAAAAGCTTCCAGCATGAAACCCTTACCTTACTGCATGTGAAAGAACTGTTGCTCATTGTGAAATCACAGCAAAGGATCCAGGTTGGCTTAATGGGCTTCATTTGGACCTCCAAGAGGCTGTTATGGTTTGAAAAGTTATAATGAAGACCATAGGACTTTCTATTCTAGTCAAGATGAGACACTAGTACTCTGTGTGATTCCATTTTAACTTGCTCCATTAGTCCTGGACAACAACATGTAGAAACTCTTTCAGAGACCTTTCCTGAATCTGTCTGCGGAGTGTCTCTAGGGAGTCTGAGGGTTCAGGAGTTCAGGGTCCTGATGCCAGCCACTGCTCAACCACCCTTTCTCCTGAGGGAAAGAAAGGAAGGAAAGAGACTTATATATTTTACTGAGGTACCAAAGATGGTGTCTCGCACCCTGTATGTCATCTCAGTTTATCCTGAAGTAAATTTGGTATTCTCACTTCAGAGTTGAGAAAACTGAAGCTGAGATAGGTTAAGTGCCTCATACAAGGTCATTCTCTGAATAGCCAGCCTGACCTATGATCTCAGATCCTGAATGCCTACTTTACCATAAAGGGCCCCCATTTCATAATGGATAACCATTCTGAACTAGGCTTCCAGAAATGTCCGGGGAAAACACAACCACTTGCTGCTGGTCTTCTTTAGATGAAATTAGTATTAATAGCTTTTACTTTTTTGGTGACTAAAATCACTGCTGAGAAAATTTTCTCTGCCAGGTCAACGTATCTTTCTTCTCATGCACATTTCCCATTATTTCCGTGTACTTCCCTGCACCTTCATCATATTTTACTACTTTTTAATGATTCTTAAGAAAAAATAAATCAAATGCACTTTAAAGAAGATATTTGACATTTATCTAAAAGTAAAAATTGGGGAAAACTCTATAATTATTCTTGGCCATGATAATCACTTCAGCAAAGTGATTATTTCTATTCATATTTAACAAGTACTATATGATGAGAATCTGAAAATTTATTTCCCCCAAATTAGTTAGAAATTCAAATGTCAAGACTTGATTAGGCTACAGGGGAGCACGGCTCTCATAACAAGAAATGGTCTTCGTGAATTTCTGCAGTCTGAGAGTGGCCCCAAAAACCAGCAGCCCACACATGGGACCCGTCAGGTCACTGCATGTCTTCTCTCCTCCCTGTCCATGCATCACCTCCCAGCAGACATCCTGCTGCTTTTAGAGGATGCTGATCTCTCCTTAGCCTGTCTTTAATGTGGAAATCCCAGGTCCCCAGCCCCTCCTCACTCCTACACCCCTCACGTCCCTCTGTCTTCCCACTGATGGCTCACCATCCACCGCACTTGCACCTTCACTCTGAGTATGGTTCTCCCAAGGGAGTGGCTGATGGAAGATGAATTTAAGGCTGAGGCACAGAGGAATTCCCTGGCAGTCCAGTGGTGAGGTCTCTGCGTTGCCACTACAGGGGAACTAAGATCCTGCATGCCACACAGTGCAGCCAAAGAAACAAAAACAAAACAAATAAAGGTGAGGCACAGGGTAGGACGACTCTAGGTAGGGAATTCCTAACATGTGCCTAGTGCCATGCTGGGTGATAAGCAACCATCTCCTTTAATTGACATAATAATCATTGATATAATTAGTACTATCTTTTTTTTTTCTGGAAATGAAAATTGAAGCTCAGGGACAGCATTAATTTTATCTACTGAGCATGATTTTAATGTGAAAATCTGTGGCCTGCATTATGTGACCCATCCGCCCCCTCCAGCCTCCCTGCCAGCCTCCAGCTTCCAATACACTATTTCAAGGGCACTCTGCCTGGTCATGTAACATGCCCTCCTTTCCCTACTTTATGGCCTTTGCACTTGCAGTTGCCAACACCTGGAACATTCTTTTCCAAAGTCTGCCTCACCTAAGCCTTCATGATTAACTCTTGGGAGATAAAGGAGAAGAAACTATTTTCTCATTCCTTATGACCTTGCAATCTACTTAGTTGCTCTGTAACCCTAATAAAAATCTATAATTAATTAAGGACATTGATTCATTTGTTATCTCTATCCCCTACTATACTGTAAACTCCAAGAGGATGGGAGCTTTCTTTGTCTTGTTCTCCCAAATCCCCAACATCTATTACATTATTTGACACACAACGAGTGACCAATACATCTATGTTGAATGAATAGATGAAATGAATGATCCAAGAATTGTGCTTAGAAGCTCTTAATCAGTAATCTCCCAAATCACCTTTCTTCCACTCTACTCAGTATGCTGAACTCTCAACTCTGCCAAGCACATTTGAACAAGTCACCCCTCTGTGCCTCAGTTTCCTCAAAAGGAAGGTTTCATTCAACCCTAAAATTCTGTATTATTAAGAACTGTAATGCATTTCAGCTAATGATTCTCCTTCCTGAAAATAAATTTGCCTCTTTGGAGAACTGCAGAGTCGTTTTCAAATCCTGTAATAGGATTGAGAAAGCAGGTCACTACTTCAAGCATAGTGAAACCTAATGGGTCTCTGATAGGGAGGGAAGGGATGCAGTGGTGCTTCATCTAGCAGGGAAGCTGTTTCAGGGCTGGGCCAATTCCCTGAGCTAGAGAGTGGCCAGTGGATGAGCATGAACATACTGTTTCTGACTCAGGAAAACTGCTGTCTTGTTTACATGAACAAGTGCATCAGAGGGGAGATGTTTTTCCTCCTTCAACACGCGTGGCAATGAGCATTAAGCTATAATTGAGCCATTAGCCTCCATAGAACATTTTAGTACCAAAATATTTTGTAGAATTGTATTGCATTTTCTCCTGTCAACATTTGTGTGCTTTTGTTTCTTTTTTTTTTTTTTCTTTTGTTTCAATTAACATAAAAACAAGACAAGGCAGAAAATGCATTTCTTAAATGCTTGGCTTCCCTCTGCTAAGAAGTGCAATGGCAATGCTGATTAATCAAATAATTTTGTGCATGGATTTTTGTCCCCATATAAGTTATGCCTAACATCCCTGACCAAGGCAAGCAGAGGTAGTTAGATGGGTTTCATTTCATGTTTTCACAGGACAGAAGTACCATCAGCCTTCATCTCTTAGGACAGAAAACATCAAGTCAAGCAGTACAGCTGTGATGTGCTAAAAGGTTGCAATTCTGTGTTTGGAACCTGCACCAGCTAAGTCAGATCCCCAAGTCTGTTATTTCTAATCATAAACACATAAAATAAGCCAAAGGCCTTAGGGCTACATTTTACTCAACACTTATTATGTGCCAGGCACTGTGCTAAGCAAGTGAAATGCATCACTCATTTAATTTTTATGAGAAAATTCTGCATACAAGAAACTGACAGATTTCAGAGAGATTTTGTAACTTGCCCAAAGTCACAGAGCCAGCAAGTGGCTAAGCTGGGATTTGAAACTTATCTCAGGATTTAAAAGGAAAAGAAAGTATCCTATTCTGCTACTGTTATGTACACCAAGAAGTCAACTGATTCTCCAAGTAATGGAACCTGGAACACATTTTAGTTAAGCTTCATACTTCTTGGATGTGTTATTTCCTTGATTCTCAAACATCCAATCGTCTCTAGTTTACACAAGTTCTCAAGAAATGTTGTTTATATTGAAGCCAAGTAGTGAATGTGGTGGGGACATAGTAAAGAAATTCATTTTTTCATTCAACACATATTTGTTGAGCTCTGATTGAAGGTGATAAAGATACAACAATGAAAACAAAAAAAAAAAACCCAAATCTCTGCCACCTTAAGGCAAAAAGAGACCTTGAAAATGCATGTCACAAGAGTTTAGCTATCTAATGCCAATTTACTGGTTGGAGACCATGAAGCTTATTTCTAAAGCAGTAGGGGACTGTGACTAGAGTCTTAGACTGAAAGTTGGGAGATGCAGTTGCAAACTCTGCTCTTCCCCTAATAGGATAAAATAAATGCCATTTATTGGGTAGTCATTGTGTGCCAGAATAGGCTATGTATTTGACTGAAGTGTTATCTATTTACTGCCTCCAAATATCCCATGTTACAGATGAGAAGAATGAGGTTCCAGAGCATACACTCAATAGCAAGGCTGGAATTTCAAACCAGGGTCTAATGTGCCTCTGATCTGAGTTTCTTAGCCCGTCTTAATATGCTACTTTGAGCAAGTCTTTTTTTTTTTCTGAGACCCAGTCACCTCACCTGTAAAATAGGATTGTTGGATTAGATTCTAACTGTTGCTAAGCTTCCCTTCAGCTCTGAGCTTCCATGCATACAAGCAATCAAGAATCCTCTTACTAGCATCTAGACATAAAGAACTTGCACATTGCCTTGTACTTAGTAGGCTTTCAAAGAAATGGGGAAATAATTAAGCAGTTCATTCTTTTGTAAGGTTTTTTAGAGTCCTTTGGTAGTCTTTGAGATACTTAATTGATGAGAAGTTCATTACTTTGGATAAATCCTGACAATGTAATCATGATGAATCTCAGTTTATACTAACTGGATGATAATTTGCAGTTTGTTATATAATTTTTTTGACAGCACATTCCTATTCTAATTATGTTTCTCTCAGGCTGATATTAAAATCTCTTTACATTTCCTGAGCACATAGTTTGTTTGGATTATAAAGAGCAGTTCATAGATGTGAGTATGTTATTAATATACACAAGAATTAATTGACCTCTATGAATAATCAAAAATTTACTGAAAGGGTTTGCAATTTGTTTGTATTCTTAGTGTACAGGATGCCCTTTTGAGGATGCTCTAAAACCTCCAATGAGTAGATTTGGAAAAGGACTTAGATTTGTTTCAATCCAAATTGAGAGGTAATAAACATCACATATGTGCCTCAGAAATGCTCTAATGCTTAATTCCAGCTACATCAAAATTTGGCTGTAATAGGCAATAAGAGAAATTATCTTTTCAGGAAAGGTGGGGGTAATTTAAAAGGAATCATGTAAGGAATTTGAAGACGTGTATAACAAAAAGCATGTCTTAAGCCTGTAGCAGGATCAGTGATCCTCAGCTCTATTCAAAATTTTGAGGATGTCTGTGCCCCTCGGCATGACTTTCTCAGGGGAAAAGATCCACAGCTTCTATCTGATTCCCGAAAGAAGGCTGAAGACTGAAGTAAGTTAAAAATCACTTCATTATGTTAACCATACCTGCTTCTTCAACCCTTCATAGATGCAAGATTTTATCAAAAAGATCCCTCCACCCTACTTTCCCCGTGACTGTTAGCCACATCCTTTCTGTTATAAGCATGATCCTGTAAGATCTAAATGTCACCATTTATTCAGTTGACATGTATTGGCTGTTTTCTATGTGCTAAAGACTGTGCCAGGGTAAAGGGAGAATAAAGTGCTGTGAAAAACTTCAATGTATTGAATGAGGTTATTTAGTAGAGGACTTAGTTATTTGTTCTTTGCTGCATCTGTAAAATAGGAATGTCATAACCCATAGCTCATGCTGTTTTGAGAAATGTTAAATGTGACAGTGCCTATAAGGCACTAAGCAGCCCACCACTGATGCATGAAGTATTCCACATGTTATGGATTAGCATCGTCAGTATTATTAGTGATATGGTATCTAGGCAAAACTACAAGAGTGATACAGTGCTTCCTAATCCTAACTCTATCACTGCATCACCTCCTCTATCATATCACAATAGTGGTTCCCAAACCTCCTTTCAGTCTGAATTACCAAGTCTCACAACCTTATGAGGATCTCATCTGATGTCATTAAATCTCCACGCCAGACTTAACATATTGCATCTTCCTACTCATCCTTTCCCCCACCAACCAGAAATACCATTTGATTACTCAAGCCAGAAACCTGGGAATCTCCTTGACTCTCCCTCACCTTTCCTATTTATTAGTTACCAAATGCTGTAGATTCTGCCTTCTAAATATGCTTCAGATCCTACCTCCTTTTCTCCATCACCTTCATCATCTTCCTCCTGTGCTAGAACAATTGACCTCTCAGTCACAAGTCCCCTCCCTCTCCTTTTCTCTACCCAGCCTCCATGTGACCTCAGAAACTGTTCATTTTAAATAAAATATCTGATCTTACACCTCTCAAGTTTGAAATTCCTGAGTGCCCGCCCCACCCCTTATTGCCTTAAGTATGAAGCCCGCATTGTTTAGCATGCCATGCAAAGCCCTAAGCACCTTGTGTCCACTGCCATTGTAACATCAAGCACACAAAAATATCTATTATTATGTGTATCACACAATTTTAACAATTGCATTACAATTTTTTTTACAAACTATCCTTTCCTTTCTTTTTAAACAGTACTTTTTTTTACTTTTCTGAAGATTTAAATTTATTTATCTATTTATTTTTGGCTGTGTTGGGTCTCCGCTGCGGTGCGCGGACCTCTCACTGAGATGCCCCTCCCCTCCCGTTGCGGAGCACGGGCTTCAGGCGCGCCGGCCTCAGCAGCTGCAGCACGCAGGCTCAGCAGTTGTGGCGCAGGCACCCAGTTGCTCTGCAGCACATGGGATCCTCCCGGACCAGGGCTCAAACCCGTGTCCCCTGCATTGGCAGGCTGACTCCCAACCACTGTGCCACCAGGAAAGTCCCAAACTATCTTTTCTTCATGAAAGCTGACCCCATTAAAGAGGCCAAAGTTCTTCCTGAAAGATCACTAAAGGGATTTAAAATTGGAATCTAATTAATTGTAATATCTAAAGAGATGTTATAATAGAAGAGCTATGTAGGTCTGAATTCCTGACAGAAAGAGGAAAACTGAGTGAGGCTCCTCATAATACCTGCAGCATCATCCATGGTACAACCTTTTATAATGGGGGCCAGCTCTCAGAACAAGAATAGAGGGGCAACTTATCAAGCTCTCTTGGCTTGATGGATTCATTCCTTAAGATGAAGATCCAATTCCTGTCCTTCTAACTTTGCTCTCACCAAAGAACCATATGTTTTTATTTGGGTTCTCAAAGTACAGAAGGACTTTGCACAAATTACTGACTTTCCTCCCATATATACCTCCTATTATAAATATAGCACAAAGAGCCCAGGATTGAAATCATACCTGGGTTCAAGTACTATAACTATGCTCACATCTATAAACTGGGGATAACACTTCCTCCCCAATAGTAGATAAAGAACCTGTTACAGCAGTGGACATGTTGTAACACTCATCAAATAGTAGTTTTGATCATTATTGTTATCCCTTTAAAATATGAGTTTGGTTAATATAAATCAGTGGTTCTCAGCTTTGGCTGTATGTAAGTATCACCTGGAGAGTCTTGGTGTCACAGATACCAATGCCTAGAACATACCCTAGACCAAATAAATCAGAATATTTAGGGATAGGGTACAGCCATGGGTGTTTTCAAAGAGTTCTTTGGAGATACTAATGCACTGAGAAACACTGATAAAAATAATTGTTTTCTAAGCCTGACAGCTACTAGATAAATTGACAAAATAAAGTCATCTAAAAAGCCAAAAATCTGAGAAACAGGACCAAAATTATGATAACTTTATTGTGTTACAGAGATATCATGAGACCAGCAAGACCACCATTTAGTGACTACATGACTAATCTCTCCCTCCAAAGGTCACCCTCAGGCAAATTTGAGGTATAGTTTTTATTACCACCATTACCAAAGAAGCTTATTGCACAAAGATTACAGTGTATGCAACATATTCTCTGTTAAATTTCCAACTTCAAGATTCGTTCAGTTCTTTGCTGTTAAAACTTTTCTTCTACTGTAGTCTTTCTTATACCTCATATTTCCACCAATTTCCCTTGGATGTTGCAGAGAGTTTATTCTTTGGGTTCATGTAATCCTCCAAAAGCTCCACTCTCTCCTATTTGCCACGTTGCCTATTTCATTCTGCTAGGGGAAATCTTTTTTTTCCTGCTCTGTTGTCAGCAAACTGTACTCCTTAAATAGCATAATCTCTTCTGCTGTGCACCTGGATGATGCCATGTGGCTCTTCTAGTAGGATTATCTTCTGAAGCTAAACTAAACCTCATTGGGCTCCACTCCATTTATTAATATCTATTAGTATCAGCTTCCCTTCTTCTTCTGACCATACCTCTGGAGAGAGAAGCTTATAAAGGAATTAAGACTGAAAGACACTCTCAAATAGTGCAGCTATTCCATTCACCTACACTGTGTGGAATACTCTTTGCTTTCCTTTGATTTCACTTGGAGGCAGGAGGAAAGTGGCCTGCGTTTGTAAATGGCATAGCACTATCTTCGAATGGAAGGAAAACCCTAGACTCTTTGTGAGTATCTGTATCTGTGTACATGCATGTGGTTAGTATATGTACGTGAATGGAGGGGCACAAGGAAATTTAGAACGTTTTCAACTTCAAGCAAGTCATTTTTCTTCTTGATACATGCTCTTGATATCAATACACCAAAATTGTGCAATCTCATAGGCCATAATCCCAGAAAGATGAGCAAATGTGGAGCGTTGGTTTCATATTGCTGCTGTAACAAATTATCACAAATGTAGTGGCTTAAACAATAAAAATTTACTCTTTTACAATTCTGGAGGTCAGAAGTCTAAAATCAAGCTGTTGACAGGGCTATTTTCCTTCTGAAGGATTCAGGAAATATCTAATTCCTTGTCTTTTCCAGCTTCTAGAAGCTGTCCTCACTCCTTGGCTTGTGGTCCCACATCACATTGTCTTTCATTCCCTCTGTTTCCATCTTCACATCACCTCTCCACCTTCTGACCATCTGCTTCCATCTTATAAGAACCCTTGTGATTACACTGGGTCCACCTGGATAATCCAGAGTAATTCCCCATAAACTAAGATCCTTAACTTATTCACATCTGCAAAGTTCTTTTGCCATGTAAAGTAACATATTAGCAGATTCTGGAAATTAGGATGTGGACATTTTTAAGGGGCCATTATTCATCCTACTCCATAAGGATATGGGTAGTTTTCTACATGTAAGGGTTTTCAGGGATCCAGTGCTATTTTCCATACACTCCACTGTTACCTTTGTAGATATGTTACAGTCATTCAGTGTTCTATGAGTGTCTTTTTTTGCATCAATAAAGATTGATCTAAAGGCCTAAGTTACCTAGCTTGTTCTACTGGTGACAAACATTAAAAAGTATGTTGCCAAAGGAGCATTCTGCTCAGAGGATAGTGCAATTGCAACCTAAAGTACCACAGTTGGCAGGTGAGAAAGAGCTACATCCTAGAGCTCAAACTTTCTTCTTAAAACTGCTTCTCTGAGACTTGATATTATTCAACTGGCTTCCTGAAGTTTTATTTTATGCTGAAATAACTTATTTCTATCTTGAGGTAAAAACATTATTTTAGCCACATTGTATGTCACATATTTGGAAGTTGTTCACTTGAAATTATTGACTAGAAATCATGTCTGATGGTTTAGAATTTATCCTGATACTGAGAAGGCTATAAAAGGAGCAATACACTTTAGGTTAGTCAATATAAACTTCTAATACACCTATTTTTCAATGGAAAGATGTGGTAATAAAAACCCTTATAAATATTATAAGAATCCCTCAAAAATGCTTAGGAGCACTCCAGGTTCCATTTCAAGTTTCTGCTACGATGATAGCAGCGTTATGCCAATTATTTGTGAGGTATGAATTGCTTTTAGCAATGGATGCTGAGAGTTTGTGGAGAATTGCTGTCTCCATAGCTCTGCATTGCCTTCAGAAAAATGATCCTGTTGAAATGTGACATAGGCGTCTTTATACCAGGACATGTTATGTGAAGATTTTTCTCAGAGACTTTCCAAGTGTCTTATAGACCAACTCTGTCACCAACCATAGGAATTAGACTCCACAAACTCTCTTCATCTAGACTTGGATGAGAGTTCTCAAGACAAACTAAAACACGGTCTTTGTGATGCTCAGGCTGTATGTGATACATTTACTCATCTAAATCCAAAAGATCGTCTTTGCAAAGAACAACAGAGCTTGACCAGGAAGAATCAATACTACTGTGAACAAGGCCATGAGAGTTCTATTGTAAAAACTCCAGAAAACAGCTGGGCAAATGTGGAGACATCATAGTTAGTGAACAACAACTGTGCTTCAGAGAACCTTGATAACAGTGGGGTCATTAGAGTTGTCCTTCCAGGAGTCAACTGCAAATGAGTTCTTTTTTTTTTTAGCGTGCTTATTAGAGTATAATTGCTTTACAATGGTGTGTTAGTTTCTGCTGTACAACAAAGTGAATCAGCTATATGTATACATATATCTCCATATCTCCTCCCTCTAGCGTCTCCCTCCCACCCTCCCTATTCCACCCCTCTAGGTGGTCACAAAGCACTGAGCTGATCTCCCTGTGCTATGCAGCTGCTCCCCACTAGCTATCTATTTTACATTTGATAGTGTATATATGTCCATGCCACTCTCTCACTTCGTCCCAGCTTCCCCTTCCCCCTCTCTGTGTCCTCAAGTCCATTCTCAAAACTGAGTTATTTGCAGTGAGGTGGATGGACCTAGAGTCTGTCATACAGAGTGAAGTAAGTCAGAAGGAGAAAAACAAATACCATACGCTAACACATATACATGGAATCTAAAAAGAAAAAAATGGTTCTGATGAACCTAGGGGGCAGGACAAGAGTAAAGATGCCAATGAGTTTTATTCTGCTTTCTGATGATTCATTTTGACTACAAAAGAAAGAAAACAGTAATTATTTTCTAGCCACTGAAACAATAGAATAGTCTGTGGCATTTCCATAATAGCAAAATACAGAGAAAGACTTCACGTAGGTGTCAGCCTCTCTTCCCCTCACTCGTTTAAGGATTGTGTTATCTAGATAGAAAGGAATGTCATACGTATGCAGAGTATGTAGGACTTTTAGTATTTTGGTATTGGTCTCTGTATTAGCCAGGGTTCTCCAGAGAAACCCATAGGAAATACATATGAAGAGATTTATTATGAAGAATTGATTCACTTAACTATGGAGACTGAGAAGGCCCACAGTCTGCCATTTGCAAGCTAGAGACCCAGAAATGCTGTGGTGTAATTACAGTCTGAAACTATAGGCCTGAAAATCAGAAGAGTCAGTGGTGAAAATCTCAGTCAAAGGGCAGGAGAATGCCAAAGTCCCAGCTTAGGCAGTCAGGCAGGAAGGAAAAGGGGTGAATTCCTTCTTCCTCTGCCTCTTTATTCTAATCAAGCTCTCAGTGGATTGGATGATGCCCACCATATTGGGAAGAGTCACCTGCTCTCTCAAAAGCTTATTTCATCTGGAAACAGCCTCACAGACGCACCCAGAAATAACGTTTAATCTGGGCACCCCTCGGCCCAGTAAAGTTGACATGTAAAATGAACCACCACCATCTACAGGAACTTTTGAGTTCTTATCATTGATTCTGCAAGGACATAGAATATGATTAACTATGAATGGTATTTTATTAGAGGCCTTTTTGTTACCCTAACCCAACCCAGCTATATCAGATCTGAATTGTTCATCTCTCTTTATGGAAAAAAAAAAATATTCCGCTTCTCCCAACCATGATAATTTATTCATGTTATATCTTTATTATACAAACAACTGAAGCAGCCTAGAAAAATACATTTGAAAAAAAGTCATAAATATTTTTTAAGAAAGGGACAGAGTTGGTACCAAGGGAAAAGTTAAAGAAAAACATAAAGCTGAATGGCATTAGCACATAGAATATATACCCTATGTTCCTGAGTAGTTGCTAATGGAGGACCCACAATTTTGACCCTAAAGTCTCTAGTAATCAAAAGAAAGTCATGACATACCTTGAAGTATTCATGAAACAGACAATTGTATTTATTCAGAAAAACAAAAACAAAAAAACGGCTTGTCTGGCACTGATAATCATAGTAGTCACCTGTCAGGGTGAGTGAGATCTCTGGAGGGTGACATATGTCAGTATCTTTCCCACTTCTTTGGCCAAAACCAGCGCATGGCTCCACCCAAGCACAAGGGGCCAGGAAATACAATCACATCACATTGGAAAATTGGAAATGGCACTAATGAAGTCCACACTATGGGTCTTCCAAAATCAAGAAGACTAATAGGTATTAAATACATCCCTACTATAGATATAAAATGTTATTGAAAGGGCTAGGTTTTTACAGTCTATCAATCTATGTCAATAATCAGGTTTCAAGGGGATATTTAATAAGAATAATTCTGTTAGGAAACAACCATTATTAAAGTATTGGTGGAAGCAATTAAGGGGAACGTGCCATCAGTACAAATAGTATTGACAGCCACATTCATTACTTATTAGTGTGTGTGATGTGATGTGTTTTGCACCATTAAAAATGATTTAAATAGAGCAAGACTAGTTCCTAGTAATACTGTCTTGGTAAAGTGTACACTGCCTAAGTCAGTGCCTCCTGGTCAATCCAGCAAAATACAGTAAAAAAATTCAAACAAGGTAGTGTTCGTTAAGAAAAAGTCAGTTTTGCAAAGAACCATTTAAAAATCCCCATATCATGATTACACTATTTGAAAAACTGACATTTATCTTGATATGACATCTTCGTAAACCATTGATGACTTTTAGCTGAAATACCAACATGCAGAGAGAAAATCGTGGTGTGAATGCTATAAAGTATAAAGTATACTACCATTTGACAGCAGAGCAGCCAATCCCAACCAGTGTACAAACCATTATAAAGAGCTTTGGTGCTATTGGCTTTATTTCTATCTAAAAATTTCTCATTCACCCGTGTCCTAGAGAGTCCATAAAATTGACAGCTCAGTGATCCATGACTATAGTTTTTTCTTAATTTTCATTTCTAGGAAATTCAAGGGAAGAACCAGGAAGCACTGACCCAGGCACTAGGTAGGAAAGTCAAGAAGGGGGACTTTTCTAGTATATCATATAAAAAGTGTATCTGGAAGGCCCAAGGATTCTTTCTGCTACAAAAGCAGGTCCATTAGTTATTTATTCACTGCATCTGCATGACTCTTTTCTAACATTAAGTAAGAGACATATCAAATGAATATTTGCTTCCAGAAATTATAAATAATAATAATTAGTTGAATGGTTGCTTTAAAAAAAAAGCCTATACTCTCAAATGGTGATCAAATGCCCCCACAATAAAGTTTAAAAAGAAAAATTAGCCCATGTGAAAAGCTGGAAACTCAGGTGCCTTTGTGTTTTTTCAGCAACAATATTTTAAACCTCAGTGTCCAGGTCTATATCTTGACATAAAACTTTCCAGTTCCCTTTCAAGAGATAGTCTTGCCTGCAGTTATACTAACAACCTAAATGAAAAATTGAATTCCTGACTGACCTCAGCAGGTTAGCTCTTTATGCTCCAGTGATATAAGAGACCAGCTAATAAGACCTCACCACGCATGATTTTCAATGTTATTGATGGCCCTAAAGCAATCCTACCCTTTTAAAAATCCTTTTGTGCACCTGGTCTTGTTATCACCATAGGAGTGACTTACATACTGTGGGCTTATGATTCATAGAGAGAGTTTCCTGTCATTTTTCTTGCCTTCATGACATTACAATTTCACCAAATATTCCTCTGGTTTCCATGTTAGCAGAGAGGGCATAAGAAGTGTCAGATCTGTGCTCGTTTATGTTACATGCCGTCTCCAAATACCCTCTCCATTTTTTATCCCCTTTCATGTAAAATCATTCTAGTTTACATATCTTAGACACCTTATAAGAACTTCAATAACTTGTGTTGCTTTTCTGAAGAACTTTTCAATCCATCTCTTCAGCTGAAGTTATGAAAGTCCTTGTTCCTTAATGCAAATGGACATGTTTTCCATAAAGCAGTGATTATCAGCCACTGCTGTGAAATACAGAAGCTCCACTCTCAGAAATTCTAATTCTGGATGTCTCTGGGATGGAGCCTAAGAATATCCGATTTTAAAACTTCCAGAGGGGATTCTCATTTGCATCCAGAATATATCAGAGTTGTGGGGGAAACTGTCTTGAAAGTTTCATTTCTGAATCTTCTCCATTCATTTCTATGTAAATACCAAAAATACAGCACTCAAACAGTCCTTTGTGACCTGCACCAAGGAAGGTGATACTCTTGATTTAAAAGATTGATGACAATATCTTATCTCCAAAGCATTTGCAACTGTTTCTTCTCAGTGGACACCATTTTCAGGAATCCAAAAGTAAAATCACAGTTTTAAGAAACTACCTCTACCTAGAACCCCTGTCCTTTCTGTCTACCTCCTTTTTGCCCCTCCCCACCAAATAAAGACAATATACACAGGATGTTTGGAACTGTCAGGGTCCCAATTAGGTAACAGATTCAGAATTAAGAGGCAGCGAGACTTGGTATAAAAATAGTCCCCATCCTTCTATCTATAAACAATCCTCTCTTCCCCTACTCACTCTATGGGATAAGATGGAAAAGGGGTAGAGAGAAGGGTTTCCGAGATATACATATTTATAAATCCTCATTTAAATATATCTACATATCAGTATTGCCAATTTAACATTTAATGAGTTTTACTCTGGGGCATTATGATAAGTACTAAAACTAAGGAGATCAATAAAATATATATCTAAGCATGAGATTACTCAGAAACCCAAGGAGTAGGAAAGGCAAAGCTCTCTGCCATTATGGACAACTCCAGATATAAAATTTTTTGAGCATAAACTAATTTTAAATTTGATCGTCAGACCAATTACTTCCATGAAGGTCAAACATAGCATACTGAAAGTGCATTGGATGGAGGTCAGTGGCCTGGATCCTAGCTCCACATCAATCATTGGTTTGTCTCAGGTTTCTGGTCTACTTGGTCTATGGATTTCCAAAGCCCCTTCCTATTCTATGTCTCCAAGCTATTGCAGTCAACCTACTAATTATCAATTTCTTATTATAATTCTGTTTCTGATTCTTCTCTTATTTCTCTTTTGCAGATCCTGTTCATGGGCATGATGACTGAGTACTATCATTACTTTTTCACAACCCTGGTAAGCATATCTGGTGGAAATGTATTCCACACTATAAAAAAAATCTTCAGTTATTTTTAAGTCAGCCCCACCAGTGTCAAGGCAAGTTATTGTCATGGAGATTTGTTTTACTTTCCTAAGAACCCTCTAAATCCAGAAATGCTGAACAGCAGGTGTCTTCCTTCCTTCCTTTCTTTCTTTCATTCTTTCTTTCCCTTTCTTTCTTTGTTTCTTTCTTTCTTCTTTCCTTCCTTCCTTCCCTTTCTTTCTTTCTTTCTTTCTTTCTTTCTTTCTTTTTCCTTTCTTAACTAGCATCAATGCAAGTGCACCCAGAAAGGAATTAAAATCAAGCTTTCATTAAATAGAAACTGCCAAAGTACAAACTATTAATAAAGAAGAGTCATCTACATTTTCTATATACATTAGAGGGCACACTGAAGTGTATCTTGGCATTCTTTGATCTGATGTGATTTCCCCACCTGTGTCCAGTGGATAGCTGGATTAGCCAAGGTTCACCTGTCAGGTGTTTTGAAGACCATCAAGATAAAGAGCTTGGGAGATGCTTTCCACATTGAACATTTTTCATCATAAGAAAAATCATGGCTCTAAGCTGGAGAAATTCAAAAGAAACTATACAACTTTAAATTTTGACAGATTATCAGATCAAGGAGAATGATTTAGGCAGTTAACAAATCAAAATGATGTGATAGCTCTCGCCACACACACACACACACACACACACACACAATACACCCCTCCCAACACATACACTCCACTCTTTTACGTGAGAAGAAAATACAGAGCCAACCTCCATTTCTAACCTATAAAAGTGTGTCGACTAAAATCTACCCAGATTTTGGGAGATTCAGTAAGAGTATCATTTTACCAAATAAAACTGGCAAGGAGGGCTAGTACGTTAGGGAAATCAAAGAATTTGGAACAAGTATCAGGCAGCTACCATACACATACTTCTAGAAGTAGTAAATTCCACTCCTAACTCAAGTATTTCTAAGAGCATGAAGGGTTGCAGAGGATGCCATGAGACAAATGCTTTGGGGCAGTTGTCAAAATTATCACTGCTCCTGAGCTTGGAGCTAGGGAGTGGGATGCAGGGCAGAAATTCCTGAACTAAAGTTTCCGTGGTCTTCCCTCCTTCATTGACATCCTGATCAGGTTCTCTGTCAGAACAGTTGAGGGAGACCCTGAGAACTGGAAAGTATCTTACTATGATCACAAATATGGTCCTTTCCCCATCACCATGAACACGTAGGTCTTACTCAAGGTGAGATTGCCATCTGCCTTAGAACTTCCTATCCTTCCCAGGTGTACACACAAGTTGAGTTGGCTTCGTTGAAATTTGAGAAAAATATAAACAAAGGAACCTAAGAAGGTTGGTCTTCAATGGAAGGACAAACCAGTTGCCCTCACACTCTTGCTTTCCTCAACCTCCACTAACAAGGGGATGTTGAAAATTGGGCCTCAAATTTTCCATATTGTATATTGCATAGAAACAATTTGGAAACCAAGCTAATTTTGCACATGCTTAATGTATCCATTTTAGCACATTGTATTTTTGTACTGTTGAATTAATAGGGGATTCAATATGCATCCTGGAAGTTTCTGTCTGAACCCCCTGTATCTTGAGTAACTTTCCTTCTATTCATTGAGTGTGCTAAAGGAATCATTCTTCCTTGGGTCTTATTCTTTAAATTTGCTTCTTTAAGCAATTTCCTTTGGTTTTATCTGCATTCTGCCATGCTTTGCTTTTATATTCCTACCACTCTTGCTCATGAGTATTAAGGAAACTTAAAGGAAAAATTAGTTAGTGCGAGGGAAATAAATATAACAATTTAAAAGACAGTATACTTTTTCTTACATGAGCGAGTTCAGAGGTGCATTCTTATAGTTCTACAGTCTAATCCAAAGTTATCTTGGGAAGAACTAGTGATGTAGAAAAGAGTTATTCAAAATAATAAATCTATATGCATCTTCTGCACATATAAATCACGGAGTGTTTCTGAAGCTACTTCTCTTTAGTAACCACTATCATCAGAAATAATGTACTGTTTTGTATTGTTCTTTCATGAAGCAGTTACATTGGTAAGTAATTTTTATGGAAGTTTTTCTCTTTTATTAACTGTTAAATGCTATTTTGAAAATTTGGTTTATTCATAAATGTGAGATATTTTAATGATATGTTTTAGTGTCTAACATTTCTTTACAGGAAAAAGTTGAAATAATCACTTAAGTCTATTTTAAATATGAGCCAACATAAACTTCTGGTTTACACTCAGCTTCACCTGTAATGGAAAATACTAGAGTGGGTTCAAGTTTTTTCCCTGCAACATTATCTAAAAGGGAACAAATACTACTGTTAAGATACATCAACACAACCATAGGCTCCAGTTTATTCTCTGAAGAGAACACTTTGGTTCTTATTCTAAGCTTGTGAAAATGCTAACTCTTTCTACTTTTATCATTTTTAATATTGCTCAGGACTTATTTGTCCCAGGCATTCTTTATGCTCTCATTATATGGGACATAGGTTATTTTCAGTGAGCAAGGGAATGGTATTTTTTTTTTTTTTTTTTTTTTTGCTGAGAGTTATCTTTCCATCAAATGTATATGCAAGTTCCAAACTTCACCTCCTTTGCAAGATTCAAGGCAGCCTGGGGCAGCAAGTTTTGAGGGAGAAGGGTGGTACTACCACTGACAAGTGGATCATTCTCAGGCCAGTCACATCACAACTCAGAACCACAGTTTCCTCATCTAGAAAATAAAAGCAGTGAATCAAATGGACACAAAGATCCTTTTCAGTTCCCCAAAGACTATATCCTAGGAACAGAATTCTCTAGCTTCTCAGAATGTCACATCCTGCTCCCAAGGGCATACTAATTATTGGCAGCTAAATTCTTATTCTTGGTTTATACCAACTTTAACGGTATTGCAAAAAAAAAAAAAAGAAAAAAGGATGAAAATGGAAACTGATTACTTAGAGTTTGTCAGGCAGCATGCAAGTGAAAAACAAGAGGAAATGTTCTTTTATAGAACCAGTGTGATGATGGCTGCCATTCTTGTTTTAATCATTTGTTGCTTCTACAATCATTAGTTCTCTTTTGCCTAAAGAGCACAGAAAATGTTAACTCTTTCTACTTTTATCATTTTTAATACTGCGCAGGACTTATTTGCTTTAGATCTGGAACTCTATAGGTACAGTGGTGTAAATATGACCGGGTTTCGGCTGCTTAATGTTGACAATCCTCACGTGTCATCCATCATTGAGAAGTGGTCCATGGAGAGACTGCAGGCCCCACCCAGGCCTGGGACTGGCCTTTTGGATGGCATGATGACAGTAAGTAGTTTTAAAATAAAATCATTCGAGATGATGTTTGACTTCCTTAGAGGTTAGGTTAAGAATCTCATATGCTTGGGCTTCCCTGGTGGCGCAGTGGTTGAGAGTCCGCCTGCCGATGCAGGGGACACGGGTTCGTGCCCCGGTCCGGGAAGATCCCACATGCCGTGGAGCGGCTGGGCCCGTGAGCCATGACCACTGAGCCTGCACGTCCGGAGCCTGTGCTCCGCAACGGGAGAGACCACAACAGTGAGAGGCCTGCGTACCAAAAAAAAAAAAAAAAAAAAGAAACTCATATGCTTTTCATAGTGAGAGGAAAAGTGTTATAACCTGTGCCTTGACTTGTATGAGAAGAGGAGAAAACATTTTATGTACAGTAAGTCCCCTACATATGAACGAGTTCCCTTCCAAGAGCACGTTCGTAAGTCCAATTCATTCGTAAGTCCAACAAAGTTTGCCTTGGTACCCAGCTAACACAATAGGCTATATAATACTGTACTATAATAGATTTATAATACTTTTCACAGAAATAATACATAGAAAACAAACAAACACAAAAAATAAAGGAAACGTGTTTAACCTTACAGTACAGTACCTTGAAAAGTACACTAGTACAGTCCAACAGCTGCCATACAGAGGCTGGCATCGAGTGAACAGGCAAGAAGAGTTACTGACTGGAGATGGGAGAGGAAGTGGGAGATGGTAGAGCTGACAGATCATCAGCAATAGGAGACGGAGGGCAAACTGCAATTTCACTCACGACTGAAGTTGATGAAACACACATTTGAATCTTTGAAAGTTCACAACTTGAAGGTTCATATATAGGGACTACAATTTTGAAAGCCTGTGCATGGCTACTATCAAAAACTGCTATTTTCAGCTTCCTGAGAGTAATGGCCTCAGATAAAAAAGTTAACAGGAGTAGCCACCACTGTCAGCCAAATGGAGACAAAGCATAAACAAAAGCAAGGGTAAGTGGGGAGAGGGTTGCCCCTGGGAATGTGACCTTGGGAAGGAGGGAGGGAAAGAGAGGAGCAAGCTGCCTATAAAGGTTCTGCAGAACCAGCTTGTCTTCCTTGCTTCTCCTACATCTCAGCAAGCAGAAGTGCATGTGGAAAAATCTGGATTTCCATAGAGTTGGTGTGTTCACATTCTTCCCATCCTGGGTACATGGAGGTACACCTCTGCAGACACTGACAGTGCTTTATACCAGC
The DNA here is from genome assembly GCF_005190385.1 of Monodon monoceros. NCBI lineage: Eukaryota > Metazoa > Chordata > Mammalia > Artiodactyla > Monodontidae > Monodon > Monodon monoceros. The sequence continues at coordinate 15,155,608 of NW_021703767.1, forward strand.
CATATGTCGCTCTCGAAGCAGATGCCAAGCCTGCCTCCTAAGGAGAGACAGGTACTCTGCTGAACAGATAAATTGCAAACTGCCTCATCAGAGAGCTTCTCACTAACATCATTTGTCTCTTATTGTCAAATGCACTTCTCTAATGAAGCTCCCTGTGTGATGGAAGAAAATTGCAGGAAAAAAAAAAAAAAAAGATTTCTGTGCCGGAACAGTGTCATCCAAAGGAAAAGATATTGGGAATGTGGCCAGGTAATAGCATTTTAAATTGGCATAGTATTTCATTCTCTGTTCCCATCATCAGGAGAAACACTACTGCTTTTAAGATGCAATTTACTGGTAACTGAAGGGTATCATCGCACATAGAAATAAACTTGAGATTTCTCTTCTTTTTCTACCTTCTTTAAATGAGGTACAAATGACAAAAAAGGATAAATGAATAAATGAAGTGGTTCTGGAGGATCCCATGTTCAAGGTCTCTGTTTTTTTAAACCTGAAATAACTCAAAATACACAAAGAGATCTGAAAGATAATGATAGAAAGCATTTTGGTACAAATGAGTCTTAGGATGATTTGAAACATTGCTTTGAATAAGAATAAGTAGAGAATACCCAGGGACATACTAGACTTCTGAAAAGGAAGAAGAAAAGCTAAAGAAAGAGAGAGAAAAGGGGGGAGAGGGAGCGAGTGAGCGAGAGAGAAAGAGGTGCTAATTTTGGGGGGGGGAGGTTTCCTGCTGGATTTATAATTCCAGTGTGTTCAAATATGATTCAAAATCTTCTGCCCATACCCCAACCCCACCTCCCAAACAAGATCTCTATCACAGGATGAGGTTTTTACCTATGCTTGGTATGTACGCCTAAAAGAGTTATAGTTTGGAGCTATATTAACACAGATTGTGGATTCGCGACAAACATTAAATATTCATCACAAGTATGGCTTAATGTAGCAAAGAAGTGCCTGTTCCCTTCAGTTATACTGAGCTGACACAACAGTTTGTACATATTGACTGAGATGAAGCAAACCACTGAATGAGGGAGATAGAGCCATTCCATTCTCACCCAATCAGGCCCAGCGGTCCTGTGGACAGGAAGCATGGCAGAGCCAAGTTCCCAGTGGATGAGAGATCCCATTCGGTCTAGAGTTTCTCATTGTCTTTTCATCTAACCAGAGGGGTCTCTGTTATTATTGCTGTTATTGTTATTATAATAAACTATAAAAAGGAAATGGGGATTTATTAGGACAGAAGACGGTGGCTCGCCAGGTTGCTGTAAAATTGGGTACAGTAGCTATGTTAGGGCATGACATTATTAGTCGAAAACAGTGGTAGCACTCAGTTGCCCACTAGTAGTCGGATCCCATCGTCATTTCAAGATAGAGCCCTGAAATTGATCCTGTGAAGCATAGTGTTGACCTTTATTTATCCAAAGAGTCCATTTTGCAGTTCACTATTTCCTTTTGGCTTCTAGTAGAGGCGGCTAATTTGGGGATATAGAAACAGAGTCACAGAAAGGTTAAAGGACAAGTATAAGGGCATCCAAAGGACTGATCATTGAGTCAAGAGAGCACACCCCAAGTCCCCAAGCCCGGGCCCAGTGCTAACAGGTCTTTGTTCTCAAATTGCCTCTGTACTCAAACTCTTTCTTCTCTACCTTAAAGTTAAAAAGTCCTTTGGTTTCAATTCCACTGGGCCTATATATCTCAGGCCCAGCATTCCATTCATTCTTGCATCTCCAGGATTTGCTGCTTCCATTGCCTAGAACCTTCCCCTCTTCAGGTTTGCTCAAATGCTACCTCACCGGAGAAGCCTTCTATGAACCTGCTACCTAATATAATAAGTCCCCTTCCTGTTATTCCCCCTCTCCTAACCTGCTTTACCTTTCTCTGTAGCCCTTATGACAATATGTCATATTTATATTTGTTTGTTGTCATCTCCCCTAACCTGCTTTACCTTTCTCTGTAGCCCTTATGACAATACGTCATGTTTATATTTGTTCATTGTCATCCCCTATAACAACATGAACTCCATGAAGCTGGAGATTTTGTCTTTTCGTGTTCTGCTCTATTCCCAGCACCAGGAAAGGACTGGCACAGAGCAGATCTTCAATAAATATGTATTTAATAAAGGAATTAATGTGCTAAATAAATATGAATTGAGGTCTACTAAGACTCAAGATATTAAATGAAAAATACTCATGTAGGCCTGAAATAATACTGCAAAAGTTCAAAGAGAGCTTCTATAAATGAGAAGTGGACATGATTAGTAAATAGATTATTCTAAAGTAATAATGTTATTTGAAAAATTAGCAATAGACCAACCACTATTAATATTTAAGTAATACCCTACTATAATAGAATTTCTTTCTCCTAAATCACACGCATTATCCCACCATTCTCCAAAGTGAATTTCCCTTTAGCTCTTTATAGTCATATTTTTCTGTGTGCCACATACATACACAGATGTACATATGAATATATAATATAGGAATTTTTCTAACTTATGTATTTTTACTTTCCACCTGTTTATCTATTTTCCTCTTCAAAGTTTTAACTATTAAGAATTTCTTAGAACATCATACACTAAAAATATCCTCAAAGAATAGTATTATGTCAAAACACATCCAAATCTGAAAATAAGAAGTAGGCCATGTCTAAGTCCAAAAATTTTGACTTCAGATTTAAGAAACATAAATTTAATTAGAGAAAAAATATTGACTTTAAAAAACAGGGTTACGGGCTTCCCTGGTGGCTCAGTGGTTGAGAGTCTGCCTGCCGATACAGGGGACACGGGTTCGTGCCCCAGTCCGGGAAGGTCCCACATGCAGTGGAGCGGCTGGGCCCGTGAGCCATGGCCGTTGAGCCTGCGCATCCGGAGCCTGTGCTCCACAACGGGAGAGGCCACAACAGTGAGAGGCCCATGTACAGCAAAAAAACAAAAACCAAAAACAGGGTTAAAATTGAGTTAAGAAAACTGTTACCGAGTCAATAGAGTTCAAAAATAGTGAAACTCATTATTTGAAAACATCTTGAGATATTAAAAAAAGTGTTTTATCAACCAAAATGTTAATTAACTTTCTTGAAGTTTAGAGTGATTTTGTAAAATCTACTTCATTCCTTTTCTCTATGTTTAAATTTCTCTCAGCATTTGGGCTAATTTGATCTATTGGCTTTTGAGGATAAACTAGAGTAATGGAGTGGCCCATTCTCAGATGGAGTCTTCTCTGATTTTGAACCTAAAATTGTGTATGATTCAATACTGCAGAGTCATCGGAACAGCAAAACATCGATGTCATCTGCCTTCCCAGTTCTTCAAATGCACTCATGATGAGTAGTTAAGTCAGTACCCTTATCTTACATCTAAGTCTTTCCTATAATGATCCACAGAGAAGAGCACTTTGAGTGTCCAACTTTAGTGTCCACCCTGAGTGTCCACTGTTACCCTTGTGATGAAAGACAATAGGCAGTGAGATTCAGTAGAAAAAGCAAGATCTTTCCAGATAAGGAAAACCTAGTTTTTAGTCTTTGCTATATCCCTGAATAACTAAATAACCTAAATTATTTAGTCTTTCTGAGCCTCCTAGCTCATCTGTAAATCTCTATAATAATACTTTACAGTGTTACTTTACAAATTAAATCAACTAACATATATAAAGTCTTTAGGAACATAGAATTGAATTTATTTGATGATACCTGCTGTTCTGCCAATTTGTAATCAATCAAAGAAGAACAAAAGACGTTCTGAAATACAGAGGCAGAATTATTATTCTGTCTTATTGAAGCCAGAATCCATTTATTTACAAGAGACACATTCCTCAGTTTGCACATATAGCCCAAGGTGCCTTATTCCCTGGGACATGTGTGACCTTGTATGACCAGTAGCATCACTCAGATCTGTTTTCCAACTCCACATATAGTTCTCTTTCCCCTATTCCTGTCTTTCTCAAAAGCTGGCAAATACTCATTGAGGCTCACAATATGCCAACTTCTGGGCCAGTCCTCACTGGACATGCCAGAGCTGCAGTCCTAATTACTGAATTTCTAGACTGTGAGTACATGGTGATATCTTTGCTACCTTCCACAACCTGTTTCTAAACCCCAGCTCTCTCTTGAGTTGCTCTCCCCTACTTCCTGCGTGCTCACCACCTCTCCTAGCACTTTCGTACCCTCAGAAGCATCCACCCCCACCAGCTTTTGCTCCCTAGCAGGGCTCATGTAGGCAAAACACTAGTCCTCCCACCCTTATCAGAATCCTCATTACTTCAAGAGGCATGTCTCAGAAAAGAGGGAAACCAGCTAATTCATACTAAGAGACAAATTTCTGTTACCTCTATGCTGTGGGTGAGATATTTGCATTGTAATAGAGGAAACTGTTAACACCATGAAAGAAAGGAAATTCAGGAAATGAGGGGGATGAGGTATTATTTTAAAGTATTTCCCTCCTAGAGAACTGACTTGTCTATCCATATCAGGTTAGTGAGAACGTTTCTAAATTTGGAGAGAAAATGGGAAATCTATACTTTTTGCTCATTTGCTTTCCAAAGGCTAGGTCTCCCTGTCTCCTCTAGCTTTCTCCAACAACAGTTACATACCAGGCAGGCAGATAAATGTGGAGACTCCATAGGGCCATATCATGTTTTTAGTCCTCATCCCTAAGGTGACATAGCATCTCATTGTTTTGTATTGGGGTCTCCAAGGCCACATTCATATTTGATGATTTGCTAGGACTCACAGAAATCAGAAAAGATGTTATACTCACAGTTACAGTTTATTACAGTAAAAGGATGCAAATTAAAATCAGCAAAGGAAAAACTCACAAAGGACCGAGTCCAGAAGAAACCATGCATGAGCTTCTAGTGGTCCTCTCCCAGGACAGTTGCATTGACAGTGCTTTATTCTCACAGCAAAGATGTGTGACAACATTATGAAGTGTTGCCAACAGGGAAGCTCATCTGAGCCTTGGTGTCCAGGGATTTTATGTGTGTGTGGGGGGGTGGTCAGTCACATAGGCATAGAGCACCTACACAGCTGACTTTAGTTGGTCTCCAGCCACTCCAGTGGTCAAACTGATATGGCATGGTCCAGAGCCCCAAGTGAACAAAAACAGGCATTCACCATAAATCACACTGTTAGCATAAACTATTTGCATTACCCAAGACCCCAGGGATACAACGATACTCTGATCAGGCAGGATATTTTAAGGAGGTAATCTCCCAGAAGCCAGTCAAAGGCTAATCCTTTCTTCGGAATGTGCAGAGATTGAGCATCCTGAGCCCTCTGAGTTAATCCTTTATTGCACATCATTGTAATAACCAAAACATTGTGCATTGGCAAGAAGCCCACTTTCAATATGCCTGTTTCATGATACATGTTGTTGCAAAAAGCTTCTCTTACAGGCGTTGAGCACTGTGGTCTCTTCCAGGCTTTAGATGCAAATAAAATGTGAACACAAACATATTTGAAACACACGCCAGTTTTCTTTTTCTTTTTTACATTTACCTAAAATGACTTCAGAGTTGCTGTTTGGTAAGCAGGCCTCCAGCATAAAACTGAAAAGGGGAGGAAATTCAGTGGTAGTTCATTTGTGCTATAAAATACTTAAATATCTCCTCAATTTAAGAAAACACTTTATGACAAGGGGAAGCATAGTTTAAGAATAAGTGTTTTTTTTCCTTGAATTTGGAAAGCACTGGTCAGGTCTATAGTTTTGAATCTTGTTATTACCTGGCCCAGTGTAGAGACAACCTTGACAAAGAAAGTTAAAATCCTAGTCTCTACGTTAAGTTTATGAAAAAGTTAGATCATTGGAATTCCTCTCCTCACACTTCTCTATCAAATCAATCAGCCAGTTAGTGAATATATATACCAAAGTGTTTCAAAAAGGCATATTGCACTGCTAAAAAGGTCCAGGTCCCCATAGCATAGTGGTTAAGGGCATGAGCTCTGAAATCTAAACTTTCATCCTGAGATGGAATCTTCATTCCTTGCTTTACTGGCTACATATCTTTAGGCAAGTTATTAAAGTTGTTTCCTATATCTCCAAGCCTCAATTTCTCTGTCTGTAAAATGGGGACAATACCTACCTCCAAGGTTTAACTTCAGTAATTAAAGGAGACAACTTGTAAAATGCTTATAGTGCCTGGCATGTAGTTAATCATCAATGGATATTGACCACTGTTGACTTATTATTATAATCATTAAATCATCAGACAAATAGTTGGTTTAGAAGCAGTTCAGCTTTGTGGTTGAGAGCATAAACTCTAACACCAACTTCCTGCATTTGAATCTTGGCTTTCCCACCACTAGTTTGGGGGCAACATTTAACCTTGTCAATTCTTCATCCGTAAAGGAGTAAAAGTCATGGTGAAGATTAAATGTTTTCAAAATATTTGAAATAGCACCTGACATATGAGTGCTCAATAAATGCCAGCTATTATGATAGATTACATTTTTAACAGTCTCATTCTGTCAATAGATTAGCCTTAGACTAGTCACTTAATTTCCCTTTCTGATCTATAAAATGGATTATATCAGTCTTGAACTGACATGACCAGAATATTTTTAAGCTTTAACAATTATCACCATCACAGCTTCTATATATCACTCATATTAAGTATGAGTGAAGCAATTATTCTTAGAAATACATCATAAAACCTTGGGATTATACAGTTTTCACAAAAGCGTATTTTATTTTAAGCATGAAATAATATTAATTCCTTCAGCAAACATTTATTAAACAACTTTTATGTGCCAAGAACTGTGCTAGCCACTAAACAATGAAGTTGAGCACTTTTATCAAGAAAGAGATGTAAAAACAATAAGTATAGTATATGGAAAATGCAGTGATAGAGATTGAACAGGATAATAAGTATTCAAAGTAGAGATATTCTCTGGACTCAAAGATTAATAGAATGCAAGATGTAGTTCCCCTTATTTTCTCTTTCTACCTCCATCAAGACATGTTCAATAAATGATGAATAAATATATGTTGAATAAATCAACTGATTTTGGAAAACTGCATGATAGTCTTCATTATAAGACCTAGATTCTTGGTTTAACTACCCAATTACTGGCTATATGTATGACCTTACACAAATCAATATACTGTCTGGAGGTCAATTTCCTACATAATAAATAGTTTAATCCATCTCTTCTGCTTATTTTGTGGGGTTGTTGAGAATTTCAAATGAGCTAATATATTTGAAGTTGCTATGAAAATCCTCAAGTAAAATATGAAGGTATCATAAGATTTTATCCTTAAAGAAAACCACAGGGCAGTATATTTTATAAAATGCTGAGAGCATTATGTGAAATTTTGCAAATGAGAGAAATTTCATGAGGAGTTGAAGAATACGTCCAGCTCCCCAAAGGAATGACTACTTATAATCTCTATCGGGAAAGTAAGTGCTAACAAGAGTACATATTTTCTGAGGAAGTTCCACATGTCTGTTCTTCAGAAGGTCTCTTCAAATCTGCCATTGAATTTCACTCTATGACTACAACCTTCTTGACTCTGGTAAATGGAAGTGTCCTAACATGAGTATCCTTATCTGAAAATCACATGTTAATTTTACTCACAGCACTTTCTTTCTACCAAATATAAACAAGTAAATAGACTGATAGATAGGTAAACACTGAGAAACAGAATCCAATATTGAACCTCTAACTCAATGTAGTTGATCTTAACATTGGGCTTACCATTAGACACTCCAAAAATATTTGTTCCCTGAGTCAAGTCTTTTGTGGCTGATCCAAGTTCCATTTCTTTTTTCTTTTTAAGAACTTAAAACAAAGCAGAGCCATGACTACAATTTTTTCTGGCATATCAGGTATTATTTTAGAGAAAAATAGTTATTGGAGAATGACAGGTGTTCAACTGGAGAATAAATGGCTGCTGAGTTCAGAAAAATAGAAGATAAGGAAGCAGGCAGGGTGATTACGCAGGTAAAGGAAGCTAAGCAAAGGTGGAATTGAAGATGTGGTGTGTGTCTTCCTCCACAGACTGAAGCGGCTCTGATGTATGATGCTGTGTACATGGTGGCCATTGCCTCCCACCGGGCTTCCCAGCTGACTGTCAGCTCCCTGCAGTGCCATCGACACAAGCCATGGCGCCTTGGACCCAGATTTATGAACCTGATCAAAGAGGCAAGTGATGCTTGTTCACAGTTCAGTTCTTCCTTTGGCTTAGTGCTTCTGGACTTGTCCAAGTGGTGAGGTCCTTGCCGTTTGGCTCTGTTGGCATGATGTCTATATGAGATGAGAAGGCATCATCAACCATTCTTCTGGGGATTCACTGTTAAAAGTTTGTCTAGAAAACTGTCAGGAACTTTCCAGTGTGATGCCGAGAAGCTTTAAAAAGCTACCAGATCATAACATTCACCATCCTTCATTTCAACTATAACCCCAGCTGCTGCTGGCCCTCCACACATGTTCAAAATAGCTCGCAGGTGCTTATTCTATGGCCTGTTGAGTCAAGGGGTAGGTTGGCCCATCTCTGAAGAGTACCAGAGATAATTCCCATGTTGTCAGCCTCTAGTGCCTCTAGTCCTAGTGGTTACCTAAGTCTTGGGTTCTACAGGACTGAACAAAAGGACCTCTTTGTTCTAACGATATACTAATTATTTCGCCATTTGTCAGCTAACTGGAAAAGTCTGATACCTTTCAAAACCTACCACATGTACTAAAAGATTTTCAAGAGTACAGTGTTTGGGAAAGAAAAGAATTCTCACTGCTATTTCAGGGCAATAGCCCTGAAATCTTGGGCACCCATTCCTTTCCTCTAAGGCTAGTTGACTTCCCTTCACCAGACCCTGTTCTAAGATCCTGAGATGCCTTATAGACATGTATTCATGATTATCTTTGACCCCAACACACATTTCAGAGTGTGTCTGGACTTGACAAGATGAAATAAGGTACTTGGGGGCAGCTGGGCCTGACTGAGGATACACCATACGCTGTGATGCTGTTCTAATGCTTTCTCTGTGGGATGCAGAGATTTACCTCTCAGGTGAAGAGTATCTTTATTCCTTTCTGTACTGGAGTAGGATGGGGTGAGACAAAGCCATAAAAGAGGAGAGTGGCAGGGAACATAGTGCAAGAGAAGAATGCCCAGCCAAGAGCAAGGGAGAAATCTAAAGAAAGATACCTACTTAGGTCTTTATCTCTGCTAGTCTCTTCAACACCTACAGACCCCTCTTCAGGCTCTTCAATCTACTTCCTCATTGAAGGCTGGCTCTGATCCATAAGGGTCAGGACCAGAGAGACAGGCAGTATGAAGGTTAATACTACCCAGGCTCCAAACCAAGGTTATTTACAAGGCTGGGACTGAAGTATGGCTAACAGCAAAGAAGTGCCTTGGGCACACAATTTAAGGAGGCACTTACTCTCAAGCTTGAACCCTGCACTTCCAAGAGACTGAGAGAGAGTGCTTCCTTAAATTATGTGCCCTGGGTCCCTCTCTTACCTCATCCTATTCCTGGCGTGGTTATTTGGGTTTAAATTCCAGCTCCACCAACACTTATGAGCAATGTAACCTGGATAAGTTACTTAAACTCCTTGTGTCTCAGTTTTCTCACCTGTAAAATGGGAATAAAATCTTCTATCTCACAGCATTATTGTGAGGATAAAGAGTAAAGTTAATACTTGTGAAGAACAGTGCAGCAACACAGTAAGAATCTGAAACATTAGCTATTCTCTTACCATTGGAATGGACCACTCATAACAGCTCTTGTTCAGTTCTACTGAGGATGATGCCAGGAATTTAAAACTGGCAACAGAAACAACAACAGAGAAATCACAAATAGGCATAAAATGACCCGTTCGGACAGCTACATACATCTGACATACTGTGCCTAATAGGAAAACATCACACAGCCTCTCCTCTCCCTGCAGCGATCATAGTTATGTCCTGAATCGCCATCCTGATCACCTTGATCTTTAACAAGAAAACAGCTGGATTCCTTTTATCTCATACCAGTGCAAGGAGAGGCATGAGACAACATGAAAGCTTGGGATCAAACACTCTGGAACACGCTAAGCACCTTTTTTCTTGTACTTAAGTTGCATAAGAAGGTGAAATTACCAAGTGATCTTTAGATACATTTAAAGAAATAATGAGCTCTAAGATGAGGGACCACATTGAAAGCAAGAAAGCATTTGACATTCAGTTACTCCAAAGAACAAATTCCCCATTCTCAGGCTCCACAGCTGGAGGTAGAAGGGGAGATGCATTAGAAACCTTGTGTTCATCTTTTCTTTTGTCTCCTGAGTCACGATGCCTTATACTGCCTTTGGCAGGGTGTAGGCATCTGCAGAGAAAATGGGAAAGCTGGTTAACCAGGAGTAATGCCCCAGCCTGTTGAAAGACTGGCACTGAGGGAATTCTGAGACAAACTAAAACATGCAGAAGTGAGAAAATGCAGATATTTCTTTCAGTGAGTACCTAATACAACAAAACTTTGCAGCTATCAGGTTTTATTAGGAAACATGAAATAAAGCACTTGGTCCTAAAACTTCCCCTGGTCCTTTCTTTTAGTAACTATCATTTTCTAAATGATTTCCAAAACTATAATCAGAAATAATGTAAATAGGCAAGTCAGCAGATTGAATTTATGGGGTGAAGATCAAATTCGTCACAGGAGGTAAGATTGAATTTACGGGGTGAAGATCAAATTCGTCACAGGAGGTAAACTTCCCGAGCAGAGAGGTATTTGTGTGTGTACTAACCCCTGATAATTCCACACATCATTTAGAATCAGTAAGCCTTTCAGAAAGATCTCTCAGGCTATCTACTTTTCAGTGTTTTTAGGCTGACCAGAAAGAGAGAAAGACTTAAAGAATATTTCAAACATGATAGGGTGTGTTATAGTGTTATCTCTCTGGGCATTTGCTAAGCAAATACATATTAAGAAATTATAAATTCCCATTCAACAAGAATTACTGGGACTCCATTATATAAGTAATATTAACTTGGTGCTCTAGGGGATATTTCCCCAAAATTACAAGATGTGGTTTCTGCTGTCTACTAATATAAATTCTATGTAGTGGAGGAATAGCAGGCTTCATCTGAAGGTTTCATTTGAACCCACACTCTTCAGCAGGATATGCAAGGCCCCTAGTGATCTGTTTCCTGACCTCCTGTGCCATCTCTCTCATCTCCTGCCTCAATCCCAGCACTTGCTGAACCTATTGTGGCTCCCTGAACTTGTCATATGCTCCTTCCAAATTCTCTTGCCTCTGATTGAAGTGCCTCCCCTGGGTCATCCTTTATGACCCAATTCAAGCACTAGCCCCCGTCTGCTGGCCCTGACTCACAAATTCAGGCTCCTCTCCTTTATTACGTCTGTTGTTAGACCATGGTATTTGATTGCATGTCTGTCTCCAAGCTGTGCTTTTCTAGTCTCGATTCCCTAGTCCTTGCACAATGCTGAAGGTAGAATGAGCACCCGATAAATAGATGCCAAACAAGTAGATGAATGGATAAGTGAATGAGTGAACAGCAAAGGAACTGAAGAACATATACAATCTGTGAGCAAGTATTATCGCTCAAACTCCCCGTATATGAATATCATATTCAGACACAATTCAATAAGGCAGAAACCAGGGCTGGGCTAGACTCGTCTACTGGTGTCCTAGGTTCTAGTGGGAGAGTAAGGCATAGACCAGCCTATGTAACTGTGAACTGAGAGTGTAGACCCTGAGATTTAATCAGTTTGCTCTCTGTGTAAACCTAGTCATTTAGCCTCTTTTTTTTTCTCAGTTCCCTCTTCCATAAATTGGGGATAAAATACCTACTTCACATGTCTGTAAGGATTACATTTAATATATGTACAGCCTAGCAAAATGTCTGGCTTACAGTGATTGCTCAAGAAAGGGTAGCTACCATTAAATGGAAGGTCCTTGTTAAAATGTGTATCATACAAGGCGGTGGTCAGGAAGAAATGAGGCAACACGTATAAAACTTTAAGTGTACTGCCTAGCATATGTAAGCACTGCATTCTTGCTGTTGTTATTTGGCAGCATCACTGTTATTATTGAGCCTAAGATGAAGTAGCAGCGCTTATAAAAAGAAGGACAGGACCTGGCAGTGGAAAATCAGTCGTTCAATGGAGACAGTCATGCAGCATACAAGCAGCCAAATGCAGTGATGCCAGGGATGGAGGGAGCTTTCAATCATCAAACACACACGACTGTTCAGGAGGGACCCAAAGACATTAGGTAACAATCAGCCATGCTGAGGTAATAGAAAACCCTGGCAAACCACATCTCAGGTCAGTCCGGGAAATGATAGCTGAATGTGGGGTGAAGAAGCTGAAACACTTCCTGTTTGTAGCCAGAGTTACTCTGGACCCAGAGTAAGTTCAAGCTGGCCGTGGGGAAATCAGTGGGAATAGCTGGCAAAGGAGCAAAAAGCACATCAGAGCATCTGGGAGGAAGAGAGTCTGAAATTACAGGTGTTGGGAAGAGCAGTAAACGGTGGGTATGGCTAAATGAATCAGATTTTAGGTTAAATCAGTGGTTCTTAACTATTTTCTGGGTTACAGACCCTATATTAAAACTGATTTAAACCATGTACCTGTTATTCCCACAAAAAGATTTGTTTGCAATCTCAGGGGCCTTACAAACATGCTGGTCTCCTTGAAACTCACGTTATACGCACACAATGGAATATTACTCAGCCACATAAGAGAATGAAATAATGCCGTTTGCAGCAATTTGGATGGATCTAGAGGTTATCATACTGAGTAAATCAGAAAGAGAAAGACAAATACTGTATGATATCACTTATACGTGGAATCTAAAATATGACACAAATAAACATATCTGTGAAACAGAAACAGACTGACAAATACAGAGAACAGACTTGTGGTTGCCAAGGGGGAGAAGAGTGGGAGAGTGAAGGATCGGAAGTTTAGGATTAGCAGATGCAAACTATTACATATGGGATGGATAAGCAACAAGGTCCTACTGTATAGCAACAGGGAACTATATTCAATATCCTGTGATAAACCGTAATGGAAAAGAATATGAAAAATATATGAAATATATATATGTATAACTGAATCACTTTGCTGTACAACAGAAATTAACACAACATTGTAAGTCAACTATACGTCAGTGAAATGAAAAAAAAAGTGTCTGAACTGAGTATTTAAGGCAGAATTTGGTTGAAAGCATGTTCCGGTATGATGACCAGCAAAAATATAAATGAAACATAAGGAGTTCTGTTGGGATCAGATGGAGTGGTCCCACGTGGAAGTGGCGAGAAATGAGTTTACATAAATATGGAAAGATAATTGGTTTCTACCTGAGAAATTCTGCTGAGAATTTCTAATTTTATTGATGACTGATAAAGAAGTCACTGTTCTTCAGGCAGAAACAAAATGATATTTTAGACAGTTTATATTGGTAGCTATGTGTAAGTTTGATTGAAACAGAAAAACCCACAATGATTATTGAGGAATTGTGGACATCTTTGTTCAGAAGTAATCATCACTCATAAAGAGCTAAAAGGGAAAAAAATGTTCAAGAGAAATAAACAAATGTTTCTTGAATTAGCCCTAATTTCTCTCCAAAATTTAGACCAAAATGAACTTAGGTCTAAATTCATTCATTTACTTCCCTGTTGGAAAAACCCATCTGGATGTCCTGCTGCCACCCACATATCAACAAATTCCCAAATAGAACCCATCGGTTTTATCTGTTAAAATTATTATCACTACTGTAGGCCAAATGTCAATGAATGATGATGTAACCAGTATATCAAACAAACACAACTAGTGGGACAACAAACAGTTTATTTTGTTCCTACTGCCCATTTAAAATTATTTAGTGAAAATTGCATAGAGACTATGATTTTTTGTTTACTAAGGTAATGGCAGTCCTAGAGGTTCTTTAAGTTGAACTTCAACTTATGAATTAGACTATCTAGTTTAAGACATTAATCAAAAGTGCAACTTGATATAACATCATACTTCTCCTCTCCCTGAGCTCTGCTGGAAGACTCTAGGGAAATGGAGGGATGGTGGGCTCTCCTCTTTCTCCTTTCCTTGCTGACTTCCTCACCACACCCTTAGCTACTGGACCTCCTACCAGGCTCAAAAAGTGTTAGGACAACGGTCCCCAACCTTTTTGGCACCAGGGACTGGTTTGGAAGACAATTTTTCCACAGATGGTGGCGGAGGTGGATGGTTCAGGCAGTAATGCCAGTGATGGGGAGCGGCAGATGAAGCCTCGATCACTCACCCTCCGCTCACCTCCTGCTGTGTGGCCCAGTTCCTAACAGGCCACAGACCTGTCTGCGGCCTGGGGGTTAAGGACGCCTGTGTTAGGACACTTCCTGCTTGGCTGGGCTGCTCAGTACTCTCTAAGCTTAGCAGGAAATTCCTACAGTAAGCGGGTGCCCCCGTTAGCCTGGTAGATTTTTAAAGCTTAGAGTTCCTATTGGGCAGGCTCTCCTGATGCTTCTTTGACTCAGAGCAGTGGATCCCTGTTTCAGATGGAAGGGTATGGAGAGTTCTCAGCCCCTTGAAATCCAGTAGTACACCTCTTGCTCTTTCTGCTGAAGTCTCCTCACCCTTCTAGACAGTCCTATTGACTATAACCCAAGCCTATCCCACCCAGGTACCATGGATACAAATCTGGTCCACAGGAAATACCTACTCATTCCTTCCATGGTAATTCAGGGAATACCTCTAATTGCAATGCAGCAGACTTCTGCTTGGCCCATCATTTCAACTGGTCAACTCTATGTAGACTTCTTTTGTCACTTGGGAGTCACACCATATCCACCTCCACTTTCTCATGTTTGCGTCAGTCATTGATCTTCTGCATCTCCAACTGTAGCCCACCTATTTCAGATTTCTCCAAATGGCCCCCTGGAAGCTCCATTCACCAAGAATGGAATTAGAAAACAGTATCCTAAAGGCAGAGGGGTGTGAACTCACAGAGAGGCAACAGCTCTGTCCGGAGAAATCTCTTCAGCAACCACCTCTACCACACATGTGACCCTTTGTATAAATCCTTGATCTAGAACAGTCTCTGAGGGGGCTTCCTCTGTACGTATGTATAGGAAACTTGGGAGTGTCTAACAACCTACTCTAGTATCCTGATATCCATCATCTGGGCACCTGACTTGACACATCACAGTAAGATAGGACATATCACTCAAACCAGACCTCTACAAGTTTGTCTAAATTTCTTCATCCAACTCAGCACACTCATTGCCTTAAGTCCCATTAGACTTTCTATCCTAAATATTTTTTAACAAACTTCCTTGCCCACTGCCCTCATCATTTCTTCCCTGGACCATTAAAATAGCCTCTAACTAGGCCCCATATCTTGACTGTCAGCCCTTCTACAACTGTCGTCACCATATAAGCAAAGTGATGTACAAGAGTGCATAGTAGGTATTCTACCCTCTAGAAACACAAACTTGCTTATAGTTTCCTGCATTCACCATGCTTTTCTCATACAGTAAAGACAGGTGAGTTTCTCTTTTCCTGGCAAAACTGACCTCACAACACCACTTTTGTCATACTCCTTTCAGTCTGAAAAGCACTGCCTCCCATTTTTCATGTAGCTGACTCTCTCTCAGAGTTAATTCTCCTAGTCCAGTAAGCCTCTCTCTAACCTTTATTTGGGAATGGATTCTCCACTGGACTTCATAGCTCCTGTACATCTCTATGTTAGCATTTCACATGCTTCATTCAGACACTGTAAGATCTTTCCCTTGGACAAGGACAAAATCAATTTATCTTTGTGTCCTCACTTTCCTGTGCAGTACATGGCAGGCATTTAAAAGATGCTTGTTGAACTGAACCCAGGAAGCTAAAATCTAGCAAACTCTTATTAAATTTCACTGAGCTGATACTTGATTTTAAACCATGTAAGTAGCTCCTAATTGATCTGGTCCAAAATAAATTTCCTACATAAGAGTGAAACATTATTTACAAATGCCAAAGTATATGGTATATCACTGAGAACTATATAAAATATGGACAGCTTTCTGCCACTGTTTGGTTATGAAAATGTAATTTATTGATTTATTTTGATGGAATGAAGATTAGCAATTTGAATACATAAACAAAATATTCAAATTCAGGCTTTTAAAAATCAAAGAGTAAAAGTTAAAATTCTCCACTGAGGCACCTATATTTGCTTTGATATTTATTTGGACTTTTACTTAGTATGTCAGTATTGAGAAGATTTTGTGGGGTTTTTTTAATGGGATCCAGGTGAAAAAAATGTCCCTAGAGAAACATAAGCTTTGTCATGATTTTATCCTGCTGTGGCTCCAGTAACACTTCCCGTTATGCATACAATTTGATTTTGATTGCCAGGACAGACTGCCCCTTGGATTAATTAGATGACATTGGATCTGGCAGCAAACTCAGTCAAATTTCCACTCTTCAGAAAAAGTCCCATTTGTATTTTCCATTCCACACCTATTGAAAATTACCTGCATTCTGACTCCTAGCTTGCACTGTGTACATGAAACCCATTCATCCCAGCATTCTCTCATATTTAGGACATTTAGACCTAAAGGAAGAGAGAATTCTTCAGGTCCTTGCTTCACTTCCCTGTACAACTCTGGACAAAGAAATGACATCCATTCCTAAATGTTCGAAGTTTACAATTTTAACCAATTATATGCGTTGTCTCATTTATAACTAAGGTGCTAAGATACCTGCCCCTGAAATATTCAGTCAGTAGCTAGGTGAAAAATTACCTGTCAGAAATGTTGAAAGGGGATGTCAGCATAAAATGGGAGGTCTGCCAAGTTCTCCTTAGTTTATATGATTCTAAATAACATTTTTATTTATGAGATAGCATTCAAAGACTCATGTCAGTTATCATCTTCCTTCCATTCAGCTACTAATGTCCTGGCTCTGCAAGGTTGATTGAAGGACTTGCTTTCTATACTACAGTCTGTTATGTAGGTGTATACATGTGAATATGTACACAGGCACACATGTGTTTAATTTATTTAAATAAATGCCACTTTATAGATACATATGTGCATATGTATACATATATGTATATTGTGTGTGCACATACATATATGTGCATGTATGCACACATTCATACACATGTGTGTATATGCCTATACATATATATGCATGTATACATATCCACACAAACATAGAGAGAGATATGGGGATGTGTGGGTGTGTACATTTTTGTATGGATATATATAAATTTTTTGTGTGTGTGCCTACATATATTGTGTGCATATACATTTCATTCATCAATTTTCTTTTCCAGTTAATCTTACTTAACTTTTGGAATATATCTAAGTTGATGCATCTTTATTATTTATCCAGTTCATTCATTTTTGTTGAAATCTAATATTCCATCATTCATTCATTCAGCAAATATCTCCTAAATACTCAATATGTTGCAGCCACTATTCTAGACACCAAGAATGCAATGGTAAGCAAAACAAAGCCCTTGCTCTCATGAAACTGATACTCTAGTGGGGGAATCAGACATATATAAAAGGCAATATTGTACTTCAGATGATGAAAAGGATTATCAGAAAAGCAAAGCTCAGGAGAGGTAAGCTGTGCAGGAGGAGTCCTTGAAGACAGAAATGGGCATTACTGTGTTATATAGGGTAGTTAGAAAATACTTCACAAAAAACGTGAAACTTGAGTAAAGTCCTAAAAGAAAAGAGAGAGCAGGACATGTAAATATTAAGAGAGTAAAGGATCCAAGCAGAACAACTCATGTATTAAATATACTTCAGGGTACTTATCCATTTCCCCACGAATGGATATTTTGGCTGTCTGCTTTTCTTTTACACACCCAAACAATGCTGTGATGAACATCTAAGTAATAGCCTCTATGCACAAATGCAAGATTTGCTCTAGAGCAGTACTGTTCAGTAGAAGTACTATGTGAGTCACATAGATTTTCTAGTAACTACATTAAAAACTTAAAATAAACAGGTGCAATTAATTTTAATAATGCATTTTATCTAACCCAATATATACAAAATATTATTACTTCAACATGTAATCAATATAAAAATTGCGATTTTACTTTTTTCATAAGTCTTTTAAATTCAGTTTGCATTTTAAACTTATTGTCCTCAATTTATACTAGCCACATTTCAAGTCCTCAATAAACTTGGTGACTAAATAAATAAATGTTTACATAATACAATATCCCACCCAATCAGGGTAACTAGGGAAAGATGTGAATTCAACCCATGTGGAATTCACATTTTTGTCTTCATAGACAAAGAACATATTGATTAGCTATAATAAGTATATATCCAACAAAGACAAAATTTGATTAACGTGACCAAAGTAATATAAGTAATTCAAGACAGAATGATTTGATTTCCAGATTAAATTGATCACATAATCTAGATAATTAGACAAGTGCCTTATTCCCACCCACTTCACACTCCCTGGGTCTCAGATTTGTATTCCTGCCCATTTAGTTGATTTGCAAGTACAGAAGCTAATTCATTCTATTTTGGAAAACATGCCATCACACAAGCCAATGCCAAAGCAAACTAGTTTATGATAAAAGAAAAGGCAGGTGCACATTCTAAGATAAATCCTTAGGAAATAAAAAAAAAGTTTACCCAGAGTTCATGGCAAAGATATAAAGTCAGCAGATTTAAAGTTGGAAATCAAATATTGGCAAGAAAAACCACTATATTTTTAAATTATGCAGTGATCCATGTAAGCTGTTATTGCAAGATAATGGGTTATAAACAATACACATAATAGTTAAAATAATTATATATTGAACAGATGAGAATTTGATAAATGCATCATTTCAGTTCCTGAAATAGCTGACATCCAAAGAAGTTATGTGGTCTAAAGATTATGTTTATCATTTCTTCCTTTGCTTAATGTTTATTTTCATTACCACTATTATGTATACTTCAGATTTTGTTTTAAATAGCTTTTCTGAGAACTGGATTAAAATTGTGGATGACTGGACAGAGATCACATTGCTTAGATAGAGGATGAATTTCAGATATTTGTCATTATGTTATATACTCCAGGGACCTGAGTAAGACAATAATTGTACAGTTAGTCCATCAGGGCTATGTTTATACCATGGGTATAGAGTGGGCCTCCTTTAATTAAAAACAAATGAAATAACACCACAATGAATCACATTTGTTAACTTTTCTATTCAGGAAACAGAGTCAGGTGCAGACAAATTTTTGAAACACATAAAATCTTTTCTCTGTTCTCTTTTCTCTGCACCATCTCCCCCAAGATAACTTTATCTCTTGATCTTACTCTTAGTAATTTCATGACAAAGTGTTAGCGAAATGAAGGTTTGCTAAATGAATGAATGACTGTATTAATTATGGAGTCAGTAAATGCTTAAAAGTGTCATTCCCTTCATGTCATTCCCTTCAGGCCAATTTCTAAACTTGAAAAGCCTTCAAAACTCAAAGAAAAATCTCCTTAGAATTGGATTGCTGTATAAGAGCTGATTTTGGCGGTGCAAGTAAACTAAATCTGACTGCCCCTCCAGTCCCACCACCATAGGCACCATGGCCTTGAGAGGGTCACATGATTTCACTTCTTTGACCTGCAGGTTGTACAGTCCGCTTGTCCAGATCTTTCTAGAAGAAGAAGAAAGGGGACAGGAGGATGGGGTGAGGCATGAAGATATGTTTCTCCTCATTGTAATCCTGTAGCTCCTCCTAGGTCTCACAGCCGGTAGGAAGAAAATCCTAATTCCCAGTCTTGCTACATTCCCACTGCATTTCTCCTACTACTTGAAAGTGTGTAACTTTTGGAAGTGCGTAACTTTTGGAAGTGCTACTTTATTCAACCATACTTTCTACATATATTTTGGATATCTATAAAATGCAGGTGTTGGACTTCAAAGATGAGTAAACCATTTCCTGCCATCAAGGAATTAACAATCAATTGAAGAAGAGATAGTTAACACAAATAGTTAACATAATATACAATTATTATGTATAAATACCTAAGAAATACACAGTTGACAAAATACAAGTAATTAACAGTTAACATAATACAAGACCTAATAAAGTATACCAGAGAAGTATCCTTCTACAAGAACAGAGACCATAACCATATTTTTCTCTCTTAAAAGATTTGCATCCCCTAACTCCAAATTTTTCACGATTCCAATTTGAACAGCAGCATATTTTAGGATAACCCCCCTAATGGCTGCAACACTTCTGAAATGTGACTGGGTAGCTATTTCAATATGCAGCGTTTGTTTTCAAATACTGCATTGCTAATGGAACCCATTCTTCAGGTAATCAAGGCAAAAAGGGAGACTCCTTGCCAAAGGTTAACATTGAAAATGTGCTGAGTGATTCACTTAGTATAATTTATTGATTGTTTTTCAGAATTCCCAGACTAGAAATAGTGTGCTCAACAATGCATAAAAAAATTGATGGTGCTAGACATTGATATCAATCAATAAAATTAAGAACAGGGTATATGAATCAATTAACGACTAGAGAGAGGATTGTCAAACACTACCCTACTAATAAAAATCCTACTGGACTTACAAATAAAAAGAGAGGTAATGCTTTCCAGTTGTGTTCAGGTCTGCCGAGTACTGACACCTACAACTCAGTAATCAGTCTAAAGCAGCCATAGTTTAAAGCTAAGTTTCCAACAATAAAATTTAAATTCAGATTTTTTTTTAACTCAGATAACCAGTCAGCAGCACTATTTTCCTTTATTAGATTTGTGTGTTTGACTCAGCAAGTCAATTGCTTTTCATGACTTTGAAGCAGAATAACCCATTTAAAGAAAGAAAGATTAATAATGTGCATTGTTATATATGTATAACAACTCTCCATTTACTGTTTATCATAATGTGTTAAGGTGCTGTGTTTCTAATATATGTACACACACACACACACACACACACACACACCAGTACACGTGAGTCTTGGAATTCAAGAAAGAGTCCAGTGTCAACTTAGTCCTATCATTCATGATCTATGTAACTTTGAGTAAATCACATCAACACTTTGTCTCCATGAGTTCAAAATTCTACTAATATGCCTTTTAAATGTCCTAAAAAGTGGGAGATTGATCAACTACTTTTCCACCCGAATAGTTTCACCAACTCCCTGAGTACCTTCCTCTGTGCCTCATGTCAGACAACCCAGGAACATTGTACAGAGAGAAAAACTCACAACCTGTGGGCAGCCCACTGGAATAAAGTCTACATAAACTTGGTGGTCAGATTTACCCTGGAGTATTTACCTGTTCAGTTATAAGAATTGACCTATTAACTCAGCTCACAATTTAGAGTATTAGAATATAAAGTTTCTCTTCTCTATTAACTAAGTGGTTTCAAGTGCTTGTCTTGCGGGGAATGAAAAGATCACTGTGGTCCCTGCCAGCGAGGTGGAGGAGGACAGCCTTGCATGTTTCACAAGGGCCTAGGACAGTGGCAAGGTGAGGATACCTTTGAGGATTGAAAGCCAATTGCACTGGGAGCCCTTTGTCCACCCAGATTGGATTAAATTGAAGTTATCAGGAGCAAAAATAAAAGAAAATAAAATCACAGACATGAAATAGGAAGGAAATATGAAGAAAGAAGAAGAGATCTTACATCAGTGGTAACTCATAGGTGCCTCCAGATGAACCAGGGGTCTTTTTGGTGCCCACTGGTAGAGAATCCTCCTCACTTAACTGCCCACCCAAAGTGCCGGAGGGATGTAGGGCTAATCCTTCCAGGTACCAAAGGCTGACTGTTCTAAGAAATCTCATGCACTGCTCAGAAAAAGGAAACTAACGCCAAAGCCTACTGTTGGGTCAAGGTGCAGACCTTTTTCAGTTACTCCCAAGTCAAGTGTTAGAGAGTGTTCAGAAGCTTAACAGGGAAATAATAATTATTGGAAAAGAATAAATAGGAACATACATTGTTTAAATGGTTTATATCTATTTGCTCACTTGATCCTCACAACAGCCTATGAGTGTTATTTTCATTTTACATAAGGAAACAAGAGACTTAGCAAGGTTGGATAATTGTCCAAAGGTTACAAGCTAGATCATAATCCATCCAGGTAGAACATGAGCAAGCCAATGGCCTCAATCTCTGTACTACACTCCCTCTGTAATCTAAGATTTCAGAATTTTGACATGGCTAGATAGAGCCTTAATCTCTACCCAGTGATATCCAACTAGCATTCCCTCAAAGCCTTGACTATACTTTATTCATATCTGTGCTTTTGTTTATTTTAAAATATATCTGATAATCCTGTGATATTCAAAGCATTCAGCAAAGTTCCTCAGAATCCTCTGTGGCACAGCTGTGCTTCTACCCCATGAGTGCCTGAAAAGGCACAGATGCCAATGGTCCAGAGCTTTGCTCTGTCCTGAATAATAAAATGATCAGGGGTTTTACTGCATCTGGTTCTCTTTGAACAGTGAGGATTCAGACTTCTTTGATGCAAAATATGACCGTGTCCATTACAATTCCTATTACTCTCATTTACACTTACAGAATACTAAAAAAAAAAAAAAAAAAATGGAAAAGCTTAGATTGAAAATATAGTAACCCATAACTTCTCTGAAAGTTCAGTGATTCAGCAACTTCAACTCTCTGGCAGAATTACTTTATATTCCCTAACTGGCAGTATAGAATGATAGGATGTTCAATTCCCTCATACTGAAGTTGGGGAGATTGAGCTAGAGGGGTAGGCACAGCAGTCTCAGAGCACCAAAAACAGATCAGCAAGAACATTTTGGGTACTCATACACTGGTTATGTGTTCTTTCTTGGATACTATTCTAATACACTGGGTCATCTTCTCAGCTGAGTGCTGTCTTTGGAACCAGAAAGTATGGATCTGAATCCTCACACCCTCATCTCATAAGACAAGGCTAATGATTCTTACACAGTTGCAAGAATGAAAGGAAATAGCATTTGTGAAAGTATCTAGTACATTTGACAAGAGATGGAGAGAGTGTTTCCCAAAGATGAGATATTTTATAGCATTGTCTGTACGCTGATAGGAAAGACCCAGTCAGAGAGGGACAAGTTGCTAATGAAAGAGAGAGAGAAACTGCTGGAACAATGTCATTGTGTAGGTGAGAGGGGAGAGAGTCTGGTGCACACATGCATATGAACACGGACTGTTCATTTCTAGTAACAGGAGGGAAAGCAGAGAATACAAGCATAGATGCTGGGACATAACAGTGAAACTTAGTGCTTCTGCTTCCTCAGTAAGACAGAGAGCAAGATCATCACTGAGACTGAGGATGAACAGTTAGGATTTCTTACAGCAATGAAAGAAGTGGATGTCAGCCACATTACCTATATTTGAGAATTCTTCCAGAGTAGAACCATTTAATAAAATAACAAATACTAATATGTACCATTTACCAAGATTGCTCTGAAATGTTTATTTTATAATCAGTACTGAGAAAGATGTATCAATACTAAGGACTAGGAATTGTGACAAGAACTGTATCCATAAACAGGTGAGACCTGGTCCCTGACTTCAAGAAAAGCAGATTCCAATATAAAGATAGACATGAAAACAAATATATGCCTTAGTCTGGACTGAGTTATAGGTTAGAGGCATCTTTAAGGTGCAGAGGGGGTCACAGGGCAATAGTGTTCTTCCATCTGAGTTGCTTTAAAAGCTTTCTCAGAGGAAATGAAGGTAGGCCTCATTTGGAGGACAGTAGCAGGCAGCATGGTGGTGAAGGGCATTCCATTCTTGGAGACTGGTTGGTGGCTGAGAATGGGTTACGGTAGGAGGTCAAATAGTAGATGATGAGTAGAGGCCAGTTCACGAAGTACCTTCTCAGCTGTGCTAATGGTTCCTAGCAATTCTGTAGGCTAGAGATTCTCAAAATGTAGTGCACACAAAAATCACCTTGAAGAAATTGCCAAGAAAATAATTATTTCCCTCATTCAACCTCCAGAGACTTAGACACTTCTTATGCCAGCTTGAGAAAGATGGCATTTGAGGTATCAAGATGAAGTTGAACTATGTTGCCCATCCTCTGTCCCCTGTGTCTTGCATAATTCATCCTTAACCAATGATGTGAGGTATAGTCATGCTTTTTATACTGTACCATTATTCAGAAGTAAACTTTCATCAGTGTTCACAATAAAGAAGAGACTGAAAGAGACATTAGTAGACCAAAGCCAAAATAAGCATAGCCTCTTGCCCTCCAGTTGTCAGATCTAAGTGAAGATCTAATAAAGCAACACAGAGCAGCCATGAACTCATGCTGAGGAAGAGGAAGTAGGAGGAAGGCAAGAAGGAAGGCCTGTGTCCAACCTTTCTTTTTCCCTAATTTTCATAACAGCAGGAGAGGTGGGGATGTGAGGAAAGGCATGGGTGCTGCAGAGGGGCAGGGCAGGCCCTGTTCAACATCCTTCCACCTTTCCTTCCCAGTCCTATCAGGGCCAAACAGCAAGTTCAGACCACGGCCAGGCTACAGTTGTCGACATTACTGAGATTACAAACCAGTGATTTCAAGGTCAAGCTAATTATCACTGGAAAATAATATGTGAATGCTGGCTCCCTTTGGGTGCAGCCTATGAAAGAACACTCGGAAAAACAGGAGGCAAATGTTCATTTTTGGCTTTTATGTTAGTTGATGATCCTAAGGTTTGCCTGGGCAAATCAGGTTTTGACACTAATAACTGGAACTGACCTTTTGGGTATAAATGTTAGAGGTTTTTTTTACTCATTCATTCCTTTCATTGATTCCATGGTAAATACAGCTTTAAAGTTTATGTGGTATGATAAGTCAGAGTAAAGGCAGTGTCTTTCAAGGGAAACAGTTTTTTAAAAAATTCATTCTAAATATCCTATACCCTTTTAAAGTAAATATTCTGAACCAAAGTCAGACAGGCTGATAACAACATCATCTAATTACCTAAATAATCTAGACTTACTCAAATAATCTAGTCATGATTCATGACCAAAAAAATGAAAGAATCTAATCAGGGAGTGGCAGTATTTGTGATTAAAATTCTTCTGAGGCAAGGAACTGAAAAATAAACATTTTTTTCTTAATCAATATATGTGATGAGTGTGGTTACTGTCCAATATTTTAAAAGACAATTCCAACAATTGCAAGGGATTTACTTTTAAAGAAATAATGAATTGCAAGGGATTTACTTTTAAAGAAATAATGTGGCAATTGTTGATGTAATTTTGAACCTCAACTAAGTTTGCTCCATTCAACCATTACACATTTTCTTTTCATCTTGCTATTATTAGAAATGGAAATAGAACATCTTTACACAAAGCGACACATCTAGCCAAGAATTGCAATTACCCTCACAGCTCTCACATTTTATCGACAAGATCTGCCAACAAAACATTTTGAAAATAAAGACAATAAATGAAAACCTCCCTATGAAAGGTTACCTGAGCATTAGACAATTATTCTGCATATGTTTAGCTTGATAGAATTCATACTTCAGACTTTTGTGCATAATATGTTGATGATTACATAGGGTCAAACTTACCAACTAAATTATACAAGTGCTTTTTATTCATTCTATTTTTATTATTTCAGATATGAATTTTTAAATTAATCATAGCTTATGAAAAATGCAAGTCCAACCATTTTTACTTTGACTATTGATGAGATTACTGGCTATTAGGGAAATAAATGTACTTTAATCATTTTTAAACTGACATTATAAATTGAGGAACTGAAGAAAAAGGAAAGAGAAGTAAAGGAAGACAGAAGAATAAAAGAAACAAAAAGAAACAAGAAGAGTCTTTGAAATGAGACAAGCTGAATTAAGCTTGGATTCCCCATTAACTAATGATTCTATCTTGACTTAGCTGAGACTCAGTTTCCTGTGGATAACAAAGGAGATAAAAATTCCTGCCTTGCAGAGTCTTGATCATGATTAAAGGAGATGATATAAATTAATAGACAGTCAATATGCTAATTCCCATCTTCCTACCCCTCTATGACCTAATGGAAAATTTCTATGTTATCTTGAAGATATGAATGGCCAACTAAATGGTAGCAATCTTTCCAGTTTTAGATAAAATTATAGTAAATTACAGATTGATATAAGTTACAGTAAAGTTCTGTTGCCCTGGAAGCACAGCCTAAGATGGGGACACTTGTATGATTTATTGAGAGAGCACTCTCAGGAGAGGCAGGTAATGGAGTGAGGGAAGGTAAGACAGAGAAAGAAACTAGAAGGAATCTACCTTCATTCTTATCCCACCAGGGGACTTTTGGAACATGCATTTCACCAGCATGTATGGGCCCTCTAGGAGTCTAACACACCCCAATATTATTCATTCATTGGCTATAGGCCACCACCCTCCTGGGAGCTTGGGGCATATCCTCCCCAGCATTTCCCAGCTAGTAAGCTCCTATAGGACTAGGGCAACCAACACTCCCTGTAACAAGGCACCAGGGGAATTGGGTGGGACACCAATCACAACCACCATAGGAAGGAGGAAAAAGACTGAGTTCAATCACATAGATTTTATTCTAAATCATGCACTCCAACATAGGCAACTTAAACAAGAACTATATGACAATTCAGTTTTTCAAAACCAAATGCAAGAACAATTATGAACTTACATTTAAGAAAAGTTAACTATAGGATTCTTTGAACAGAAAATATTCTTAGAACATCTCACATTGAATTTGATTTATATGTATTTGATTTCCCTACACATTTTAGGAATTTTATCATCCCTGAGATCTCCAGCTCTATGATCTTATGAATCCATCAAGTACACTGTATTGCAGCTATATTGTAGATGTTAAATTTTATTGATTCAGGAATTAGGACAACTTATGTATATATCTATCAAATCATCAAAGTGTACACCTTAAATATATACAATTTTCAATTGTCATATTACCCCAATATAACTTAAAAAAATAAAATACATTGAAACACATGATTCAGAAAGAACTTTCTTAGCTGAGTTATATAATAAAGGACACTTTGCAACTTTCAAAAAAAAAAGTAGGATGCCTTGACTGATACCATGAAGTTACTTACTGGGAAAAAAATTCAGTATTGGACTTGTCCTGTAATTAGGCTGAACAGCCGTCCTGGTTTGCCTAAAACTGAAGGTTTCCCTTGGTTATGAGACTTTCAGTTTTAAAAGCCAGACAATCTTGAGCAAACTGAGACTGATTGGCCACCCTACCTGAAATTTATAGCAAGAAGTTTCCTTATACCTATGAATTAAGATATTAGAGTATTTGGTTGTTAGAGTATTTGGTTGTTTAGTTTTGGCTTACATCAATAGATAAATAATTTGCCCCCTCTCCATTTTTTTCTTTTTTTGCCATGAGATATGTCTTTTTTATTCTTCTAGTTTTATAGAGATATAATTGACATACAGCACCATATAAGTTTAAGGTGTACAGCATAATGATTTGACTTACATGCATCATGACATGATTATCACAGTAAATTTAATGAACCATCATCATCTAATATAAATACAAAATTAAAGAAATAAAAATAATTGTTTTTTCTTTTGATGAGAACGCTGAGGAGTTACTCTCTTAACAACACTCATATGTAACATACAGCAGCGTTCATTATACTTATCATGCTGTGCTCTACATCCCTAGCACTTATTTATCTTGTAACTGGAAGTTTGTGCCTTTTAACTGCCTTCATCCTATTCTGCCTACCCCCACTCCCACCTCTGGTGACCACAAATCTGATTTATTTTCCTCTCAGTTTTTGTTTGTTTGTTTTTGAAGTATAATTGACCTACAACACTATGTTGGTTTCTGCTCTACAGCATAGTGATTTGGTATTTCTATACATTTCAAAATGATCACCATGATAAATCTAGTTATAGTCTGTTACCATGCAAAGATGCTACATAGTTATTGACTATGTTCCCCACACTGTACATTTCATACCTGTGACTCACTTATTTTGCAACTGGAATTTTATACCTCTTAATCTCCCTCAACTATGTTTTACTCCTTCCACCCCCCCCTCCCCTCTGGCAGCCACCTGTTTGGTCTCTGTATCTATAACTCTGTTTCGTTAGGTTTGTTCATTTGTTTTTTCAGACTCCACATGTAAGGGAAACCAGAGAATATTTGTCTTTCTCTGGCATATTTCACTAAGCATAATATCCTCTAGGTCCATCCATGTTGTTGCAAATGGCAAGATTTCATTCTTCTTTGGCTGTGTAATATTCCATTGTAGATCAGATATACATATACATATACCACATCTTCTTTATCCATTCATCACTCCATGGACACCTAGGTTGCTTCCATATCTTGGCTATTGTAAATAATGCTGCAGTGAACATAGGAGTGCATATGTCTTTTCTAATTAGTATTTCTGTTTCCTTTGGATAACAACCCAGGAGTGAAATTGCTGGATCATATGATAGTTCTACTTTTAATTTTTTGAGGAATCTCCATACTGCTTTCCATAGTGCCTACACCAATTTACATTCTCACCAAGAGTGCACAAGGATTCCGTGTTTCCCACATCCTTGTCAACACTTGTTATTTGTTGTCTTTTTTTATAATAGCCATCCTGACAGGTGTGAGGTAATATCTTATCATGGTTTTGATTTGCATTTCCCTGATGATTAATGATGTTGAACATCTTTTCATGCATATTTTCTTCAGAAAAATGTCTATACAGATCCTCTGCCCATTTTTTAAATCAAATTATTTTTTTGATTTTGAGGTGTATGAGTTCTTTGTATATTTTGGATATTAATCCCTTATCAGATATATCATTTGCAAGTATCTTCTCCCATTCAGTAGGTGGCCTTTTTGTTTTGTTGATAGTTTCCTTCATTCTGCAAAAGCTTTTTAGTTTGGTATAGTCCCATTTGTTTATTTTTGCTTTTGTTTTTCCTGCCTGAAGAGACATCCAAAAAAATATTATGAGATCAATGTCAAAGAGCTTACTCTCTATGTTTTCTTCTTGTTTTATGGTTTCAGATCTTACATTTAAGGCTTTCATCCATTTTGAATTTTTTTGTGTGCATGATGTGAGAGTCCAGTTTGATTCTTTTGCATGTGGCTGTACAGTTTTCCCAACATCATTTATTGAAGAGGTTATCTTATCCCTGTCGTATATTCTTGCCTCCTTTGTCATAGAGATTAATTACCCATAAAAGTGTGGGCTCTTTTCTGGGCTTTCTATTCTGTTTCATTGACCTACATGTCTGGTTTTGTGCCAGTACCATAGTGTTTTGATAACTGTAGCTTTATAGTATAGTTTGAAATCAAGGATCTTGATACCTCCAGCTTTGTTCTTCTTTATCAAGATTATTTTGGCTATTCAGGGTATTTTGTGTTTCCATACAGATTTTAGAATTATTTGCTCTAGTTCTGTGAAAAAATGTCATTGGTGTTTTGATAGGGATTGCATTGAATCTGTAGATTGCTTTGGATAGTATGGTCATTTTAACAATATTAATTCTTCCAATCCATGAACACAGTATATTTCTATCTGTTTGTATTGTCTTTCATTTCTTTCATCAGTATCTTATAGTTTTCTTATAGTTTTCTGAATACAGGCCTTTCACCTCCTTAGGTGGATCTATTCCTAGGTATTTTGTTCTTTTTGATGCAATTGTAAATGGGATTGTTTTCTTAATTTTTCTTTCTGATAGTTTGTTGTTAGTGTATAGAAATATAGATTTCTGTATACTAACTTTATATCCTGCAATTTTACAAATTTCATTGATGAGCTCTAGTAGTTTTTTGGTGGCATCTTTAGGATTTTCTATGTAGTTTATCATGTCATCTGCCAACAGTGACAGTTTTACTTCTTCCTTTCCAATTTGGATTCATTTTATTTCTTTTTCTTGTCTGATTGCTGTGGCTAGCAAATTCCAATACTATGTTGAATAAAATTGGCAAGAGTGTACATCTTTCTCTTTTTCCTCATCTTAGAGAAAATGCTTTCAGCTTTTCATCATTGAGCATGATGTTAGGTTCACCATATATGGCCTTTATTATGTTGAGATATATTCCCTCTATACCCACTTTGTGGAGAGTTTTTATCATAAATGAATGTTGAACTTTGTCATAAGCTTCTTGTGCATCTATTGAGATGATCATATGATTTTTATTCTTTAATTTGTTAATATGGTGTATCATATTTATTGATTTGCAGATACTAAACCATTCTTACATCCCTGCAATAAATCCCACTTGATCATGGTGTATTCTCCTTTTAATGCATTGTTGAATTCTATTTGTTAATATTTTATTGAGGATTTTTGCATCTATGTTCATCAGTGAAATTAGCCTGCAATTTCCTTTTTGTTGTTGTTGTGATATCTCTGTCTGGTTTTGTATCAGGGTGATGCTGGCTTTCTCTGCAATTTTTTTGGAATAGTTTAAGAAGAACAGGTGTTAACTCTTCTCTAGATGTTTGGTAGAATTCATTTGTGAAGCCATCAGGTCCTGGACTTTTGTTTGTTGGGAGGTTTTTAATTACAGGTTCAATTTCATTACTGGTAATTGGTCTGTTCATATTTTCTGTTTTTTCATAGTTCAGTCTTGGGACATTGTACATTTCTAGGAATTTGTCTATTTCTTCTAGGTTGTCCATTTTATTGATGTATAATTGTTTGTAGTAATCTCTTATGATTCTTTGTATTTCTGTGGTGTCAGTTGTAATATCTCTTTTTTTATTTCTGATTTTATAGGTTTAGCCTTCTCTTTTTTTCTTGATGAGTATGGCTGAAGTTTTATCAATTTTCTTAATCTTTTCAAAGAAACAGGCTTTTTTTAAATCTTTTCTATTGCTTTTTAGTGTCTATTTTATTTATTTCTACTCTGCTGTTTATGATTTCTTTCCTTCTACTAACTTTGGGCTTTGTTTATTCTTCTTTTTCTAGTTCCTTTAGGTGTAAGGTTAGGTTATTCATTTGAGATTTTTCTTATTTTCTGAGGTAGGCTTGTATCTCTATAAACTTCCTTCTTTGAACTGCTTTTGCTGCATCCCATAGATTTTAAATCATTGTGGTTTTGTTTTCATTGGTTTCTAGGTTTTGTTTTTTTATTTCTTCTTTGATTTTTTTCAGTGATCCATTGGTTGTTCAGCCATATATTGTTTAGCCTCCAGTGTTTGTGTTTTTTGTCATTTTTTTTTCTTTAGTTGATTTCTTGCACACAGTGCTGTGGTCAGAAAAGATGCTTGATATGATTCAATCTTTTTAAATTTACTGAGACATGTTTTGTTGCCCAGTGTGTGATCCATCCTGCAGAATGTTCCATGTACACCAGAAAAAGGATGGAATGTTCTATATACATCTATTAAGTGCATTTGATCTAGTATGTTGTTTAAGGTCAGTGTTTCCTTATTGATCTTTTGTCTGGATAATTGGTCCATTGACCTTAAATGTAAAATGTAAAGTAATTAATGTATTTTGTATTTATTCATCCCCTCTATGTCTTTTGATTGGAGCATTTAATCCATTTACATTTAAAGTAATTATTGATATGTATGTACTTATTGCCATTTGTTAATTTTGTGTGTGTGCTGGACTGGGTCCTGGGCCCTCTGATGGACAGGGTCGCATCCTGTGCGCCCTCTACATTTAAAATTTGAAACGAAACAAACAGTAGGAGATTTTAGATCTTCTTCGCTGCCTCCCCACCCCATACCTAATCCCTGAAAAGTTGTTTTTAGATGAACTGCCAAATTAAATGACAGGATTTCTGTCAGGTGTCTCACTTGTTTGTTCTTAGGCAGGAAGTAAAATTTCTTACCAGTTTCTATAGGTCATCCCTGATTTCTCTTAGTAGGTATCTAAGCAAAGCTTTATCTTGATTCAGAAGTAATTTTTTATTCATTCCTGCTTCTTTCTCTTTGTGGCTATTGTGAGATGTGGCTATTTGTGAGATTAGGATTTAGTCCTCTCCCAATTTGAAAGCTGGTTTTCTACTTTACAAAATTTAGGAAGGTATACTGTTGGCTAAATCAATTTACTATTGGATTTGTCAGTACACCCAAAGCTTGTAGTCATGTGAAGTCAAGAGAGAATATAGGATTGTAAGTGATTTGCTAACTTTCATAACATTTAAGTAACTTATGCTTAGCCTAAAAAAGGAGGTAAGCACCTGGCTTTATCTCAACTTCAGTGTCTTTCCCAAGAACATTGCCAATTTCTGGTCACAGCCTAGGGCCTGGATCATGTTGTGAGCTTCTTGTTTTACTGCTTTTTCTGATCCAAGAAAAACTGCTGACAACGCTCTAGCTAGAGTGTAAAGTACAAGTAAGATTTACGTTCAGAAAAGACTAGACCATCCACAAAAGAATGAAAATAGGTGGTGATCTCTCTGGAGCAATCTGACAAAGTGCTTGTCCTCAAAGGCTAGGGCATGTCCTCTATTTCAAGGGAGTTTAAAGAAGGGCCATTATAGAAGCAAGTCATCTCTTTCAACAAATTGCTCGATTGGGTTCCAATTCCAATTTTATTCTTACCTTGTAGCACTTTCACATGTGATACCCTTGTCCCATTAAAACTGCTGTAACCCTTGCATGAGATCACTTAGTGACTGCCTGCAAGAAAAATTCCACTCAGAGCAGAAGTACCTGCTACA
This sequence comes from Monodon monoceros, assembly GCF_005190385.1. Taxonomy (NCBI): domain Eukaryota; kingdom Metazoa; phylum Chordata; class Mammalia; order Artiodactyla; family Monodontidae; genus Monodon; species Monodon monoceros. Next base: position 15,188,156 of record NW_021703767.1, read on the forward strand.
TCTCAGTTAATATCCAACACTTGAAAACTACAGAGCTGATGCTTGCTTTTACCTGGTGACCTACTCAATATTATTGGGGCCCCTATCCACATCCAGGCTTGCTGTTTGCAGCTGCACACCTCCTAAATTAATTGGCAAATAATTTCATAACATCACATGCTTTCTACATATTTCATAAACGTGTGTCTTTCTAAGGAGATTTACTTTACAGAAACACAGCATCTCTAGAGACAGAGATTGAATTCAATCCCTGCACTTAATGGAAATCTCTGAGGGGTAAAAAGAGCCAGACCCTCTCTGGTCATCCTTTGGTGCTTGGATATGAAAACATTTTAGGTGTCAGGTTAGGTTATTAACCTCTCAACATTCCTGCAAGATATATTTTTGTATTCCCATTTGACAGATGAGGAAAGTGGAACTCAGTTGGTTTGATCAGCTTGTCCAACTGGTAAAATGTAGAAAGGATTTGACCCTTGGGTTCTATGATACCAAAATCCATGCTGCTCCTGTTATACCAAAACTGCCTCCATTAGAGAAATTTCCATTCAACATATTTAACTGACAGATTCACAAATGGCACGGTAAGAACATGTAAGTCTTATGAAGCACTGATACCCTGCCCTCAGTGCATCAGTAGTAAAGTAGCAGAGGAAGACAAGTAAGCAATCGATCCAGTCCAATGCATAGTTTCATAGCGAAAATTACGGAACACTATGGGGAAACTTTGGAAGAATTCCTAACCCAGTTTTGAGGTTTCGAGTTTCTTGGAGGAAGGAACATCAAATATAAAATCTAAAGGGCAGTTAGAGATTATCAAGATGACACTGGGATATTAGGTTATCCCAAGCATTCCAGACAGGGTAAATGATAAACTGTAACTGAGAGGTAAATGAATATATGCAGAATTAAGCCAAATACCATGGTACAATGAAAAGGAATGAAAATGCAAATGATCATGAAGCAATAAAGAAGAAACAGGTTTGGAATAAAGATATTCTAAAACAAATAAACCACTGCAAATTCTCAAACACTAGGCTATGCAATACCAGCCCCAAAGGGTCCTCTGAAGTCACTTTGGTTTGAATTACACAAAGGATACGGGAGGAAATACAGCCATCCCTCAGTATCCATGTGGCATGGGTTCCAGGACCCTCGTGGATACCAAAATTCGTGGATACTCAAGTCTATTACATAAAAAGGTGTAATAATATTTGCATATAACTGATACACAGTCTCATCTATACTTTAAATCATCTCTAGATTCCTTAAAGTATCTAATACAAATTAAATAGTATGCAAATCATTGTAAATACAATGTAGATGCTATGTGAATAGTTTCCATTACATGGCATATTCAAGTTTTGCTTTTTGGAACTTTCTGGAAATTTTCCTAATATTTTTAATCTGTAGTTGGTTGAATATGTGGATGCAGAATCCAGGGATATGTGAATCTGATGCCACACTTCAAGCCTTTTCCAGTATGTAATTTTTTTCATGCTAAGCAAAATATTGATGGCAGATGTGTGTTGATCATTTATTCCCTATGCTCAGTGAATTTACATTAAATGGAAATCAGCAGCCTGTCTTAGTAATTGGAGTGTGACCCCTTTGCAAGCAGCTTTTGACAACATGTCTGTCCAGGAGTGTTTCTAAGGCCATTGCCCCAGGGGAGCTGTGCACTGGGTGGCGTTTGAGTGGAAGCCGTGCAGAGGTGAGACCATTGGTACCTGGTACACATCTTTTAAGAGCATCTTTTTATGAACTATTTGATTGTGTAAATTTTTTCATGTCTCTTCCAAAATCAGTCATGTTTAGTGTCATTTACTCAAACTTGCCTGGCGGTACAATCTGACAAAAACTTAAAGTGTACTGATGTTAATGTCACACATGTTGGACAAAACAAAGAAACTGACTTTTGGCAACTGGGTTGTTGAAGGATGAGGTTTCACGCTGTAAAAAAAACAAATTTACTTGCTGCATTGTCAGTGCTAAGCAGCAGCGACACTTCCATTGCTCCTGTGTTGCTGTGTTCCCCTTTTCAGAAAGGTGTTTTATGTATTTTTAATGTGGTGGTAATAACATTATTAAAAATTAAACCACAGGTGTACTTTCATTACTATACTTTCAAAGTAGTTTGCTAATTAGAGATCTGGAAAGCCCATCTTTTATAATTGTTTTTTCTTATTTTAAAAGATTTTATTCAGTGATGGCCTATAGTAAATTTTGCTCCATACAATAAGAGAGAAGGAAACTAAGCTGATCTAAATGAGGCCATGTCCAACCTGTTCTACTTAACATGATTCAGTTGAACTGTAATGATATCAAAACAACTGACTTCTACCATTCAAACTTAATTATTCTATAATAGGGCAAGTAATGTGTGTTGCTTCCTGCTTAAAGCAATTTCGGAAATGACATCTTTGAAGTATGGCACCAAGCAATTTTCTTCTCACCCACGATTTGTGAATATTGTTTCAAAACATCGTTAAGTCAAATAACCATAGTCTAATTAAGTCTTTTGTAGTTTTGAGGCAGTTTCATGAAATGCCATGGGATTTAGTTGACTCATTTCTTCACTTGACTGAAAGTTCTTGACGCTGAGTGAATCTAAACCCCAGAATCCTCATCCTGAGGAAATAAATGCTGCAAAGCATTTGTGTTGAAATAGTATTGCTTAATGTGATGTTAGAAAAACAAAGCTGAAGGACTTACTCAGCAGTTCTGCCAAAATATCATGATATTGCTTTAGGCAAGTCCCACTTACTTCTTTGTGCTCTGATGGGCACAGCCTCAAAAGGGTTAGTTAAGAAGTTGTAGGTAGGTGAGCACCTGGGATTTAAAGTATAAGACCCTGTCACAGAATAAGAAAAAGACTCCTAGAGCTAAAATAAAAAATAATCTTTTTTTTCTTTTTTTTTTATTAGTGTATACATGTCAATCCCAATCTCCCAATTCATCCCACCACCAGCCCCTCCCCCACCAGCCTCTTTACCCCCTTGGTGTCCATACACTTGTTCTCTACATCTGTCTCTCTATTTCTGCCCTGCAAACCAGTTCATCTGTACCATTTTTCTAGGTTCCACATATATGCGTTAATATATGATATTTATTTTTCTCTTTCTGACTTACTTCACTCTGTATGACAGTCTCTAGATCCATCAATGTCTCTACAAATGACCCAATTTCATTCCTTTTTATGTCTGAGTAATATTCCATCGTATATATGTACCATATCTTCTTTATCCATTTATCTGTCGATGGGCATTTAGGTTGCTTCCATTACCTGGCTATTGTAAATAGTGCTGCAATGAACATTGGGGTGCATGTGTGTTTTTGAATTATGGTTTTCTCTGGGTATATGCCCAGTAGTTGGATTGCTGGGTCATATGGCAATTCTATTTTTAGTATTTTAAGGAATCTCCATACTGTTCTCCATAGTGGTTGTATCAATTTACATTCCCACCAACAATGCAAGAGGGTTCCCTTTTCTCCACACCCTCTCCAGCATTTGTTGTTTGTAGATTTTCTGATGATGCCCATTCTAACTGGTGTGAGGTGATAAAATAAAAAATAATCTTTAAAGAAGATAAGTTCATTTCCTCGATGGATAAGAAAGTGGTATGTCTGGCAAGTGAGGAGTAAATTCAGCAAGTCTCCTGGAGCTGAAAGGAGTAGGGTAAGTAGAGAGACAAAAGACAGGACTTGATTTTGTCCCATGTTAGAAGGATTTCTAAGCATTACATTCTGATTGATTAATTAGGGACCTGGATATTCCTCCACAGATTGGCCATCTTTCTTGTTTGACTCTCAAAAGTGCAGTGTTAGTTTTCAAAGAGATTCGGGATGGATTCCTAAGACTTGTTGCGCTCAGGCTTGTGTAAGCATGTGCTGAGAATTTGGGTGAATTTCCAAGGCAGACAGAGGAAGGAACAGAATGGTTGAATCTCAGAGATTGGTCCATTCAACATCTTCTTTTATAGAAGACACAGAAGTCCTGTGAGGTGAAGTGATTTTTCCAGAGCAACAGAAATCTTGCTACTTGCAAGGAATCCAAAGTTACAGGGGACTGAGGTTGAGCAAAATAGGGCTATCATATTGTGATCCAAGTAGAACCACAAAAAGTCTCTGACACTGGAAGATTTAACAGAGGGGGGCTCAAGTTGCTTCAAAATAATTTCTAATTAAAGTATTCATTTTTGCATCTTCTAAAGTTGTAGTATTAAAGATAAGTTTTTATGGAAGATCTTAGTCAGAAATTCAATTTAATTCATAAGCACTAAGTATGTACTATTCATGCAGCACTGCTAGGTGTAAGTAGTGTGGTGAGCAATGAAAGTAAATGATGAATACAACACTGCCCCTGACTCTAAAAAAGGCATAATCTGGAGGGAAATACATACACCTGATTGTAATACAAGACTGTTGTGATGTGGGCTGTGATAGAATAATAAGTATAATACCATTAAATTCCAGAGGAAAAGTTATGTGTTCTGACTGAAGGGATTGGGAATGGCTTCAGAGAGGAGGTGATATTTGAACTGATCTTGATAGATTCTTTTGCTCATTCAACAAGCATAGAGTGAGCACTACTTACTAGGTGTCAAGCACTATCTTTGGTGATTGGGTTATATCAGTGAACAAAACAGATGCCCACACCTACCCTTGGGAGGCTTATACTCTAACAACGAGCAGTATGTCTAAGAATATGTCAAGGGAGAAAATTCCAAGTAAAGAAAGTAGCAGGAACAAATTCATGAATTATGAATATGCACAGAGTCTGGGGAGGCAGCTCCACAATTGAAACATAAGTTTCATGGTAACCATTGGGGTAAAACCTGTCCATAGATGGGGATGAAAAGGAAACAGTAGGGAATAGCAGTAAAGAGTATGTTAGAGAGGCAGGGTTTTGTTCTCTAGGCAATTGAAAATATTGTTTCAAGGAAGTGCTCTAATGAGGATTCTGAAACACCTGGGTACATATATACAACTGCTATGATTGCTGTTTTTCAGTAGCATTGGGAAATGCCTGGAGATCAGTGTAAATGCTTCCAGGACTGGCAGCATGCAGGAGTCCCTGGACCATGGGCAAATGGCTGAAATTTCCAGGTTTATCTCAGCTCCACATTAATGTATGAGTTTTGGACTGTGTGGCCATGCCAGGAATCTAATCTATCACCAGGATAGTACTCCACTGAGGGAACACTGGCAAAAAATAAACTGGTTTGGGTCCATGCTAAGGACTGATGCTAGATTCTGAAAGCAGACGTATGGGGTCAGTGTGACCCCAAGAACAATTATAACAATCAGGATCTTTGGGGACAAATCTATTTTCTCAGCAAGCACAGACTTTGAAAAGACTCAATCTATCTATTTTGCCTACAATACACCAAAAAGTCTTGTCCCAGAGAGGTCTGTATAATTTCTAAAAAATTCTTGGAATATAAGGGTATAGGATGCAATCAATACATGCCGAACTGCATGATGACAGTATTTTGCTAGATCAATACTGTACTGAGAGACTTAAGAATATGCAGTTTTTCAAATGCTGCTTATCTTCAATGACTAGTTCAATCTCCTTCTTCTTCTAAAAACTGCACTGGCCATACCAGCCACAGCTTATTTTTTCAATTCTCTAAAACTTTTATCAGTGCCACTCATTTACTTTTCAATTATATACTATATACTCCCCCCACATAAATAGATAATAGATAAATACAGGATAGATAAATAGATAATAAATAGATACCTTAATCATCAGAGTGTAAAGTCTGTCACTGAAATCAGACTCTGTAATTGTTTGATGACTGACTGGTAATTGGTGAGATTGTTCAGCAAATACAGGTAGCATTGGGTCTATGGATTTGACAGCCTTTGAACCCTGTTTCAGTGATTCTCAGAGTATAGTATTAGGACCTTCTTCATCAAAACCAAGTAGAGTGCTTATAAAAAGAAATGCAGATCTCAAACAAGTATCCCAATGATGTTGTGCTCATTAGAATTTGACAGCCACTGCATTAATGTAATTAATGATGTAGGAAGGCAGTTAGTTTTTTACTGACAAGCAGCATAAAGGAAGGCTCTGACAAAGAGCGAGGATCATTGCAAAATGGTCTATGAGTGATCTTGCATCTGTGAGGAGAGCTGAGGAGTTTCTACCTAGGTCAAGATAATAAAGAAACTGGATTTTTATTGAGCTTCCCACTGATGGTACTGTTAGAGGCTTTGAAGAATTATCTCTCTTAATCTTTACAACAACTAGTCAAAGGCAGTTTTAATTTTTGCAAAAGGACCTTGAAGAAGTTAAGCGACTTGCTCATAGTCACCCAGTTAATCCCACATCATTCGATCCCAAAGTCAAGCCCTTCCTAATACACCATGCTCAGGCATCAAAACATGCTAGCAATTAAAATTAATATCACTGTGTTGAAAGGCATCTTGTTTACAATGCCAAGTTTATGACAAAAATTTATTTGTGAACAACATTTGAAAACCAACGAAGTGCCTTTTAGCAGTATTTTTTTTAATTTTTAAACGCAGTATGTGATTTGTTGTTGTTGTTGTTGCTTAGGCTGCTAAAAGCACATTAATTTATGATTTTATTAAGTCTTCCTGCTTTACTTGAAAACTTCTCATTTTCCATGTAGCTTTCTGAACCACAAATTGGTTCTGTCATGTGTTGCCATGTGATGTGCTTTATAAAAGTCAAGGCATTATTGATATTTCAGGATAACAGAGAAAGAGGTATTTTTAGCTTGATTAAAAATAAGGAAGACAAGGTACTGAAGAGAAGGGAATCAGAGGGATGTCCAGGAAGAAGGTTCCAAAGGAGGAGACTCACTGTGACTGGAGATAAAGGACTTTAAAACATGTTCCCCAGTCTTTCAATTTTAAGTCAGCAAAAGTTACCAACACTTACAGTAAAGAGTCAGTGAACAGCCACACACAAGTAAATCAAAATGGAAATCCTAGGAAGTAGGACCATCCTGGGACCAATTTAATCCACCATAGACAAGTAGAATGAGGTTCAGAAGAGCAATAAAAGTCAGTAATAGAGGGGGAATTAGGGGCATTTCAACCAAACTAGCATAAATCCAAGAGTTAGACACTTTCTAGACATTCCTCTTGCCTTGAAACCTGATGGCCATCAGAATTCTGTGTGTAAATTCCAGTTGCCCCAGGACTCCTATGGAGGGAACTGCAAAAAAAGAGGCTGACAACTTCTTTTATTTTGACTCAGGTTGACAACACTCTCCAGCTATGCTATACTGACTTTCAGGAGAGGCTGCTCTGCATAGATGAAGCACAGAAACTGAGAAATAGGATCCTGGGAGCTAGGGCAGAGGCTTTTGTCTTTCTAATTAAACCCAGCAGATTCAAGTTGGGTCAGCTGAGCAACTCAGGCTTCTAACATGTCACTGAGTTGGTGGGAAGTCAGGATTTTGGGGCTGATTTAGTTTGCATTTATATTTCATTTTTTATTTTTAAATTTTCTTTGTGTAAGAATATCTTCTCCTTTTGACACATGCAAAGTCCAGTGTGAGGATTTTAAATGGTAGAGATTAACCGACTCATCGTCATTTTCTTTCTCATGACCTTACCTTGGGGAATACAGAGTGGTGCAGGAGAAAGAATACGACACACACACCTGGTTCTGAATCCCTCCAGTGCATCTTACTGACTATAGGATCTCTTTCCTCTTCATTAAAGTAGGAACAATCCTACTTACCTTATCTGGCTCCTGTGAGGATCAAGTAAGATAATACAAGCATACCACTTAGCAATTGTCAATATATAACTTTGTAAAGTTATTAAATGACTCTCATGCAAACGTAAAGTAAGCATGTGCCATAAATACACTGATGGAATAAAAATGATGGAAATAAACTCCTTAATGATGGAACCAACAGGACAGTAAAACTGGTTCAAAGAAGAGTTAAAGGAACAGTGATTATATAGTCCACCCAGAGAGGCTAACTGAAATAAGAATGCTGAATTAGAGATGAAACTGATTTTTGTCCTACAGAACAATAAAACCATAATTTTTGAGGTTGTCTTTTGTACCAGACATAAATTATTTGCATCTCTATTGGACAAAAAGTCTACAAGTTAACATATAATTTCATAGTCTTGACCCTGAACAATAGGAAATAGTAAAACAAACAAAAGTACAATCTCCTAGAAAGTTAAATCATCCTTGGGTGGGCCAGTTAGACAATGATCCCAAATGACCTTAAAAGCACATGCATTCATCTTCTTGTTTTATTTCCAAGTGTTAGATAATTTTCTCAACAGTCCCTCTCGTATCATAAGTAATCTCTGAAGATTATTTATGTTACAGAAAATCTGGTGTCATTGTGTTGGACCTAATTAATGTACATGGGTGCAATAAGAGCTTTGATTAACTGCATAAGTTTCTTTGAGTATGGCCAACAAATTCAGAGCTTCTGTTTAGCAGCTACTAAGGTTAGAAAATTAACTTCCATATGGAAATTTCAAAAGGAATTGCTGATTGCATTTTCATAAGCCTCTCTTGTTCCAGAAGTGTTTTTGTGGCTCTTATTGGTGTATTAATTTCCTATTGCTGCTTAAACAAATCACCATAAGCTTGGTGGTTTAAAACAACACAAATTTATTCTCTTACAACTCTGAGGTCAGAAGTCTGACAAGGGTCTCACTGGGCTGTCAAAGAGTTGGCAGGGTGGGTTCCTGCTGGAAGCTCTCAGGGAAAATCAGTACCCTTGCCTCTTCCAGCTTTGAGAGGCCTCCTGTAATCCATGGTTTGTGGACCCTTTCCTCCATCTTCAAAGCTGGCAATGAGCATCTTTCAATCTCTTATGCTCTGTCCCTCTCCTTCTGTCTGTCTGACTTCTCCTGGATCTCTCTTATAAAGACCCTTGTGATTATATTGGGCCCACCCAGATAAAGCGATATGATCTCCCCCTTTTAAGATACTTAACTTGATCACATCAACAAGTCCGTTTTGCTACATTCTAGGTTCTGGGGATTAGGACGTGCACACTTGCAGTTAGGGAGCCATTATTCACCCTACCAAACAAGGGTAAGAAACTAAACACAAGAAACTCATCTGCACAGTATTCTTATACTACCTACACATTTTGGTGAATTTCTCTCTCTTTGAGGGGCCCAACCTCTGGTAGATTTCCTGTCCTGCCAGTAAATGACCTTCCTCATGAGATTTATAGAAACCATAGAACAAATAGCAGATGAGTTTCCTAAGAGGGCTTTCTAGATCTTGGTTCTAAATCTGAGGAACAACACTTGTTTCTTCGGTGTGGGTTTGCTATACCTGATTAAATGAGATTTATTCTCAGATGTGGCAATCTTGGTATGACCTTATTGACACAACCAATTTGTCCAACTGTGTCCTGGTGAAAACAGAAGACAATTGTTTGTTTATCTTATGCAAATAACCACATTGCCATAAAAACTAGTGTGTTGTTACTGAATTTTGAGGAGTCAGGGAAAATAAATTACCACATAAAGAATGTGTCATTTACAGGAGACTACATTGAGGGTTAAAGATAAAGGATACCTTCACTTCCTTAATAGAACATTTACATATCAGCAATACTCAAAACCCAATAACCTCAATTAGATTTCCCCCCACTATTCATTTAATCCTACTTAAGTCGTGTACATCTGGATGTCGGGTCAGCATTCTGCATTCCTAAGGTCTTCTACCCCAGACCTACTAAAAAGAGTCCTGGAAGTCCTGATTCAGTGCTGTGTTACAGTCACAGTTGTCTAAGTGTCTAAGTGATATCACTGTAAGCTCCAAAGTCTATACCAGTGACTCGATTTCTTAAAGTACCAACAGTAAGGGTGGCCTTGGCCTGCAGCAGCTTGAAGCAGGGTTTCAGTTCCCGGCCAGTCATTGAGGTCAGGTCTCGGCGGTGAGAACACCAAACCCTAGCCACTAGACCAGTGGTCAGTGCCAGGGCCCTGGCCCTATGGCTTTGCAGAAAAAGAATTCCACAAGGACGGAAAGTAGCGAAACAAAGTATTTATTCAGGGAAAAAAAGAGTACAGGACATGTGGATAGACACACGGGCGGGCTCAGAGAGAGAGTCGTGCCCTCATGGCAGTTTGAATCACATTTATGGGGTGTTTCTTCCATGTTTCCTTTGACCAATCATTTTGATTTGCTTGGTTCAGAATCCATATTTGGTGTATCAGGATTTTCCCAGGTGTGTGCATGCGTCTCTCAGCCAAGATGGATTCTAGTGAAGAGGCCTATGGGTAGACTTAGCCACTTAGCATCACTCCTCTTTTGACCTACAGGGAGCCTTTCTGCACATGTGTAGTCGGGGAGGTCTCCTGACTTCGAGAATGAGGAATATGTGGTCTCTTATCTTCTATCTGGGCAGGACACAGCCTCCTCTCTCAATTGTCCTGGACAACATATATACAGGCCTTGTTTTTTTAGCCATTCAGCCAGTCTATGTCTTTTGGTTGAAGCATTTAATCCATTTATATTTAAGGTAATTATTAATATGTATGTTCATATTACCATTTTCTTAATTGTTTTTGGTTTGTTATTGTAGGTCTTTTCCTTCTCTTGTGTTTCCCTGCCTAGAGAAGTTCCTTTAGCATTTGTTGTAAAGCTGGTTTGGTGGTGCTGAATTCCCTTAGCTCTTGCTTGTCTGTAAAGGTTTTAATTTCTCCATTGAATCTGAATGAGACCCTTGCTGGGTAGAGTAATCTTGGTTGTAGGTTTTTCCCTTTCACCTCTTTAAATATGTCCTTCCAGTCCCTTCTGGCTTTCAGAGTTTCTGCTGAAAGATCAGCTGTTAACCTTACAGGAATTACCTTGTATGTTATTTGTTGCCTTTCCCTTGCTGTTTTTAATATTTTTTCTTTATGTTTAATTTTTGAAAGTTTGATTAATATGTCTTGGCATGTTTCTCCTTGGCTTTATCCTCTACGGGACTCTCTGTGCTTCCTGGACTTCATGGACTATTTCCTTTCCCATATTAAGGAAGTTTTCAACTATAATCTCTTCAAATATTTTCTCAGTCCCTTTCTTTTTCTTTCTTCTTCCTGGACCCCTATAATTCTAATGTTGATGCATTTAATATTGTCCCAGAAGTCTCTGAGACTCTCTTCAATTATTTTCATCCTATTTTCTTTATTCTGCCCTGTGGTAGTTATTTTCACTATTTTATCTTCCAGGTCACTTATCCATTCTTCTGCCTCAGTTATTCTGCTATTGATTCCTTCTAAAGAATTTTTAATTTCATTTATTCTGTTGTTCATCATTGTTTGCTCTTTAGTTCTTCTAGGTCCTTGTTAAACGTTTCTTGTTTTCTCCATTCTATTTCCAAGATTTTGGGTCATTTTTACTATCATTACTCTGAATTCTTTTTCAGGTAGACCGCCTATTTCCTCTTCATTTTTTTGGTCTGATGGGTTTTTACCTTCATCTGCTATGTGATTCTAGGTCTTCTCATTTTGCTTAACTTACTGTGTTTGAGGGTCTCCTATTCACAGGCTTCAAGTTCTTAGTTCCCATTGTTTTTGATATCTGCCCCCACTGGATAAGGTTAGTTCAGTGTGCTGAGTAAGCTTCCTGGTGGAGGGGACAGGTGCCTGTGTTCTGTTGTATGAGGCTGGATCTTGTTTTCTGGTGGGCAGGACAGTGTCCTGTTGGGGTGTGTTGGGGTATCTGTGAATGTATTACAAATTTATGCATGCTTTCTGCTAATGAGTGTGGTTGTTTCCTGTTTTGCTAGTTGTTTGGCATAGGATGTCCAGCATTTCACTTGCTGGTCGTTGATGGGGCTGGGTCTTAGCATTGAGATAGTGATCTCTGGGAGAGTTTTCACCATTTGATATTACATGGAGCCAGGAGTCTCTGGTGGACCAATGTCCTGATCTCAGCTTTCCTGTCTCAGAGGCTCAGGCCTGACACCTGGCCAGAGCTCCAAGACACTGTCAGCCACATGGCTCAGAAGAAAAGTGAGACAAGAAAAAAAGAAAAAATAAAATAAAATAAAGTTATTAAAATAAAAATTTAAAAGATATATTGTTAAAAATTAAAAACTAATTTAGAAAAAGAAAGAAGAGAGCATCCAAACCAAAAAACATAACAAGCACTTAAAAACTATACAAAAAAAAAAAAAAAATGGACAGACAGAACCCTTGGACAAATTGTAAAAGTAAAGCTATACAGACAAAATTACACAAAGAAGCATACACATACACACTCACAAAAAGGGGGAAAAATATATATATATATTTTTTTTTTTAAAGAGGAAGAGAGCAACCAAATCAATAAACAAATCTACCAATGATAACAAGCTCTAACTGGTAAAATAAGATAAACATAAAAACAAAAACCAATTAGATACAGAAAGCAAACCCCAAGGGTACAGTTGCTCCCAAAGTATACTGCCTCAATTTTTGGATGATTCTTTGTCTATTCAGGTATTCCACAGATGCAGGGTACATCAAGTTGATAGTGGAGATTTAATCTGCTGCTCCTGATGCTGCTGGGAGAAATTTCCCTTTCTCTTTATTTGCACAGCTCCTGGGGTTCAACTTTGGATTTGGCCCTGCCTCTGCATGTAGGTCACCTTCGGGCATCTTTTCTCCTCCCAGAGAGGACAGGGTTAAAGTAGGAGCTGATTAGGGGGCTCTGGCTCACTCAGGCCATGGGAAGGAAGGGGTATGGAATGCTGGATGAGCCTGTGACAGCAGAAGCCAGCATGACATTGCAACAGCCTGAGGTGCACCATGTGTTCTCATGGGGAAGTTGTCCCTGTATCACGGCACCCTGGCAGTGGCGGGCTGCACATGTTTCCAGGAAGGGAAGTGTGGATAGTGACGTGTGCTTGCACACAGGCTTCTTGGTGGCTGCAGCGGCCTTACCATTTCATGCCCATCTCTGGCGTCTGCCCTGATAGCCGTGGCTTGCGCCCGTCTCTGGAGCTCGTTTAGGCAGTGCTCTGAATCCCCTCTCTTTGCACACCCAGAAACAATGGTCTTTTGCCTCTTAGGCAGGTCTAGACTTTTCTCGGACTCTCTCCTGGCTAGCTGTGGTGAACTAGCCCCCTCTAGGCTGTGTTCACATAGCCCACCCCAGTCCTCTCCCTGGGATCTGACCTCCGAAGCCCGAACCTCAGCTCCCAAACTTCACCCACCCTAACAGGTGAGCAGACAAGCCTCTCAGGCTGGTGAGTGCTGGTCGGTACTGATCCTCTGTGCTGGAATCTCTCTGCTTTGCTCTGCACCCCAGTTGCTGCACTCTCCTCCATGGCTCCTAAGCTTCCCCTCTGTCCACCCTCCCACCCACCTACACCCCGTCTCCACCAGTGAAGGGTCTTCCTAGTGTGTGGAAACTTTTCCTCCTTCACAGCTCACTCCCAGAGGTGCAGGTCTCATCCCTATTCTTTTGTCTCTGTTTTTTTCTTTTTACTTTTGCCCTACCCAGGTATGTGTGGAGTTTATTGCCTTTTGGGAAGTCTGAGGTCTTCTGCCAGCATTCAGTAGGTGTTCTGTAGGAGTTGTTCCACACGTAGATGTATTTCTGATGTATTTGTGGAAGGTGATCTCCAAGTCTTACTCCTCCACCATCTTGAAGTTCCCTCTAGCTGTCTTTATACATACAAGGTTGTTTTAAGTTGCTGATCTCTTAATTTCAAATGCAATTCCCATTTCCTGCATTTGTACTCTCCTCATGGTTGCTGGTTTTGATATCATATTTGGATGATATGTACAAAGTCATAAGTAGGATGACTTTCTACTTTTACTGTGTATTTCCCTTTATGGGTGAGCTTTCCCATTTGTGATTTTCAAGTTTCTAGTTGTGGCCCCTTCACCCCCCCACCACCCCTGCCTAGAGAAGTTCCTTTAGCATTTGATTCAAAGATGGCTTGGTGTTGAATTCTCTTAGCTTTTGCTTGCCTGTAAAGATATTAATTTCTCCACTGAATCTGAATGAGAACTTTGCTGGGTAGAGTATTCTTGGTTGTAGATTTTTCCCTTTCCTCACTTTAAATATATCATGCCCCTCCCTTCTGGCCTGCAGAGTTTCTGCTGAAAAATCGGCTGATAACCTTATGAGGATTCCCTAGTTTATTACTTGTTGTTTTTCCCTTGTTGCTTTTAATATTTTTTTCTCTGTATTTACTTTTGTTAGTTTGATTAATATGTGTCTCAGTGTGTTTTTCCTTCCATTTATTCTGTATAGGACTCTCTGAACTTCCTGGACTTGGGTGACTATTTCCTTTCCCATGTTAGAAAAGTTTTCAATTATAATCTCTTCAAATATTTTCTCAGTCCCTTTCTCTTCTCTTCTTCTTCTGGGACCCGTGTAATGTGAATGTTGGTGCATTTCATGTTGCCCAAGAAGTCTCTGATACTGTCCTCATTTCTTTTCATTCTTTTTCTTTATTCTGTTCTGCAGCAGTGATTTCTACCACTCTGTCTTCCAGCTCACTTACTCGTTATTCTGCCTCAGTTATTCTGCTATTGATTCCTTCTAGTGTTTTTTTTTTTTTTCAGTTATTGTGCTCTTCATCTCTGTTTGTTTGTTCTTTAAGTCTTCTATCTCTATGTTAAACATTTCTTGTACCTTCTTGGTCTATGTCTCTATTCTTTTTCTGAGATTTTTGAATTATCTTTACTATCATTACTGTGAATTCTTTTTAGGTAGATTGCCTGGTTCTTCTTCATTTAGTTGTTCTTGTATGTTTTTATCTTGCTTCTTCATCTGCAATACATTTCTCTGTTACCTTATTTTCTCTAATTTACTGTGTTTGTGGTTTCCTTTCTGAAGGCTGCAAGATCGTACTTCCTCTTGCTTCTGGTGTCTACCCCCTGGTGGTTGAGGATGGTCCATGGGCTTGTGCAGGTTTCCTGGTGGGAGGGACTGGTGCCTGCCCTCTGGTGGGTGGAGCTGGGTCTTGTCTCTCTAGTGGGCAGGGCCATGTCAAGGGGTGTGTTTTGGGGTGTCTATGAGCTTAGTACAACTGTAGGCAACCTGTATGCTCATGGGTGGGACTGTGTTCCTGTCTTGCTGGTTGTTTGGCCTGAGGCATTTCAACACTGGAGCTACAGGCTGTTGGGTGGGGTCAAGAATTAGTGCCAATATGTGGACCTCTGGGAGAGCTCATGCATATTAATATTCGCTGGGACTTCCACTACCAGTGTCCTTGCCCCTACAGTGAACTACAGCCAACCCTTGCCACCCCAGGAGAACCTCCAATATCCCTAAGTAAGTCTAGCTCATGTTCTTATGGAGGTAGTGCTTTGAGCTGGGTCCTAGTGTGCATGAGACCTTGTGTACACCTTCCAAGAGTGGAGTTTCTGTTTCTCCCAGTCCTGTGGAGCTCCTGCATTCAAGCCCTGATGGCCTTCAAGGCTAAATGCTCTGGGGGGGGGGGGGGGTTCTTCCTCTCAATGCCAGACCCTCAGACTGTCTTGGAGAGCTATTTTTATGTGGGAACATTTCTGTGTAGCCTGAGTGGGTGTTTTTTAATTTTTAAAATTTTTTTATTTTTATTTTTTTTGGTGTGTTGCTTTTTTTAGTATGGATGACTGCCACCTCTTTCCTCAGTGTATGCTGGCCATTATCCCCTTGATAGGGGGTTTGACTATCATTGTGGTGACCAGAACCCTAGATATTGAGCAAGACCTCCCCTTTGTTCTGTCAGGGACAGGGTCTGCTCCCTAGTTGTTGGAGTGGAGGTCCCCAGATCTGTTTTTAGCTGTGTTTCTGATCTGTGGTATGAGGTAGGTGGGATTGGAGCACTCTCACTGTCAGAGAAGCCAATGTGTATTCCTCTTCTGGAGGTGTTCACCTGTGATTGCGCTCTGTTGTGTCACCTTTCCCCTGTTGTGCAGGCTCAAAGAGTACACTGTTGTTGGCACTGCTCTTGGTTCCACCTTAACCCTGGGTAGGCCAGCTATTGGCCCTGGTGACTCTCATTGTTTTCACCAGCCCAGCACAGATCCACTGAAGTCAGGTCCTAGGACTGCATTAGTTGTGCACCTGGACCCGCTGTGAGAACTATGGAAGCAGCTCAGACTCTGGCTTGGCCCAACCCCCAAGTGTACGTGCCCACAAAGCCCACAGCTGCTAAAGCCAGACCTGTCTCAGCTGTGGGAGAACTTGTCTGTTTGGTAGTTCCACAGGCTCTGAGTTTATGAAGCCGTCACTGGAGATGTAAATCCATGTTTCATGCAGCTGTGAGGAGAGATTTCATCTCTTCTTCCTTAGCCACGTGACCCCTGGGCTCAGCTGTGGTTTCAGCCACCTCTATGTGTGGGCCACCTACTGTCATTTGCTTCTGAGGCTGCCAGAGCACACAAGCCTGCCCAGGAAGGGACCAGAGCAGTGATTGGGGCACACAAGCCTGCCCAGCAATGCTAGCTTTTCTAATCAGTAAACCTGTGTACAAAGTTTAGAATGCTCAGTTTAACTAGCTTCTTCATCAGAAAACAAAACAATCTGGAAAAAAAAATTTCACTTGAACTATAATTTTCAGTGATAAAATTAGCAGAAAAACATGAAATGGCCTTTTAGCCTATTTTTAATTTTTTTTTAAATCAAATATGATCAAAGGTGCATTTTTGTTATAGGAACTTAGGTTTTTACATAAAAATGCTTCTGAGCTAGGAATTTCTGTAATTTTTTTAAGGGTAGCACATCAAGTATACTAAAATTTCAGTTTCTCTATATTATGGTAATCCTGGGAATAATAATATAAACAATCAAATATGTAAACAAAAATAAAATGATCCTTTACTTTGTAAGGTTTTATAATTTAAATTGTTAATACTTCCTGGAGCTAGGATTAAATTTCACATTTACAGAATGAGGTGAAGAGCCTTTTCTCATCTCTGGACACAGCACACAGTCACTGAGGGCTGTGGCTTCAGTTCAACAACCTTAGCCATGGGTTGAAAGTAAACACGGAACATAAAAACTCATGGGGACAGAAGTTAAAGGGTAGTTTTGATAAATAATCCTGCTCAAACAAAATAAAAAGGCTAAGAAACCAAATTATTGGCTATCTCTCACCCTAGAGATGAAGAATTAGGTGACTTTCATTTACCTGACTGGTCACCATATAATCAGAACAAAAAGTCAGATTCCCAATTGTTGTCGCCACCAATGGAGAACACCTTGTACAAATCAAATTCATATACACATAGGGCCTTTGCCTATGTTCTTAATCCCCACTAGTCCCTAGACTTGGTCACGGCTCAAACTGAGAGGTTCTGAGACACAAAAGACTCCCCTGACTATGCACTGGAGATGGCACTGGGGAGATGGCCCAGTGGTGTGGGACTAGATGTGGATCTACTGGTCCTTGCAGCCAGTTTTGGAAGAGAAATAGCTCAAACTACGAGTTAGGCAAGATATTTTCAGTTTGACATACTTGAGGAAAAATCGGATTCAAAACATAGAATCAGAAGAAAAGAAACTGGAAAAAATAACAAAAACAAAACAGAAACAGAGAAAAGCACAGTCTTTCCAATTCTCAAAAAGAAATCTCCAGAGAGGAGCTTCAAGATGGCGGAAGAGTAAGATGCAGAGGTCACCTTCCTCTCCACAAATACATCAGAAATAAATCTACATGTGGAACAGTTCCTACAGAACACCTACTGAATGCTGGCAGAAGACCTCAACCTTCCCAAAAAGCAACAAGCCCCCATGTACATGGGTAGGGAATTCTCTTAGAAAAAAGAATAAACAGAGACAAAAGGATAGGGATGGGACCTGCACCCGTGGGAAGGAGCTGAGAAGGAGGAAAGGTCTCCACACACTAGGAGCCCCTTCGCGGACGGAGACTGTGGGTGGTGGAGGGGGAAAGCTTAGGAGCCGCGGAGGGGGAAAGCTTAGGAGCCGCGGAGGAGAGTGCAGCAACAGGGGTGCAGAGGGCAAAGCGGAGGGATTCCCACACAGAGGATTGGTGCCGATCAGCACTCACCAGCCCGAGAGGCTTGTCTGCTCACCCACCGGGGCGGGCGGGGGCTGGAAGCTGAGGCTCGGGCTTCGGTCGGATCCCAGGGAGAGGACTAGGGATGGCAGCATGAACACAGCCTGAAGGGGCAAGTGCACCACAGCTAGCCAGAAGGGAGTCGGGGAAAATGCCTGGAGCTGCAAAAGAGGCAAGAGACTTTTTCTTGCCTCTGTTTCCTGGTGCATGAGGAGAGGAGATTAACAGCGCCACTTAAAGGAGCTCCAGAGATAGGCGCAAGCCATGGCCATCAGCGCGGACCCCAGAGACGGGCATAGGACGCTAAGGCTGCTGCTGCCACCACCAAGAAGCCTGTGTGCAAGCACAGGTCACTCTCCACAACTCCCCTCCTAGGAACCTGTGCAGCCCGCCACTGCCAGGGTCCCGTGATCCAGGGACAACTTCCCTGGGAGAACACACAGCATGCCTCAGCGGTTGCAATGTCACTCTGGCCTCTGACGCCGCAGGCTCGCCCCGCATCCGTACCCCTCCCTCACGGCCGGCCTGAGTGAGCCAGAGCACCCAAATCAGCTGCTCCTTTAACCTCGTCCTGTCTGAGCGAAGAACAGACGCCCTCAGGCGACCTACACGCAGAGGTGGGTCCAAATCCAAAGCTAAACCCCGGGAGCTGTTAGAACCAAAAGAGAAAGGGAAATCTCCCCCAGCAGCTTCAGGAGCAAAGGATTAAATCTCCACAATCAATTTGATGTACCCTGCATCTGTGGAATACCTGAATAGACAACGAATCATCCCAAATTGAGGAGGTGGACTTTGGGAGCAAAGATATATATATTTGCTTCCCTTTTTTGATTTTTGTGAGTGTGTATGTATATGTTTCTGTGTGTGATTTTGTCTGTATAGCTTTGCTTTTACCATTTGTCCTAGGGTTATAACTGTCCTTATGGTTTCTTTTTTAACTTTTTAAAAATTTTTTCTTAATAATTATTTTTTATTTTAATAACTATTTTATTTTATTTTATCTTCTTTCTTTCTTTCTTTCTTTCCTTCTTTCTATTTTTTCTCCCTTTTATTGTGAGCTGTGGGGATGAAAGGCTCTTGGTGCTCCAGCCAGGTGTCAGGGTTGGGCCTCTGAAGCGGGCAAACCAAGTTCAGGACACTGCTCCACAAGAGACCTCCCATCTGCACATATTATCAAACGGCGAAAATCTCCCAGAGATCTCCATCTCAACACCAAGACCCAGCTTCACTCAACCACCAGCAAGCTACAGGGCTGGACACCCTATACCAAAAAACAGCAAGACAGGAACAAAACACCATCCATTAGCAGAGAGGTGGCCTAAAATCATAATAAGGCCACAGACACCCCAAAACAAACCACCAGATGTGTACCTGCCCACCAGAAAGACAAGATGCAGCTTCATCCACCAGAACACAGACACTAGTCCCCTCCACCAAGAAGCCTACACAACACACTGAACCAACCTTAGCCACTGGGGACAGACACCAAAAACAATGGGAACTATGAACCAGCA
This sequence comes from Monodon monoceros, assembly GCF_005190385.1. NCBI lineage: Eukaryota > Metazoa > Chordata > Mammalia > Artiodactyla > Monodontidae > Monodon > Monodon monoceros. The sequence continues at coordinate 15,207,639 of NW_021703767.1, forward strand.
GCCTGCTAAAAGGAGACCCCAAACACAGTAAGTTAAGCAAAATGAGAAGACAGAGAAACACACAGCAGATGAAGGAGCAAGATAAAAACCCACCAGACCTAACAAATGAAAAGGAAATAGGCAGTCTACCTGAAAAAGAATTCAGAATAATGATAGTAAAGATGATCCAAATTCTTGGAAATAGAATGGAGAAAATACAAGAAACGTTTAACAAGGACCTAGAAGAACTAAAGTGCAAACAAACAGTGATGAACAACACAATAAATGAAATTAAAAATTCTCTAGAAGGGATCAATAACAGAACAACTGAGATAGAACAACGGATAAGTGACGTGGAAGATAAAATAGTGGAAATAACTACCACAGAACAGAAGAGAAAAATAATGAAAAGATTGAGGACAGCCTCAGAGACCTCTGGGACAACATTAAATGCACCAATATTCGAATTATAGGGGTCCCAGAAAAAGAAGAGAAAAAGAAAGGGACTGAGAAAATATTTGAAGTGAAGTTGAAAACTTCCCTAATATAGGAAAGGAAATAGATAATCAAGTCCAGTAAGCACAGAGAGTCCCAAGCAGGATAAATCCTAGGAGAAACACGCCAAGATACATATTAATCAAACTATCAAAAATTAAATACAATGAAAAAATATTAAAAGCAGCAAAGGAAAAACAACAAATAACACATAAGGGAATCCCCATAAGGTTAACAGCTGAGCTTTCAGCAGAAATTGTGCAAGCCAGAAGGGAGTGGCAGGACATATTTAAAGTGATGAAGGAGAAAATCCTACAGCCAAATTACTCTACACAGCAGGATCTCATTCATATTTGATGGAGAAATTAAAACCTTTACAGACAAGCAAAAGCTAAGAGAATTCAGCACCACAAATGCTAAGGGAACTTCTCTAGGCAGGAAACACAGAGGAGGAAAAAACCTCTAATAACCAACCCAAAACAATTAAGAAAATGGTAATAGGAACATACATATCCATAATTACCTTAAATGTAAATGGATTAAATGCTCCAACCAAAAGACATAGACTGGCTGAATGGATACAAAAACAAAACCCATATATATGCTGTCTACAAGAGACCCACTTCAGACCTAGGGACACATACAGGCTGAAAGTCACGGGATGGAAAAAGATATTCCATGCAAATGGCAATCAAAAGAAAGCTGGAGTAGAAATTGTTATATCAGACAAAATATACTTTAAAATAAGGACTATTACAAGAGTCAAAGAAGGATACTACATAATGATCAAGGGATTGACCCAAGAAGAAGATAAAACAATTGTAAATATTTATGCACCCAACATAGGAGCACCTCAATACATAGGGCAAATACTAAGAGCCATAAAAGGGGAAATTGACAGTAACACAATCATAGTATAGGACTTTAACCCCCCACTTTCACCAATGGACAGATCATCCAAAATGAAATTAAATAAGGAAACACAAGCTTTAAATGATACACTAAACAAAATGGACTTAATTGATATTTATAGGACATTCCATCCAAAAACAACAGAATACAAATTCTTCTCAAGTGCTCATGGAACATTCTCCAGGATAGATCATATCTTGGGTCACAAAACAAACCTTGGTGAATTTAAGAAATTTGAAATCATATCAAGTATCTTTCCGACCAAAACGCTATGAGACTAGATATCAATTACAGGAAAAGAGTCTGTAAAAAATACAAACACATGGAGGCTAAAGAATATACTACTTAATAACCAAGAGATAACTGAATAAATCAAAGAGGAAATCAAAATATTCCTAGAAACAAATGACAATGAAAACATGAAAACAAAACCTATGGGATGCAGCAGAAGCAGTTGTAACAGGGAAGTTTATAGCAATACAATCCTACCTTAGGAAACAAGAAACATCTCAAGTAAACAACCTAACCTTACACCTAAAACAATTAGAGAAAGAAGAACAACAACAACAACAAAAAACCCAAAGTTAGCAGAAGGAAAGAAATCATAAAGATCAGATCAGAAATAAATGAAAAAGAAATGAAGGAAACCATAGCAAAGATCAATAAAACTAAAAGCTGGTTCTTTGAGAAGATAAACAAAAGTGATAAACCACTAGCCAGACTCATCAAGAAAAAAGGAAGAATACTCAAATCAATAGAATTAGAAATGAGAAAGGAGAAGTAACAACTGACACTGCAGAAATACAAAGGATCATGAGAGATTACTACAAGCAACTTTATGCCAATAAAATGGACAACCTCGAAGAAATGAACAAATTCTTAGAAAAGCACAACCTTCAAAGACTGAACCAGGAAGAAATAGAAAATATGAACAGACCAAAACCAAGCACTGAAATTGAAATTGCGATTAAAAATCTTCCAACAAACAAAAGCCCAGGACCAGATGGCTTCACAGGTGAATTTTATGAAACACTTAGAGAAGAGCTAACACCTATCCTTCTCAAACTCTTCCAAAATATAACAGAGGGAGGAACACTCCCAAACTCATCCTATGAGGCCACCATCACCCTGATACCAAAACCAGACAAGGATGTCACAAAGAAAGAAAACTACAGGCCAATATCACTGATGAACATAGATGCAAAAATCCTCAACAAAATACTAGCAAACAGAATCCAACAGCACATTAAAAGGATCATACACCATGATCAAGAGGGATTTATCCCAGGAATGCAAGGATTCTTCAATATATGCAAATCAATCAATGTGATAAACCATGTTAACAAATTGAAGGAGAAAAATCATATGATCATCTCAATAGATGCAGAAAGCTTTTGACAAAATTCAACACCCATTTATGATAAAAACCCTCCAGAAAGTAGGCATTGAGGGAACTTTCCTAAACATAATAAAGGCCGTATATGACAAATCCACAGCCAACATCATCCTCAATGGTGAAAAACTGAAACCATTGCCACTAACATCAGGAACAAGACAAGGTTGTCCACTCTCACCACTATTATTCAACATAGTTTTGGAAGTTTTAGCCCCAGCAGTCAGAGAAGAAAAAACATAAAGGGAATTCAAATCGGAAAAGAAGTAAAACTGTCACTGTTTGCAGATGACATGATGCTACACATAGAGAATCCTAAAGATGTTACCAGAAAACTACTAGAGCTAATCAATTAATTTGGTAAGGTAGCAGGGTACAAAATTAATGCACAGAAATCTCTAGCATTCCGATACACTAATGATGAAATATCTGAAAGTGAAATTAAGAAAACACTGCCATTTACCATTGCAACAAAAAGAATAAAATACCATTGCAACAAAAAGAATAAGTAGGAATAAACCTACCTAAGGAGACAAAAGACCTGTGCAGAAAATTATAAAACACTGATTAAAGAAACTAAAGATGATACAAATAGATGGAGAGATATACCACGTTCTTGGTTTGGAAGAATCAACATTGTGAAAATGACTCTACTACCCAAAACAGTTTACAGATTCATTTCAATCCCTGTCAAACTACTACTGGCATTTTTCACAGAACTAGAACAAAAAATTTCACAATTTGTATGGAAACACAAAAGACCCCGAATAGCCAAAGCAATCTTTAGAATAAAAACGGAGCTGGAAGAATCAGCCTCCCTGACTTCAGACTATACTACAAATCTACAGTAGTCAAGAAAGTATGGTACTGGCACAAAAACAGAAATATAGATCAATGGAACAGGATAGAAAGCCCAGAGATAAACCCACGCACATATGGTCACCTTATGTTTGATAAAGGACGCAAGAATATACAATGGAGAAAAGACAACCTCTTCAATAAGTGGTGCTGGGAAAACCGGACAGCTACATGTAAAAGTATGAAATTAGAACACTCCCTAACACCATACACAAAAATAAACTCAAAATGGATTAAAGACCTAAATGTAAGGCCAGACACTAGAAAACTCTTAGAGGAAAACATAGGCAGAACACTCTATGACATAAATCACAGCAAGATCCTTTCTGACCCTGCTCCTAGAGAAATGGAAATTAAAGCAAAAATAAACAAATGGGACCTAATGAAACTTAAAAGCTTTTGCACAGCAAAGGAAACCATAAACAAGATGAAAAGACAACCCTCAGAATGGGAGAAAATATTTGCAAATGAAGCAAGTGAAACAGGAATAATCTCCAAAATTTTCAAGCAGCTCATGTAGCTCAATAACAAAAAGACAAACAACCCAATCCAAAAATAGGCAGAAGAGCTAACTAGACATTTCTCCAAAGAAGATATACAGATTGCCAACAGACACATGAAAGAATGCTCAACATCATTAATCATTAGAGAAATGCAAATCAAAACTACAATGAGATATCATCTCACACCGGTCAGAATGGCCATCATCAAAAAATCTGCAAACAATAAATGCTTGAGAGGGTTTGGAGAAAAGGGAACCCTCTTGCCCTCTTGGTGGGAATGTAAATTGATACAGCCACTATGGAGACGTGTATGGAGGTTCCTTAAAAAGCTAAAAGTAGCACTACTGTACGACCCAGCAATCCCACTACTGGGCATATACCCTGAGAAAACCATAATTCAAAAAGAGTCATGTACCAAAACGTTCATTGCAGCTTTATTTACAATAGCCAGGACATGGAAGCAACCTAATTGTCCATCAACAGATGAATGGATAAACAAGATATGGCCCATATATACAATGGAATATTACTCAGCCATAAAAAGAAAGGAAATTGATTTATTTGTAGTGAGGTGCATGGACCTAGAGTCTGTCATGCAGAGTGAAGTAAGTCAAAAAGAGAAAAACAAATACCATATGCTAACACATATATATGGAATCTAAGAAAAAAAAAAAAGGTCATGAAGTACCTAGGTGCAAGACGGGAATAAAGACACAGACCTACTTAGAGAATGGACTTGAGGATAAGGGGTGGGGGAAGGTAAGCTGTGATAAAGTGAGAGAGTGGCATGGACATATATGCACTACGAAACTTAAAATAGATAGCTGGTGGGAAGCAGCCGCATAGCACAGGGAGATCAGCTTGGTGCTTTGTGACCACCTAGAGGGGTGGGATAGAGAGGGTGGGAGGGAGGGAGATGCAAGAGAGAAGAGATATGAGAACATATATATATGTATAACTGATTCATTTTTTTATAAAGCAAAATCTAGCACATCATTGTAAGGCAATTATACTCCAATAAAGATGTTAAAAAAATGAAAAAGAAAAGTAGGCTCCTAAAATGGTACAGATGAACTGGTTTGCAGGGCAGAAATAGAGACACAGATGTAGAGAACAAATGTATGGACACCAAGGGGGGAAAGTGAGAGGGTGGGGGTGGGATGAACTGGGAGATTGGGATTGACATGTGTACACTAATATGTATAAAATAGATAACTAATAAAACCTGCTGTATAACAAGAAATAAAATAAAATTAAAAAATTAAAAAAATATACCTATTACTAGAGTTAAATGCTAGCCACTTACTTCCTCAATTCTAAAATATATATATTTTATTTGGACCATAAATATCATCTTGGGAAAGAGCATACAAATGAAACATTAATGAAAACTTTTATTTTTCTTCTTTTATCTCTTAATTTTTGTCTCTTGGCCATCAAATTATGTGTCTGATAAGAGAGAAAAAAGTCACACCATTTGACTCACTTGCTATTAAGCAGTTGTTGTCAAAAGGTCTAATACAGAGTAGAAATTAAAGCTATTTCCTAAAATAAGGACAATAGTTTAAGTATTGTTTTCAGTTAAGTGTACTATAATTGTCCTCTGTGCAAATGCTTCTACATAAGGCAAGCAAATTGTAATTATGACTAATATAATTATATATCATTATCTAAATTGTGTATGCTTCATCCTTGGCCCAGAAAATGGATTCCTTATGGACCTTATTCATCATATCCAGGAATTAGTCATTGTCTATTCACCCTGATCAATAATGCATTGGTGATTTCATAAAAGCTTAACAACAATTAGTTTTTGAAGAAAGAAGATATACAAAATGTTCATCTAGGGTTGGGAGGAAGAAAGACAGAGGTAATTGTGTCAGTTAGGGAAACCTGATTTCGAAGGTCAAAAGATATTTCAGTTCAGTAAAGGACCAGGCAGGGTGTCTTTGTAGGTATTGAGGCAGGAAAAGAAGCATTGTTAGAGCATGAAAAGGGGACTTTTTACCACTTGGATGAGCAGGGAAGAGAAACGGGAAGTGGGAGTTACTCTGCACCAGTGATTGGAACACTAAATCCAAGAATAAAACCAGCACAACAGGATCCAAACAAAGGGACACAGTAGACACACTTAGTGGAAATAAAATTGGATTTCTGACCTGGGTTTTAAGACCTTGCTATGAGCTATATGCTACATCAAGAGATAAATGCTACCAATTTCTGTACATTTTCAGAGAGCTCCATAAACTCTGGACAATGTATCAAATTGACTCACAGCATGACCCCCACGAAGGAAAAGTTGCCTTTAGGAAAAAGCTTTCTGAAAATCCTATAGAACTTAATGGAGATAACTACTTCTTTCCAAACATATCAGGAAGAGGGTTAGAACTGCACATTTTTAGAAGCATGAAGAAGGGATTTGAAAACTGGCTTAGTCCAAACCCTTAACCCAGTAGAGGTTTCCACTGAACCAAAGTCATAGACAAATTGTTCTCCACTCTCAGGCAAATGCTATAACCTGAATGCAGTAGCTTATTTAGCAACTCTCAGTTAACCCATCAACCTATGAAGCCAGCCTTTGACTTGCAAAATAAAGAGGAGTGACCTGCATACAAAAAGTATGACTGGGGTATGATGAGGAGGAAAAGAAAATTACAATATTAGGAGATGTACCTAAATATACACAAGAAGATGCTCCCTACTTGCCTTTGATATTGATTTGATTTTTTTTTTTGTCCCAATGCAGAGAATGCAATTACCTATATCTCAGAAAGTGTCCCAATGCAGAGAATGCAATTACCTATATCTCAGAAAGTAACAACAGGTGTTACTATTGATCATAAAAATATGTCATCTCGGGTTTCCCTGGTGGCGCAGTGGTTGAGAGTCCGCCTGCCGATGCAGGGGACACGGGTTCGTGCCCCAGTCTGGGAAGATCCCATATGCCACGGAGCGGCTGGGCCTGTGAGCCATGGCCGCTGAGCCTACGCGTCCAGAGCCTGTGCTCCGCAAAGGGAGAGGCCCCAACAGTGAGAGGCCCGCGTACCACAAAAAAAAAAAAAAAAAAAAAAAACATGCCATCTCTTTTTTAAAGGTGGTGCTAATGTTTAACATTATGGCTTCCATTGGCAATAAACTCTGAAGGCAAAGTTCTAGGAGCTATAAAAAGCCTTTCTCTACATGTGTCACAACACTTTAACTCACACCTAGTTTGACCATATAAGCTGCTTAGATGAGACTTGTAATGTCATTGCCTGACATTAATTTGATTTAACTTCCAGTATTATCAAGTGATAAAGTGTACTTCTGTCATGATATCCATTCCATCTGAATGGTAGTTAGAAAATAGTTCGTTTTGTGCTAATTGTGTTGGTTCCTGACAAATTGGTTCCATAACATATTCTTTATGTGGGAACTTTAATAGCAATGCTTTCATCAAGAAACTCTGTCCATCCTGCTGTGGAACTCATTCTATTAATACTTAATGGTGTACAAGTTGTTGGGACAGGAAGATGAAGGAACTATGCTGTCCCTATGTTCATACATAGACATGAGAATACATTTCCATAAATTTTGTTCTATGAGAACTACCTGCTAACCAACCTTCTGCTTACAATCTTGACTTTCTCTGAGTCATCCTCCTCAATTCTGACAAAATGATCTTCCTGTAATGCACACCTGCCCATGACACTCCTAGGCTTGAAACACTCCAATAATCCCCAAATGTCTATAGAGCAAAGTCCAAGCACATTAGTATGATTCACAACACCATTATGAACAGAAACCTATTCTCCTTCCCAGGCTCATTTCTCATCATTCCTTGCCTCACATGATGGATCCATGGCAAACATAATTTATTTTGTGTTTCATGCTTTTACTCAGTCTATGAGTCTTTGCTTGGTCAACTAACTTCTCATCCTTTGAGAGTTCAGGCATTCTTTCCTCCAGGAACATGTCACTGGCTCTCTTTTTTTCCTTGCAGTTGGGATAAGTACGATCCATACTTCTTTCTTTAGTTACTATGTGCGAATTTTTATCCTCACACTTGGGTGCTTCATTGAAATACATTAATGTGCTTATTCCTACTAAACTATAAACTATTAGGTGTTGTATTCCCAGATACTTCCTGGCACCAGGAAGATGAGATCCAAGAGCACCAATGGGATAAGTCCCAGTCTTAGCAGTCAGGCAGAGAAAGCAAAGTTTCCCTTCCTCTGCCTCTTTGTTCCTTTTTTTATTCAGGCCCTCATTGCATTAGATAATGCCCACTCACATTGGAGAAGGCAATTGCTTTATTGATTCAAATGGAAACACCCTCACAGACACACCTGGAGATAATGCTTAACCAGAAAACTGAGCATCCCATGACCCAGTCAAGTTGACACATAAAATTAACCATCACAACTGCAAATGTAAAGTCAAGCTTTTGACTCATTTATAGGTGACATAAATTCAGTATGTACTTTATGTGTTGAGGGAAATTGAATGAATATGAAATTACATTTCAGGACAATGAATCTGATATTGCTTTGTAAAATGAAATACAGAAAAGACCAGAAAAAGCTACACATATGAGTATTGACATTGGAGGTAATAAAAGCCAAATTCTAGAGTTATGAACGTGGGGAAGGAAAATAAGAGATAGTTATAAAAATAATCACTGTTAAACTTTTAAATGTATTCAATGTGTTAAGAATTGTGTTAAGTGCCATTTAAATCTCTCAAAAACCCTGCATGGATAAACACTGAAATCTGAGATAAACCAGATTCAGGTTAAATAACCTTCCTGAAGTCATACTTCAGAGATTTAAAAGCAGCTCTGTGATAACCTCCTACTCTTTCCACTGCATTGCTTCTGCCTCTTGGCCAAATGGGTAAATATATTCAACATACACACATGGTGTGAACACTGTGGATATAGTGTAGCTCTCAGGATCTTTTTCACATCTTACACATATCTGATGAATTTGGTAAAGTCAGGAGAGAGAAAATAGCTAAGTGAATACAAAGGACTGAGTTCTCTTTTATCCTCATTTGTAAGTCAACTCAAATGGCAAGCTTACCAAGAATCACCTAATGATTGAAGCTCAAGACCCTCTGGGGCCACTATTTTTTATTTAATGAAACTACCAAAGATCTCCAACATCAGTTCTGTGAAGGGCAGACTACTGTGATTCTTAGTTCCTCAAATGATGTTGATACATGTGGTAGGCTGAACAGTGGTCCCCCCGCAAAGATATACATGTCCCAATCTCTGGAATTTGCAATTGTTACCTTATATAACAACAACGGCAAAAAGATTGCATATGTGATTAAATGAAGGATTTTTCTTTTTTCTTTTTTTAATTGGGGTATAGTTGCTTTACAATGTTGTATTAGTTTCTACTGTACAACAAACTGAATCAGCTATATGTATACATATATCCCTTCCCTCTTGGACCTCCTTCCCACCCACCACCCCCCCCATCTAGGTCACCACAGAGCACCAGGTGAGCTCCCTGTGCTACACAGCAGGTTCACACTAGCTATCTGTTTTACACATGGCAGTGCACATACATCAGTCCCAATCTCCCAATTCATCCCACCCCCTCCCTCTGTCCACGCATCCATTCTTTATGTCTGTATCTGTATTCCTGCCCTGCAAATAGATTCATCTGTACCATTTTTCTAGATTTCACATATATGCATTAATATACGATATTTGGTTTTCTCTTTCTTACTTCATTGTGTGACAGTCTCTAGGCCCATCCACATCTCTAAAAATGGCCCAATTTTGTTCCTTTTTATGGCTGAGTAATATTCCATTGTAAATATGTACCACATCTTTCCATCCATTCATCTGTCGATAGACATTTTCTTTAAACAGCAAACATTTATTTCTCACAGTTTTGGATGCTGGAAGTCTAAGATCAGGGTGCCAGAAATGTTGGGTTCTTGGTGAGGCCTCTCTTTCTGGTTTGCAGATGGCTGCCTTCTTGCTCTCACATGGCTGAGAGAGATCACCTCTCTCATATATCTTTTTGCCCTCGTATTTTGAGAAATAATTGTCATACATCACTGTATAAGCTTAAGGAGAAGAGCATGATGGTTTGATTTACAGATCTTATGAACTGATTACCACAGTAGATTCAGCTAACATCCATCTTTTTATGTTTTTATGATATTTAGCATTCTTTTTTCTCGACTCAGAGAACTCCCTTTAGCATTTCTTGTAAGGCAGTTCTAGTGGTAATGAACTTCCTCAGATTCTGTTTGCTCAGGAAAAGTCTTTATTCCTCCCCTGTTTCTGAAGGACAGCTTCACCAGGAATAGAATTCTTGGTTGACAGTTATTTTCTTTTTTTGTTTTAGGGTTTTTTTTGCAGTACACAGGCCCCTCACTGCTGTGGCCTCTCCCATTGCAGAGCACAGGCTCTGGACGTGCAGGCTCAGTGGCCATGGCTCACGGGCCCAGCCGCTCTGCGGCATGTGGGATCCTCCCGGACCGGGGTATGAACCCGTGTCCCCTGCATCGGCATGCAGACTCCCAACCACTGCACCACCAGGGAAGCCTGACAGTTATTTTCTTCTAATATTTTGAATATTTCATGTCATTTTCTCTTGGCCTGAAAAGTTTCTCCTGAGAAATCCACCAATAGTCTTACAGGGTTTCCCTTGTGTGTAACTTCTCTCTTTCTCTTGTTGTTCTTTAAATTCTTTGAAAAGAAAAACACTAATTTGAAAAGATACATGCATGTCAATATTCAAAGCAGCATTATTTATAGTAGCCAAGATATAGAAACAATGTAACTATCCATCAACAGATGGATGGATAAAGAATATTACTCAGACATAAGAAAGAATGAAATCCTTCCATTTGCAACAGCATGAATGGACCTAGAGGGTGTTATGCTTAGTGAAATAAGTCAGACAGAGAAAGACAAATACTCTACATTATCACTTATATGTGGAATCTAAAAAATAAAACAAATAATGTATATAACCAAACAGAAAGAGACTCACAGATATAAAGAACAAACTAGTGGTTACCAGTGGGGAAAGGGAAGGGAGAAGGGGTACGATAGGGGAATGGGATTAAGAGATATAAACTACTATGTATAAAATAGATAAGCAGCAAGGATATATTGTACAGCACAGGGAAATATTGCCATTGTTTTGATATTACTTTAAATGGAGTATAATCTGTAAAAATACTGAATCATTTTTGTGCACCAGAAACTAGTATAATATTATAAATCAACTATACTTCAACAAAAAATGAAAAATACAAATTCAATATAGTTATTTAATTCTTAAGTATAACTTGAACATAAGATAATGAAAGTTACCAACAAATAATAAACCATTCTGAAGAGAATCCTATTTCCAGGAGGAAGAAAATGAATATTGTTATTTTTTTTTAATTGACAGCCTTATTGATCAAATTAGAGTACATTTATAGTGATTTATATACATCATTATTAAGTTCTTTGTATTGGTTGAGATCATGTTTGAAAAGATTGAATCAGTAAAAATGAGTGTTCTTAGAAAGTGTTTCCATAAGTCATCTGCACTGTGTTTGGTATGAAAACTTTTGTAATTATTCAAATATTATTTTAAATCTTTATGCTTTATGTTATCAGAACCACTAAAAGTATTGTCTTGAATGTATGTGTGTGTATAACCATATTTTATATATATATACTATAATATATATACAGACATATAATATAAAAAAACTATATATATTCCATAGTTATGTATCTATAAAATAAAACATTCTCTCTCATAAAAAAAAATCCATTTTTTCTGACTTTTGAGAATTTAATTATAATGAGTCCTATTTGGATTCAACCTATTTGGGATCTTTTGGGCCTCATGGATCTGGATGTCCATTTTTCTCCCCAGGTTCAGGAAGTTTTCAGCCATTATTGCTTTAAATATACTTTCGGTCCCTTTCTCTTTCTCCTTACCTTCCTGGATTCCCGTAATGCAAATATTGTTTCTTTTCACTGTGTCCCATAATTCCCAAAGGATTTCTTCACTTTTAAAAAATGCTTTTTGCTCCTCTGACTGGGTAATTTTGACTGTCCTATCTTGCAGACCTTCCTTCTTCTGCATGGTCAAGTCTACTTATGAAACTACTGAATTCTTCAGTTCAGTTATCGCATTTTTCAACTCCAGGATTTCTGTTTGGTTTTTTGTTTTGTTTGGGTTTGTTCTTTTTTTTTTTTGATAGTTGCTATTTCTTTATCATATTTCTCATTTTGTTCATGCATTGTTTTCCTAATTTCATTTAGTGTCTGTTCATGTTTTCTTGTAGTTTACTAAACTTGCTTAAGAGGATTATTCTGAATTCTTTGTCTGACAGTTCACAGATCCCCATTTTTTAGTTATTTGTTTCCTTTGGTGGTGTCATATTGACCTGATTTTTTGTGATCCTTGATTCCTTACATTGGCATCTGCACATTTGGGCATTTGGGTTCTTCTTCCAGACTTTACAAGTTTGCTTTGGCAAAGACAGTTTTTGACCAGTCAGCTTAGTTTAAATTTCTGGGTGTGTCTGCTGGTAATGTCCTTGGGCAGGTGGGGCCTGCTATTATGGTCTATTCTGAGGCAAAGCAACAATTCAAACTCTAAGGACAAGGATGAGGATTGTGGCACTGCCTGGGAACAGTTGGATGGGACTGCTGGCTTGGTTTCCTACGCAAGTAAGGCTATAGGATGGGCTCCATGGTTGCCTGGATTCTCTGGTAAGGCTTACTAGAAGGTTGGGACTAGGTACTACATACAGTAGTAGATGGGGCTACAAATTAGCTTCCTTGTCCTGGCAGGACAGCACGATGAGACCCAGGGCCTGGGTTCGCCCTCATTATTTGGGGATTCAAATAGTATGCACTGATTCCTTGGTCAGGTGAGGCCACAAGTTTTGCTCTGCAGACTGGGAAAGCCATAAGCTCTGCTTTCTGTTCCAGTACCACTGTACATAAGGCTGATGGATGGGCTATTTCTGTGTGCTCCAGTTCTGTTCCCTGTCCAGACAAGATGAAGGCTGTATTCAGCAATGAGTAGAGCTATGAATTAGATTCCTTGTCCAGGCACAGCAGGACAAGCAACTCTAAATCCAGTAAAGCTGTTTGTTGTCTTAACTGAAGTTGACATACATTACAAGTTCCCTAACTGAACAGGGCCACTGGCTTTGCTCTGCAAACTCTTGGCTCTGCTCACCTCTTGGTTCGTGTGTCACTGGACCACATAGCTTCCTGGAATTGTCTCCAGCCCTTCTGGTCAGATGGGGTCACAAGACAATCTTCACAGCAGGTGGGGCTGTGATTCAGCTCCTTGCCTGGATGTGGGCAAACCAGGCTCCAACGCTGGCAAAACTCCTCATTTGAGGATCTGAATCAAGTAGATCTATAGCCTACCTAGATCTCTGGTCAGAATGTACCTCCAACTAGATTTTTCAGATAAGTAAAGCCTCTGGTTAGGATTACTACTTGGGAACTGCAGGAATGAACTTGGTCTGCCAAGATCTGTGTGGTGGTCACTGCGAACACCTCCCTGCATCTCCATCACTGTCAGATTTCCAGTGGTCCAGCCCCACACATCCCCAAGCAATCCCTGAGGGGCGAGATCAGAGTAGGGGCTCCTGCAATGTTACCCACAATGCTGGGAGAGCTGGTTTTCCTCTGGGTTCTCTTTTCCCCCTGGAGGAACCAGAGGCTCAGGAGAGACCTCTCTGTGTGTTGCTGTGCTGGCCTGGGAAAAGGGCAATGCAGTCAATGTGTAGCCACTTCTCTTACCTTCTAATGCAGTTTCTCTTGGTCTCTGTGTTGTTGGGGGCGGGGGCGGGGGGTGGTGCTTCAGCCTCACCCCCACGTTCTAGGATTCTCTCAGTAGTGTCTTGTCCTTGAATAGTAGTTAATTTTCTCCTTGTGAAGAGGAGGGAAGCCAGGAAAATTCTGTGTCACCGTCTTGGTGATGTCACTCCAAATGAAGGATTTTTGAGATGGGGAGATTATCCTGGATTATTTGCATGGGCCCTAAATGCAATCACAACTGTCTTTATAAGAGAGAAGTAGAGGAGATTACACAGAAGAAGAAGAGGAGAAGGCAGAGTGACCACAGAGGCAGAGACTGGAGTGATGCAACCACAAGACAAGGATTGCTGGCAGCTACCAGAAGCAGGAAGACACAAGGAACCGAGTCTCCCTTGGGCCCCCAGAGGGAGCATGGCCCCACTGGCACTTTGGTTTCACTCAGTGATAATGATTTTGGACTTCTGCTCTGGCCTCCAGAATTGTGAGAGAATAACTTTCTGTTGTTTTAAGCCACCAGCTTGTAATAATTTGCTACATCAGCCACAGGAAAGTAATATAATACCCAAATGACATTGGAAAGACTAAATCACAAACACACTAAAAATTTGATAGTACATCACTGGATTATATCATTTTCACATAGAAAAAAAGAGAGTTACTTCCCTTGAGAAGTACCTTGAAAAGTATTTGGATTGACCTTAGAAAGCTGAATATTTTGACTTCCCAGATTTTGTTTACTCCATGTGCAGAAATTTTACAGTCATTCTTTCCAAACTCCCCATTTAAAGTGCCACTATTACAGATTTGACTGATGTTAAAATGTTAGAACTGACGAAATAAATGAGTGCTAATAAAACAGTGAAGTGCTCTGTTATCAAGTTACTGAAGCAACACAATGGTTTATAACACCATGATGAAACCAAATAATTGGATACTGTGATGAATTTGAGGTATTACAGTTTTAATGGTGTTAGGCTTATGATAAGTGTTAAACAGTAATGCCATGTTCCTTTTGTTCATAGGCTCAGTGGGATGGCTTGACTGGGCGTATCACCTTCAATAAAACCGATGGCTTGAGGAAGGATTTTGACCTGGACATTATTAGCCTCAAAGAGGAAGGAACTGAAAAGGTAACCTCCTCAATAATAAATTTGAAAAAAGCACTGCTCATACATTTTTACTTGCACAAACAAGTAGGGGAATGATAAAGTGATTCTCTCAGCATGTTCATTTACGTCCAGTTTTCTAGATCTCTCTCCCTGATATGCAGATAGATGTTGATGTGCTAGATTCTTAAATTGTGTGTGCTATTAATAGCAGTGCTAATGGTTATATAGTGCTTCGTTTATATACAAGTATCATTATATTATCACATATATATAACCTTAGGGGTGGATGTCATTAGCCTCATTTCTCAAAGGTTTTAAGAAATTGAGTTTAGACTTGGGAAGTCAGAAGCTGTCGATGATTTATATTTGGAATGGCATCCAAGGGTTACTTAGAAATGAATTTTAATTTTACTCCATTTTGAGACTGGTGACAGAGGGACAAAATTAAGTAGGATAGAAAAGGCTTACTGAAGCAAACTAACTTTGCATCCCTAATTTTAGGAGGACATATGCCAAAAAATGGATTTTAATGTTGAGTTCTTATTTTAGGCTTATTTAGTTATAATTCTCAACCTCTCAATGATTTGAGTTCCATTCTTGTTACTATTTAGAGCAATGCAAATGTAAGCTATTTAATTAATAATAATAAAATAATTTGCCTCCTCTTTATTATACCAATTTTCGTATTCACAGCTATGCATTGGGATAATTAACACTTATAGTGTGAAGACTTTGCCCTTTAAAACCTTAAAAAAAAAGATTTTGAAGCCCCCAGAACAACTATCTGAACACCAAAATTCTATAAGCCAACATTTTTTTCACTATAGGGGACAAAAAGCTTAATGTAAAAGAATGGCTTTGGGAACAATCAGTTTTACTTAGTTGAAATATTTCCATGATTTTTAAAATGAGATAAGGTTTCTATTTCTGTTTTGTTGCTTTTGTTAACTGAGACACATTTTTTTAAGGTCTTAACTATACCTCACCCCCAAATAGCTTAATTAAAATAAACAAAGATTAATTAGGCTGAATGTAAAAGGTGACCACCAGTGCTGAAATGTCTGAGGAAAATATTAGTTCACAGCTTTGAGAGTTCACACTAGTCACGCAGATTTCCCCTTTTAAAAATGCCCTCTCTCTTCATCTCCTCTCTTCCTCTCTCTCTCTGTGTCTCTGTCTCTCTGCCTCTCTCTTCCTCTCTCTGTCTCTCTGTCTCTCTCTCAGGCTTCTTCACTCTGATTTCCTTGTCTGTTAGGTTAACATGCTCTGACAGAGCACAAGGCATCAACCTAGCCTCCATAATGGATGTGGAATTTGGGCTACAGGGAACACAAGGAAAGAAAATAATATTGTTATGGACTAAAAGCCTATAATGATTTTTTTAAAGAAAATGTCTGCTTCTCTATACATGCTTCTTTCTCCCTCTCCACTCCGTTTAATGTACAGAGCTGAAGAGGGAACAAAACCTGTTAAAGAAACATCTTTTTGGCTCAGATGTGTGAGGACATAGATGAAGCTATTGTTATGCTTTTCCAGCTATTTATACACGTCCATATTATGCACATTCTATTGGTGTTTTTCCAACAAAAGCAAAATCGAATTAGATGAAAGTGTTTTCTCAATTTGTTTCTTTATCTCTTCGTTGTTTGCAATAACATTTCTTTCTTCAGGTGACTTGGGCTCAATTCCTGAGAAGGCTGATTGAACCTTAAAGCAATGGGGGAAGCCAACCTATCCTTCTCAGGCGTCAAGGGAAGAAATGGCCAATCTTTTCATGTCAGCCTTTTGCAGGGTCCATAGGGAAAGTTGTTAGAAAAAGCCTATTTTCTCATTGGTCGATTGACTAATCTGGTTATAAATGCCTTTAACATGTCTTCTTAAGGAATGATGAAGACCTTTTAATTCTGCAGCATAGATGTGCATATTCAAAAGAACTTTAAGACATTTATTTGGTGTGCAAAAGGAAAAGTGAAAATCAGGTTGCACCACCTAGTAGAAGTAACTTCTGTGGGACCCAGTACTTGGTTCATCGTTTTACTGTACCAGTTCTCAGGCTTTATATTGAATTAAGATGCAAGATTCCCAATAATGGGTGGGAATGTAATGCTGTGAACACTTAATCACCATGATACCTTTTGGCTTCCATGCTCCATTTTAATTAAGTGCTATTTTTATTTTTCCCTCTGAAAACCAAGGTTGCTGGCGAAGTGTCTAAACACTTATATAAAGTGTGGAAGAAGGTTTGTACACAGACAAAAACTGCAGGAAATCTGGGGGTGGAGTGGGAAATACCAAAGGAAAAACCTGCATCCTTCCAGTTTTCCCAGACCAGTAGCTCTCCAATTGCAGTTTAGAGGCGATATTCCATATAAAAGGAGAATGGGGATGATTGAATATGTTGTCTCTCAACAACATTGCTTGTGAATTGAAACAGGCTTGAGATGGATTAAATAATGATGGATTAAATATTTCCCCCTAGATTATTTTTGTTTCTCCCGGGTAGGATGTGTCCCTGTTAGGACTGAAAGCAGGTAACTGCAACAGAAGCAGACACTGGGTCATTGATATTCTTTCTCGAATCACTAAATATTTTTCCCTAAAGGGCATAAAAACAGTAGATTTGATCCATCAGACTAGTCAGATAGGCTAAGGCTCAGAAGGGCTGGGACATCTCCTTCAATGTCACCACCACAAAATACGAGCCATTTTTAGAAATTCCATTTTCTTATGTACTATGTTTTTTTATGCAGTAAAGCAAAAATTGTCAGTGCATATTGTTTTGCAATTTGTTTTAGAACCCCAGTTTCCAGAGGACAAAAACATTAGAGGTTTTGTAAGGGAAATGAGATTATCTTGTAAATCATAACACCTAGTATCATGTTGTCAAAGAATGTGCACAGATTTATTACAGAAGCAAATGTTAGACATTACAAACATTCAGGTCAGGAAAATGCCCTAGTGATATGCAAACATTGTCTTTCATTCTCTCTCTAAAACCACTTGCTAAACTATTTGTTGATTGACAGATGGACCTTAAATTACTGTTCAACTTGAACAGTTTTGTCAGGTTCACTTTCGTCTTTTGAATTATCAGTTAAGTCATAGAAAGTGTAAACAGTTTCTCCCTGTAGTCAAAAACCTTGTCTCCCTTTTGGTAGTACTCAGATGAGCTCCAAAATGTCCTGCTTTTAAGTTTAAAAAAAAAAGTTTAAAAACGGGTTTAATAACCTTGTTTTAATCTTCAGTGAATCAGGCTACCAAAGGCACAGGGAAGGCAATCCCATCTCTTCTCTGCTAATAAGTAGATGAACCTAACTGGCACCCAGAAAGAAGCTTATTAACACTAACCCAGCTTGAGACTCCAGGCACTTTATGCAATGTTGAATTAATTCAAACCAAATATCCTAGGGAATGAAATCTAAGCCCTGAAATTTTACTCAGAGGAGGGGACTGTCCTTTATTTGTCACTAAACTGCAATAATCGCCCCCACTTCCCAGGGTTGCACTTCTTGGCTTTCCTCCTACCTCCATGCCGTTGTGCCTCTTCCTTCCTGCTGACCTATCGTTGCCCACTTTGCAAGTTGTATACACTGTGATGTGGTGTTTTGTGTTATGCCTGCTCATCAACAATTTACAGTAACCTGAGTGCTAGCACATGAGACCTATTGAGGCCCAACAAACACACTGGCCTTTCCCTACAAGACTCCATCTTACAAGAGAAGGATTCACCCCCATTGTCTTCAAATTCCAAAAGCTCTTCTCTGCGCTCTGACGTTTTTCAGTAGAGAAGAGTCTGCCTGAAATTCTTTCCAAAAGACGGATACAGCAGTCTTTACAAAACCCATCACTAAAAATATGTGTCCATAAAGCTCATGATACACAAAACAGATACACTTTTTATCCCCTAGGTGCTCGGTTATTTCACTCCACAATTTTGGATTTTGAGTTTATGTGAATCACATACCAGGTTTGGGAGATAGGTATTAGTCACTCTCTGAGCATCCTTTTGTTGCATTACTTCTTTTAAAAAAGTTTGCTTAATGGCATTTGGGCACTCATTTTCAAATGCTTCCCTCTGTTGTCTGAGATAATAAACGTCTGCTCCCTCATGCCAGTTTACAAAGTGAAAGAAGGCAGGGCCAGACAATTTTGCTTTTGAGCCTTCCTCCCAACAAATAATTGGTCCACCGTCCACTACTTCTCACTGGTGAATTGCTGCTGACTGCTTTTGCTACAGTTTGAAAACTGAGGTTCTGCTTCCTGGAAGCCCTCCTCCAAGGTCGGAGAACAGGACTGAAATGCTAAACACCCTGGCATCTGGGTAACTTAACTGTGTCCCTCTGCCTAATACACATGAATCATGGAATCTTGCTTTTTCAGAAAGAGACATTCATTCACGTGTTCATTTACTTCAATTAACGGGTAAAGTCAGTGGACAGCTTAGGTTTAAAAGACACACACATGCATGCACGCACGCACAAACACACACACACGCACTCACACACACACACACGCACTCTACTGCTTTGGTGCTTAAAAGGTTTGAAAATAGAAGACTGAGGTCATTTAAACTCCATATGTACTCCAAACTGTCCACTTCCCAGGAATAGCTTGATCGTTACTATACTTTAAAACTCTTTTAGTCTAGATTTGAGGAAACTTCTGTTACACAGATAGTAGGAAAAAATAATCTCCTTTTTCTTATTTTATGGAGGAAAGTTTACACTGAATGGGACTTTGGGAATCATTTGATTAGAACTACATCAGCAATGATATCTGACCTTCCACACTTTTAGTGAGGTTAATAAAAGAAAAAAAGCCAGATGTTAAGCTGTGGGGTGTATTTGTCTACAATTTCAAGTTTGTATTTTAAAAGGGAGTGATGTTGCAAGGCCATTCAACACTGCCATTTGCAAATATTAGTATAGGTCCTTTAAACACTTGGCAGTAATAGAAATAAGAGTTACAGAGAACACATTTCATTACTTAATAAATTGGTTAAAAACACAGTGATTTTCTCCACCTTTCAATACTTAATTAAAAATTAGGTTCCATTCTCCCCAGTGCCTAAGTCAAGCTTTAATTAAAAGCACAGCCAGGGCCCAATTTAGACACAGTCTTCATAGAGTTAGAAGTCAACTGTTCACAACCTAAAGCATAGCTTTGGATGAAAACCAATAGATTCCCAGTTGTGGTTAGCCTGAGATACGTTTCCTGGAAGCGAGGGTCCCTGCCCCCAAAAAGTGAGAGTAGGGGCGGAGGTTAGAAGAGAGGAAAGAAAATATTGTCCCCCTTTCTTGGGTTTAAAGCCAGACAAAGAAAAGATTCTTTAATCAGTAGA
Source organism: Monodon monoceros (assembly GCF_005190385.1). NCBI lineage: Eukaryota > Metazoa > Chordata > Mammalia > Artiodactyla > Monodontidae > Monodon > Monodon monoceros. The sequence goes on from NW_021703767.1 coordinate 15,228,028, forward strand.
CATGTGTTGTGTGCATTCTAAGTGATGAACATCTCGCTCTTGATCCTGGAAAGACTGAATGGTTATTAAAGGTGTTAACCTACAGCTTAATCCTACCTCTAATACCCTCTCTATAGACAGGATGGAATACTTTCAAAAGCAAAAACTACCCCAAACCCCCATTTATCTAGACCTGTCTCCTATGTCACCAACCAACTAGCTCTAATCAAGTATAGAAAGAAGACAGTGAAACTGAAATAGTTCACACCGATGTGTGAATGTGTGATACAGTACTTGCAACTTCCTCAAAGAATTTATATTTCTAAAAAGAATACTTGTCGAGCTAAATGAATTATCAGCTGCTGTATTTAGGCAGTAAATCAAAGTAAATAAATAAAAACGGAAAGAAGCCTAACATTCCCACAGGTAAAACTTTATTTAAATATCAGGAAAGCTCTAATGTCTCCATTTCACTGGTGAGGCAATTGAGCCACAGCAGGGTTAATTAACTTGCCCACGGTCACATTGCTGGTAAATTGCAAAATTAGAATCTGGACAAGAGTATATCTGGAAAGCTCATACTCTGTCCAGCTAGCCAGTGTCCTCCCATTGGAAGAGTATATTTAGAGCTCAAGCATAGGTCCACCCTGTCCATCCCAGAGTATGTCCAAGTGTTGGTGTTCCTAAACTGACCCTGTTTTTCATAGTTCCTTTACTTTATCAGCTTATAAATTTCAAAAAAGAATTTCACTAACAATTCCAAGTTCTTTCATAACAGGACAAGCTTAAAGAAATTACTGAGGCAGTCATTCAGATGTCCTTTGTTAATGTTTGTGCAGCGCTTATACCAACACTTTCACATGCATCTACTCATTTGATATGCTCAGCATCCCTATAAAATATTTTATAGTTAGAGAACGAAAGCTCAGAAAGTTTAGTATCTTGTCCGATATCACACTGCAACCAGGTTTGCATCCCATCTCACTAGGCTGGCAGTAAACGCCTACAGAAGGCTTCAAAGAGCTCGATTCTCTGAGGCTCTTTTCCTAGGTTGTCCCCAGAGGCAAAACAAATCAATATACTTCTACAAGGTCTTATAACCCAGGAATGACTTTGCCACTAGAGGAAATTTGGCTTATTATTTCTTAAAAGAACAATGGGCTTCACTGACTGCCAATCACAATGATTACTTCTGTGATAGATAAAAAGATCAATAAGCAATAAAAGTGAATACTTTCACCGAAGGCATTCATGGTCAAGTGAACAAAGAAGACAGGTAAACAGATGATAATAACAGAAGAAGGTCCAGAACAGAGGTACAAGGAAGGTATGAACAGAGTACTACTAGTTTTCACAAGAGGCACCCCGACCCAGCACTGACTCCTCCAGTAAGATAGGCCTAGAACTTAGTTTACTGCTCATCCACACTTTTTCTTCCATTTACGTTTCCCTTTTAGATGCCTGATCTCTCCACTATCCATCCTGCCTCCTCCATCCCATTTCTTATAAATTTTAAAGGCATTGATAGTAATACTTTGGTAACACAAGGTCTGTATCAATAAAATGTAAGCTCCACAAGACCAGAAATTTTTATCTCTTTTGTTCACTGCTATGCCCTCCAAGGCCTAGAAGAATCCCTGTCATATAAGTAGCTGTTCAACAAATACATATTGGAAGAAAATCCAATACTCATTTAAAAATTCTTAATTTAAAACAGAACATTGAACTTAATAAATTAAAAACAAAAGGACCTCCCCCTACTCCACCCCACATAGCACAAATTTTCTGTTCCATCTACACACTCATTCTTCCATTGTTTTGTTTTCCCACATTTAGTAGCTTCCACTGTGATGCCCTGTTGTCCTCTTCCCAGAATATGAGCTTTTGTGCCTATTCCTGGTGTACCAGGGACCTCTCTTTAGCATAAATTCCATCACTGACTGCCAGCAGCCTCTGATGTAATGTGTTCTGTGTAGATTGGGATTTGGAACTCCAACAGTGGGCTTAACATGACAGACGGCAACAAAGACAGGTCCAAAAATATCACCGATTCACTCGCCAACCGAACGCTCATCGTCACCACAATTCTGGTAAGTTGACTATGTGGAATTCAGGGCATCTTATCCAGACTCTTACTCTAGACCTTGAAGGATTCCTCAACTATCCTTTTCATGCCAACAACTCTCTCTGTAAACGTCTATGTTTAATTGGGACACTAGAAGCATATGTTTGTGTGTACCTATAATAGATTGAATTATCAGCTTCCAACATTGTTCTGAAGATTTCCTACCTCCAATCCATTCTCATCTCTGTTTTGCTCCACTCTCTAGCCCCACCCAGCTGGTCTCCCTTGCTCTCTGGCTGCTGGTTGGTTTCAACCAAGGGGAGACTAAGACCAGGGAAGTGGAGGAAGAGACCCAAGGAGATTTCTTCTTCTGTTTCCCAACAGTATTGTCAGAACTTCTGTCCTTCACAGCCATAGCTTCTATCCTGTCAATGATCCTGCCTCCATACGCTAACTGCACTGGACTCCTGGAACACTCTTTCCTCCCTCTCTGCCTCAGCCCTAGCTTCCTAATTATGCTGCTCCCTGGGTGTCTATATCCCACTGCAATTCTCACCACCATCCCTGTTGCCTCCCTTTGTCTTGCTCATTCTTTTGTAAATAGCCCCTTTATTAACTGCTCTTCAAAAGCCCAGGTAAAAGTACCTCCTACTCTGTGTTGGAACCCCTGTCACGCCCCCATCTAGCAACTGTGCATTCACAATTTGTTTGTTCTCCCTCTTTGCTCTACCCTAATCCAAGAAGTAAAGGGAGTGGCCACCTCTAAAATCTTCACTTTTGGACCTTCCTGTTTTGATTTAGTCCATGATGTCAGGCCAATTTATTTCTGAAACAGTTAGCTTCAGAGAATTATTCATCCAAAATGAAAACCGTTTTGTTTTCCTGGTGTCTACTTTCTCTGAAACTTTCTCATGGAAATACAGAGTTTTCTACTTCTATCAGTTTGTCTGAGGATAAGCCTAAACATAAAGGACAGATCAGTAATGTAGTAACTATTATGATTGTATAAAATAAAATACATTTTTATTTATTCAAATGAGAATAAATAAGTAATAAATAAAAATAAATTTTTATTTATTCAAATTAATTAATAAGATTATAGATACGCAGACTTAAGGAAATATCCATTATTCATAGGATAGGGGATTTATCACATAAGCATATAAACAAAGAATTTACCAGATGTGAGCTCTAAGATGCATTCAAATAAGAAAGTGGAACCGATGATAAAAGAAGACACTGAAATGGCCTTTGAATAGGATATCCTGAATGAAACCAAGAAAAAATAGGTAAGTAATAAGGGAATAGTGAAGTTGAGATGCAATTTAGCTGAGAAATGAGAAAATTAAAATATTCAGAGTATTTAGTAGACAGGAAGTTTGAAGAACAAGAGAATATATTTGCTGATTTATATTTCCCTTTTGTAAGTAGGTGAAGCTCATAGATAAAAGCCAGGAGGGAGGGTGGGTCTAGCACTAGAAGCTTGGGTGTGGGCACAGCTGCATGCCAGACATCCAGACATCAGATTGTCCCTTGCCTTCTCTGCCAGACCTAAAGTTCAAAAATGATTGTGTCTCTATGACACCATTCACTCACAGCTCTGCCCTCAGCAGTGGAGGGGAAAAACTCTCAATCAAAGAGAGAGGAGGGAGTGAAATAATATATGAAGTGTTCTATATTTGTAGAGGATGTACAAAAGATGAGTTTAACAAAGGCAGAAGGGAAAGTGACTTTCTTTAGTATTCTCAAATCTTAAAAATAATTTTCAAATATTTTATATCTTCTGGCTGTTGATAGAGCTTGTGTAAGTAAATTCTGCCTTTCATTATAACAGGGTTTCATATGTGATTTGTTTCATATAGGAAGAACCCTATGTGATGTACAGGAAATCTGATAAGCCCCTGTATGGAAATGACAGATTTGAAGGATATTGCCTGGATCTATTGAAGGAATTGTCAAACATCCTGGGTTTCATTTATGATGTTAAACTTGTCCCTGATGGCAAATATGGAGCTCAGAATGACAAAGGAGAGTGGAATGGAATGGTCAAAGAACTTATAGATCATGTAAGCAAAACTATATCTCCTACATAGGGGTCTTCAATGTCAAAAAAAAGTGCATAATGAGAAGAAGTAAAAGAAAAGAGAAAAAATGGTTGAGTCAGAGTCAGAAGACATGTTTTATTTATTTATTTTTTTAAATCATAAAAATGGCTTGAAAAGTGGGAAAAAACAACCTACCAATGTAGTTTCCCCACTTAGAAGGGCAAGTAATGAAAAATTGAGGATAAAAATTTATGGGCCCATCCTTCATACTGAAGAATAAACTTGAATGATTCTTAGATTATATAAAGAGTTCTGAAGTTTGCAGCTCAGAGCAAAATCTCATCAACTACTTTTATGATCTAGTTGCTCATTTCTTATTTTTCTCACATGCCCTTTTTTAAAGACATTCTTCTGCAGTTTTCTTTCCCCCATTTAGTTCCAGAATATGTATGTGTGTATATATATATATATATATATATATGTCGTGTGCGTGTGTGTTTCACACTGTCTGGTTTCTCTTTGCTAATGAATACTATTTTGTAAACATAACTGTGTAAATCAACTGTTTGTATATTAGAGTCAATCAGCACAGAAGGTTTTTGTGTGAGAAGCATTTGGAGTTGAGAATAGGAATCAGGAGAACCAGGAAAAGTCTAGACATTCACCAGGAAGGTAGACAACTAAGGTGACAAGTTCAAACTTGCTTTTGCAGAGGGCTGATCTGGCGGTGGCTCCTCTTACCATCACTTACGTGCGGGAAAAAGTCATAGACTTCTCCAAACCCTTCATGACCCTGGGCATCAGCATTCTCTACCACAAGCCCAATGGCACCAACCCAGGGGTCTTCTCCTTCCTCAACCCTCTATCTCCTGACATTTGGATGTATGTGCTCTTAGCCTGTTTAGGAGTCAGTTGTGTACTCTTTGTGATCGCAAGGTAAGTTAGAGAACTACTAAACTTACAACAGATCTATGTCAGCCTCAGGTTGACCTGTATGCTCTAGAGGTAGACAGAGATCAAGAGCTTCAAAGTATTCTTTTAGTTTTGCCTGGTGTTCTATTCTGTCAAGTTCTCCCTCATAAAAGCCACTCTATAAATGAATATCTTCTAATTATTCATAAAGGTAACTTTAAAAGATAATAGGGAGACAATTTTATATATTATATTAATTTCATTTTATCAGTACTTAAAACAATGTAAAATGGTTATGTACCCATTTTTCCCTGAATTATATTGCCACAAAAGCAATAGCTCAGCTAATAAATCTAAAATGTTTCAACAGGAAAGAGAAAAGTTGTGTCCAGATTCTTGATCCCTGGAATATTCACAAATATTAAGCAAACTAGAAAAAAGTTAGCTAGGAATTGTAGCAAATAAGAAGCACTGGATTAAACAAGATTTTGAAATCCTCAGGAATAAAAACAAATACTTTGAAAATTTTATAAAATTTATTTTTTAAAAAAATAGACAGTTAACAAGAGAATTCTGGAAATAACAATAAAAAGAAAGAATAGTTATATATCCAGTCTGGAGGCATGAAATCTTTATGCTACCCTGATGTTTCAGTTTAGATTTTATTTTCTGAGATAACCCTACATTTAACCATTCTGCTCTACACAGTTTTTCAATGGTATGATCTACTGATCTACCATTCAGTAGATCATATTTTCTAAATACCTTTGATACTAAATTGGAAACACAGCTGCTTTATCTTTCTGTTGGCTTAGACAGTTGATATCCCTAGACAAACCCTGTAAAAAAAATGATTTCTTTGTTATGTCCTCTATTCATTTTCAATCTTTTTCATCCTTCAACAAAACTCAGTGAACTTTTTCTCTAATCAATTTGTGTTTTCCCTCCAGGAATTTCTAAGAGAAATCTTTCTTCATGCTAGTTCTTTGTCATTGTTCACTGTATGGTTTTGATTAATGCCAGGTAACTCTTTCCCTAGCATAATTATAAAGAAAGCTGGGAAAAATAACCTAGTTTGGAAAGGTCTTACAGATCCATAAAGCAGACATAGTAAAGGCAAATAAATGTGTGCTCTCACGTGTGGGTGAGTCACATATGTTCAATATGAAATGAATATTTCGAAGTTCTCTGTACTTCATAAAGTGTACCATTACCAAATCCTAGACTGTTTTCCAAATTTTCTCCAGATATTAAATTACTTTTAAATAATGACCAAAGCTTTCTTTCCATGTATCTTACCTCATAAAATAGTATATTGTCAGTATGTAGAGTCATACTCTCCTTTGATACATTAATACTCAATCAGTGGTTCTCAACTAAGAGAGATTTTATCCTCCAGGGAACATTTGGCAATGTCTGGAAATAGTTTTTGATTGTTACAACTGAGGGTGGAGGATGCTACTGGTACATAGTAGGTAGAGTCCAGGGATGTAGCTAAACATCCTACAGTGTGCAGGACAGCCCTCCCCCTCCAACAAAGAATTACCCCAAAATGTCAATAGCATCAAGTTTGAATAACCATGCTCTAAATAATTAAAGATGATAGTGCTTTGAGTATCAAATTTTCAAAGGTGAATAACTCACCTTTGGAAGAGCATTTCTCATTACTGGCTCATAAGTGAAATGGATACTGCCCTAGAATGGCCATTGAATAAATGACCACCCTAAAGTGATGTACTCTCTAACAATAAATTAGAAGTCTTGTGTTGGCTTGTTGTTCCATTCCTCTATTTGGGGCCCACACCTGCTGAGTGATTCTAGGGCTAGTAGAGCAATCCAAGCAGCAGAGGGCAACAGAGAAGTGAGTTTCCATATTCCCCAGCTCACTGCTTTGTCTAAGCAGTGATGCTAATGAGTAGAATAGGAAAGACAATGTTGATGAGCAAGTAATTACATCATTTATCACACTGACTTGACCAAAATCAGTGAAAGAAAAAACCATGTCAACAGCAACCAGAAATTCTCACAAGCATACAGGTTGAAAGTTCTCTTACATTTGACACCAAGTGTGCCTTTAAATGGCCTTATTTTTACCACCAGAATACGTCAAAATAATGTAGCATTCAGTAGTTTTCCCCTCCTCATTTTGTCTGTTCCTCTATAACCTCCTGATGAACCAGAGCCCTACCTTTTCTAACTTCACTCTGTTTCAGTTAAGAAAGCAGCCTCCTTTCTCCCCTAGTCAATACTATCCACTCAACATTCCTACTCACCAAGTATCATTTATAAACCAGCTCTTCTTTATTTAGCTTATTCTCCTTGTCACTCCCTTCTCACTGTCTTTCCTCTCACTCTGGGTCTTGGGGAAGTAGAGATGTCATGCATCAAATGCAAACTTGCAAACAGCATGATGGTAAAACATAGAAAATATAAAAATATAAAAAATAACTCCCTGCAGTGTACAAGTGCACTATCATTGGGATTGTACTCTCAGCTACATTCAGCCTCTCCACACCTTTGAATCCATTCCTGCCTCTATGTCATAAAGCCACTAAATATATTTTGGAGGTGATTCCCAAAGACAAAATCCTGATCGAATAAATGTGCCAATTCACTTTTACTTCCCACCATCATAGCTTGAACTTGGTCACTCTGCATCCATAAGCTAATATGTAAAATGACTTTCTGTTACCACCTTAGTGGTTTGCATTCAAAGTTAGTGAAATAGAAATGAAAAACAGCTAACCTCCTAATCATCTTTAGCTCTAGAGAGGCTTTTGAATTTGCTTTTTGAAATATATCCTTTCTTGTCTTTTTAAGGGGGAAAAATAAAGCCCATCACTGCATTTAGGCTAATGCTCTCACTAGACAGAGACTTAAAAACCATTTGCTGAAGTGAATTGAATTTATAAAGTTAGACAAACTAAGGAAAGCCATATAAATTTTTTAGTTACCATGACTTGTTACAAATGTGCATGTCAGTGTTTTTGTTTTGTGGTTGACATTTTTTTAATTACTTTTTGTATTTAATCCCAAGGAATTATAACCATCATGAACACAAAATTTAGATAGAACAAATATCCAAATATAATGTCTGATTACATCTTATAATTTATGCTCATCTTCTTAAAATGAACATTTTTTAAGTTGGCTTCTGGCAAAGAAAAATCAAGAAAACCTTTGACTATAACTCTACAGTTATAATACAAACCCAACAGTTATGCTACAAGATCGAATAGAGCTTCCTCCATTAAAAGATGAATAGATCTCCCTCTTCTTGATACACCCTAATATCTATTCTCAGCCATTAAAAGAATCTCTTAATTAGAAACCTGCAGTATGACCAGCATTTTATATCTTCCATTCAAGTAAAAGCCTGGCATATATAAACATAAAACCAAAATGAACCTCTGTATTTCAATATAATGCTACTCTTCTATGTGCAAATTTTAACATAAATTCTAAGCATATTTGTCCCTTTCTCTGACATTTCACTAAAAATCAGTATCAGTTGAAGATAGCAGCTTCAGAATATCATTGGTGTGGGTCATGTATTAATCTTTCTCCCAGACTTCCTGGTGCTGACATTACTGTCACACTAGCTATCTTTAAGCAGGCATTAGGAATTTCAAGCTGAAATATCTACATCTGGTAGGCAACAGGTAGGTCTACTGCATTACGAAAAGTCAGTGTCTTACAACACAGCATCAAATCACTATTTAATATTCCTCAGTCCACACACTCCCCAAGTCACTCAGAATCTCAGAGAGAAAGGATCTAAAATATCTCTGCAGAGCAGGCAGAATCACATTGCTGTTTAGACAGTTTTCTTTTTTGCCATAGAAAATTAGATTAATTGTTCACTTAGAACTGCAAAGTATGAAATACTGAAAAAAGACCAAGTTAGATGCGGCATTCCAAAGAGAAAACTGGTGATCTCATTCATCAGAGCATATACAGGGGAGAAATGCCAGAATATCAGGGGGCTGGTGGTTGCCAGGTTTTATGATCTGTTTAGAAAAACTCCCTCTTTTGAATGCATAATCTGCCTAATTTATTGCACTTAATATTTTTAAATTATTGTACAAGTGACAATGATATTGTTTAAGTAACGGCATCTTTACTCTGTGTACTGCTTCAATTAGTAGGTTCATTAATATTGGTATTCAGTTCTTCAGCTCAGCAAACTACTATGGTTATAAGAGAGTATAAATTCAAAACTTAATTTTATTGTTGAAACAGTAATTAAAATGTATTGGCATGGCATTGTCAATTAAAGCTATATTCATAAGCTTCACAGGAACCTGCACTGTGTGCCCTGCAGCTGTGGAGAAGGTGCATAAACTACAAGGCTGTTATCCCAGTCTCCCTAAGACTTGATGAGGAGATGCTGTATACATTTCAGAAGGTGTCTGGGGGGTTAGAGAATGGTTTTTCATTAAGAGGAACTGTCTGCCCAGTTCCTTGTGCATGATTCACAGTGTGCCCTGCTTTTCGCTTTAGATAATGTATTCACTTTAATACCAACTCTCCCCAAGTGTCAGCAATCTGCTATTGTTTACTGCTGAAACCTTATGGCTGGAGAGCATTCCACATGTTCTCCTTGGCTTTATGGTGTTTTAACATTACTCCTGCTTGCATTAAAAGACCCAATGGTAAACAGCAAAGCTTCCAGTGCTAAGGACTACTGCATTTAATCATTTCCAGATCACTTTACAGAGCACCTGCTAATGTCTTTTTGGAAAAATAAGTGCCCCTTGGAAAGATAGTCCTAAAATATAACCACAGAGCAGGGAGCTCCTTGGGCTGTAGAGATCAGACAGATGTTTAGAAAACAGAGGAAGAATCAAAACTCTTCATTTCCTCAAATTTTTATTTTAACACACCCTAGAGATATCTGGATTCCCTCTTCTTTAAAAATAAGGAAACTGAAGCCAGTGAGCTTAAGTTACTTATTCAAGGTTGGCTTCCTAACTAATGAGGGTTGGTGATCAGGTGATCACAATTCATAGTTCTAGGAACAATTCAAAATGAATCGAGAGTGTCTGAATCTAAAACTCTCCATTGAGACATGCTGTGTCCTTAACACTAATGAACCCCTGTGCCTGGGCCAGGATACTTCTAAGTTTGAACTTTATCTCTTCATTTAAGGATTGTGATTTTTATCTCCATATACAATCATAAAAACATTAATACATCCCAATCCAGACATTCTTTTTGTTTATTAATTGTTTCAAACTTGCAGCTCCTTTGATTCATTATGAAATCACTAGACTACATAGACTCCTTTAAACTTCTATCCATAGATACCTCTTGAAGTCCAGTCACCCCTCTGTTTTTGTGCCTTCCACAGCACCTAGCAACACAGAATCTTGATACTGTAGCTGGTATGCAACAGTGTGTGTGTCACTGTCGTTGCTACTTTGTGGGGTAAATACTCGGGATGAGTGAACCTCTCTTTAACAGTCCATCTAGTTGTTCAGCAAAATGGAAATGAGTGAAAACTCAGAACAATTTAGTAGACATAGATCTAGGGAGTACAGTTCCAGACAACCAGTGGGCTTTGCCTACAACTCAGAAGTCTGATAAATATAATGCCTAAAGTCTCCTTCGCACTTTGCCCACCAAAGCTGTAAGTTTATGAATATGGCCTACTGTTTGGTTTGATGCGTCCATCATTAACTGTTGGGTGTTCCGCATTGTTCAGCGGGTTTTCACTGGTGCCACATATATTTATCTCATGTTTACAGACTGTTTCTGTTAACTACCACAGGTTTACACCCTACGAGTGGTATAACCCCCACCCATGCAATCCTGACTCAGACGTGGTGGAAAACAATTTTACTTTACTAAATAGTTTCTGGTTTGGAGTTGGAGCTCTCATGCAACAAGGTACAAGGTTGCGCATCTTTGTCACACACATCCCACAGTCTGCTGACAGGTTTTAATGCTGGTAAATTCCACCAAGAAGATAGAGGGTAGGATAAAAACTATCTCAGGAATCAAAAAGATAGAACCCGGCTTCCTAGACAGTTCTAAAAATAAAAAAATATGACAGAAATGAAACTCCTTTGCTATATATCTAAAATAAGACTTACTATCAAGCAATGAACACAAATTTTCCTAGAGAGAGGGAAGAGATAAATTACCTTAGAAACTGTTTACAAATTGGCATAGATGGAGATATCAGTCTTTTCCTAACTTCACAAGTTAGAGGTTGAAAAGAATTAAAGTTTGAATCCTTTGAAAATTAGGTTGACTTACATTCTTCCAATAGCTCACAGTACCTAAAACTGTCAACTAATTACCACTCTGACAGACCCTACAGGGATTCATCTTAGCTTCCCAGTAACCTTTTACGATCTCCGTTAGTTGGTAACCATAGCAACAGTAAACTGGAGAAGTTGGGGGAATTGAAATTCAAACCATAGGAATGTAATATATTTTATACATTTTCTATGACTTGGAAGATTTTGATTTTGGTGGGGAGGGAGGAGTGAGTTGTTTTAACCTTTGGAAGAAATCCAACTCTTTTGTGGATATTCCTCAGCTTTGATTCCAAACGTATGATATAGAAAACCATTCTCAAGATAAGTGCATTTATTTAAGAAAATCATAAGTCACAGATGCTGTTGTGTTTGGAATATCTGCTCATTTGACAACAAGTTGCAAAATAAATTGGCAAAGGAAATTTCAACTAGGATATATATTAAAGATGTTTGTTACTTAGGTGTGAACCCTAAGGCTTTTCATGAGGGAGTTGTTATCATCTACTCGAATGTATATAGTCTGTCTCTAAAAATTCCAGGGAGAGAGAGCAAGGGTTTCTAGTGTGGAAATACAAAATAATTGAAGAGAGTGAGTAAAACCTCTCATCATGCAATTAAGTGTAGTTTATTCAGGCACTGCCAAATAGGTGTAGACACAGCACCTGATTTACTAGAAATCACTTGCATGAGTTTAGAGCATAGCACAGAACTATAAATCCTGCAGGAAAACTCATTAGATGACATATACCGCTTTACCACTGCATTTACTTTTTAAGGCATTTATCTTGTGAACAATTACTTTCAAAGAGTGAGAGACACCCCTCCTTCCCTATAGCTTGCCTTCCTGTGCCATTAGAATAGAAAAATATAGACTTGGGTTTCATAGAGCACACGGCAAGTCTGTGCATGTACATATGACTGTGACTGTCTTCTGTCATATGAGTGCTCCCGCCCCTAAAATTTCTCTTTTATATTCTACCTGTTTGGAGTTTCCCATCATCCACAGCAAACCGTGGGATGCAGTGTCTGCTAGTTACCACTACCTTGGGTACGTGACAGTCAACCCCAACCAGACTCTGCTTGTTTTTCAAGAAGTTTAAAATATTTGTCAGGTGAAACATATATTGAAATGTAAAAATTTGCAGTACTGGTGACTGTTAGTGCACTTGTCCTTAGCATGTGGCATTGGACCAGGTAGCTAACTTATGTATTGACTGTTGTGCTCTTGTTAGCAGAAGCTTATCACTGTACTCACTTGGAAATCATTTTGTTTAATTTCTTTTTTAATGTGATGATCAGGCTTTCTCTTTTCTACAGAGCGTGAGCAAAGTCTGGATCAGGATTGGCTGTCATGTCTGCCATAAAAGGCAGTAAAGAGACTTCAGCAAGTATTGTCTCTCATCCCAAATATTTTCTAATGATGTTTTATTCTATTTTTATTACTTTCATAACTTCATACTCTAGAGTTCTGAACTTAGAAAAATCATCTCTACTTGAGTGAAGTCATTTCTAAGTATGTAAATTAATGTTGAGAGTCATGAAAGTCACAAAATTGTGTGAAATTTTTTAAAAAGATGAAATGTTGAGAAATATAATTCATACCATCTACCAAGGGTTTGAAATGTAACCTGAGTAGGTTTCTACAAATTATTTTTAAGTTCCAAGACCACTTCATCCAAAAGTATAAATATGTATTAGTTTAAAGTGTGATAGATGTGAATTTATCATTACATGTCAACAGCTGGTTATCCGTCTGTCCAGTTTTACTGCCATATAACACATAATTATACAAATAATAAATTAAAATCTGATCTTTTCACAAATGCAGCCAAATAAAATAAGGATAAATTTACAGCAGAAAATCTATACCTATAAGCTAAGAAAATATATCTACTAACTATATTACCTATTTCCCACAGCTATTTTATGAAATAAATGGTATTTTAATGATAGCCAACGAAAAATCTAAAATAATATCACACTGCCACAAGGCTGCTAGATCAATGAAGTACAAAGATATGAAACAAACTTGGGCATTAAACACACACATACACCCACAGGCATATAAATCCCATTAAACTGAAAGATTAAAACAAGAGAGCAACAAACTATTCTACTAAATTCTTAGAGGCAATTTAATGAAAACTGTTATAAATCTGAGTATTATTACACACCCAAATTCAAACAAACAAACAAAAGAAGGAAATAAAAACCACAGTGAAGCCATTAACCTCATTAAAAGACAATAAAGCACAAAGATACCTAATAACTTTAGAAGAATACATCTAATTCAAAGTCAAGAAACTCTGCCAACCTTTATCTGCTTACCATGAGCTGGCTTTGATTTCATGAGCAATATTTGTATCTGTTTATAGATTAAACTTGAGCATAAACTCATGTATTTGTAGATTCGTAAACTCCAATGTCCCTTTCTATCTTAAGTCATTAACTACAAAACTTCAAAACATCCAATCAAAAAAGTGAAAGACTCCTTTAAACCAGGTAATTCACCTGCTGAACTTCATACTTTGGATTTTTTAACTTAGGGTTTTTCCCTTTCACTTTTTAACTGGTCCCATAAACTCTAACATTCCTCCAACTTCATGGAGGAAATGCTAAGTACAGAACCAATGGTGAGTTTCAAGCAAGCAGATTAACCAAAAATCCATCCATGAATTGATAAAATTGGGGTAAGTGCTGCATATACCCTTCTGTCCCTTTTGATTCTACTGTTGGATTTATGGCCTTCTATAAGTTTGATCAAAAGTTTTGAGCTAGAGAGTTTTCACAGATGTTTGTCCTTTGTGTAGGTAAACTTCACACATGTACCCTTTCTTTAAGAGAGAAAGGTTTTTTTGGTAAATACATTAAATGCCTCTATATTACCTTTTTACAAATAATCAGGAATCATCTGATAACATCTAAAACGTATGTTCTTAGCAGAAAAGGCCCCTTTCCACCTGCAAAACAGCCAGTCTTTGAAGTATAATTAAAAAATAGTACTTTATTTGAGGACAAAATTGTGCCTTTTCAGTGAATATATTATTTTCAGTTAAATAAGAATCTACTTTAAAAAAGTAATTTTGACTTCAAAAGTAACATAAAGCAATAAAAAATGATTCATCTACTGTCAAATATGGCTGCATCCAATTTCATTTGATTTGTGAAACTCCAGTGTTTTATTAAAGTACATGTGATAAATGACATGATATGTTAATCTTTTGAAAGTCTCTCTCATTCTTTAAGATTAAATAAAAGTAAGTTAGCATTTTAAAGCTTTCACAGTTGTACAACCTAGAACATTTTATTTCAAACAATAAGATGCATATCAGACAGTAAGAAAAGTCCAGAAGCCTGGGATTGACTTTTCAGCAGAAACAAGCAAACAAACTCAAATCTAAGCAACTAAACTATCTGTAAATTTTAAACATAGAATATCTTAGGGTTAAAATCATTTAATGCCTTCAAATGTCAATAAATCACATTTTAAACAGCAGCATTGATAAATGATAAAAGATCACTTAGATTTTGCTTCATTTTCTAAAAAGATGCACCTATTCACCTACACGCAAGAGAGTAAAACCTTGATAGATTTATAGTTTTGTGTCACAAAAATGCATTATCTCTCTAGGCTAGTGTCAAATCACGGGTCTTCCTTTCTCTCCTAACTGTTTAACTCTCTTACTCTGACGATACCATCACAGGATCAGAGTTGATGCCCAAAGCTCTATCAACCAGAATAGTTGGAGGGATATGGTGGTTTTTCACGCTAATCATCATTTCATCCTACACTGCCAATCTGGCTGCCTTCTTGACAGTAGAGCGAATGGAATCCCCCATTGATTCAGCAGATGACCTGGCAAAACAAACCAAGATAGAATATGGGGCAGTCAGAGATGGATCAACAATGACCTTCTTCAAGGTAAGGAACTGACAATATATTCTCAGCGGTTATCTCATACTGAGGGGAGGAGGCTGTGGAATGAGAGTCCGTCCAAAAAAAACCCAAAAACATGTTAGGCAACTTTTTTACAAAATAAAATGTCTAATGGCAAAATCTGATTACAAGGGACCTAGGTACCCTCAGCTGTCACATAAAACAATTTCTTCAGTGCCCATCTAGGTATCATTCCCTCTATCCCCAACTGAGTACACTCAGATCCACAGGTCAGTATCTTCAATATCTTTTCTTGTCTTTATACCCATTAATTAATCACTCATGTATAGAAGCCACAAAAGTAAAGATTACTTACCCTGAAATTATGACACTCAGAATGCTTGAATATCTTTGTTTTGTTCTTCCTGTTCTGTACTGGAGCAGATGATAAGTAAATGTGTGGATACTGGTATCTATTTGGAAAATTAAAACCAAAAGTATCCCAGGGGACTCCAGTCTAATATTGCATTTGCACCAATGGGGACAGGGCTCCCAGAGCAGCCTGAAGCCTTCCGATAGCCTTCCGATAGCCTTCCTGTAGTTAGAATCAATATGGTTTTAGTGTCAAGTGCATTTTGTTGTTCAAGTCTTTTTAATTACTTACCCAGAGTAATGAAACTGATTTCCACCTTGCTTACGGAATAAGCTGCAGTACTTTTATTATCAGATCTCAGATACTATATCTCCCATGGGGGGAAAATGGATTTTAATAGATCCTGGGACCTTTAAAGAAGACAAAAAACCTTAGAGATCAGAAAGTTCAGCCCTTCACCTTACTCATGAAGAGGACAAAACCCACAGAAGCTAAATTATTTGCTCAAAATCACACACTTGGTTTATGACACAGCCAGGCTAGAACCTTCTTGTAAGAGGTATTGTGCATGTGAAAAAAAGGAAAACAGCAACTGTAACCAAAATAAACTCTAAAAACACCTTTGTCAACGTTTCACATCCAGATTACTGAAAATGAAGTTGTCACCCAAGGTTTGAGAGGACTACTTTGACTTGTGAAGAGTATTTATTTAGAGACAAAAAACTAAGGGTAAAAAAAAAGGGAACACTTCTTTGTATAGCAGTATTATTTCACCAAAATATGTATTACTTATGCAGTTTAACATTAAAATAATAGTAAATAAACAAATAAAAACTTACTTGTTTTAGGAGTAAACTATACCCAGAGGTTTATAAAAAAGAGTAATGTAAAAAGTTAGGATTTTTCTTTTCCTCTATGTTAAAAAAAAGATGATTTTTAAACTTTTTTTTAATTTTAAGAAATATGACATTGATTTAATGAAGGTATAAAGTGTGGTGATTCTTTCTTCTTTGGACAAGTGTTGTTTTCAGGACAAATTACATTAAATGTATGGCTTTCCAACTTTCTGAAAGCTTGAATTTTCCTAAAATCAGTACTGTAAAGAAACACGTTACCCACAGCTAGTAATTCATCACAACACTTGTCAAAAACTAGGAAAATTACCTGCAAGGCATATAGGACAGAGAGACACTGCCAAAGGAGAACTGAGTATGTCTGAAAAACATATCTGAAATGATTTACCTCTTTCACCAGTATCAAAAAGTTTTAAAGCATTGGGAAATGGGCGAGTAGAGGTAGAGAAGATTCTACTACTACTAAGATGCACATTATAAATATAAAAGAGGGAGAGGCTACCCTTTGAAAAAGCCATAGATCTGACTTCGCCACTGTGAAAACAATCAGTGTATTCACAAAGTATCCTTTAATCTCATTTTGATTTGTCTCTGTTCACATACCTTTGAATATAAAGGGTGCTGGTTCCCACATTTCCTGGCAGGACCCTAGAGTGACTTGGGTGTGCTTGGATATTGTATTTCCCTGAAATAATTCTATGCTAATCTCGCAACTGTACTAGCTCATAACTGCACACTCTGTTCCTAAATGCTTTCCATACAGTACTTCATTTTATCCTTATAAAGGCCAACTGAGTTAAGAGCTAAGATTATCCCCATTGTCTGATGAGGAAAATGAGGTATAGCTCAGTTAAATAACTTGCCACAAATTTATAAAGCTACTGATGAAAGAGTCAGTGTTCAGACAAACTTCAGGGAGTTCTAGAAGTTCTACCCTCCTTGAGGGTAGACAATTGGCCTCTTTTGTTTGTCATTATATCCTCAGAACCTAAAACAGTACCTGGCACATAGTAGGTACATAGTAGAGATAGTAGGCACTCAGAAAACATGTTTTTAATAAATGAACAAATACACTACTGAAATCTAAGAGCGATGGATTCTATCAGAGGAGGAAAAGAGAGAAGGAGGAAAGAAGAGAGGTGAGAAGGTATCTTTGTTCAGGCTGCTATAACGAAACACCACAGACTGGGTACTTTATAAATAACAGAAATTTATTTCTCACAGTTCTGGAGGCTGGAAGTCAAGATCATGGTTGAATGAGGGCTCTCTTCTAGGTCGCAGATTTTATGCTGTGTCCTCACATGGTGGAAGGGGCATGGGTCTCACAGGACCTTCTTTTATAAGGGCACTAATCCCATTCATAAGGGCTCCATTCTCATGACTTAAACACCTCCCCAATGCCTCATCTCTTCATGCCATCATTTTTGAGGGTCAGGATTTCAACATATGAATCTGGGGGGACACATTCAGACCATAGCAGGAAGGATACATAGAGATCCACAGAGGAAGAGACACTGTCCTATGTTCCTCGATTTAAAAGTTATCTTGTAGCCTAGCAACAAGAAGGAATTTATTTGCATAAAGAGAACAAGGACTAAATCTGATTTAATTTTCCCCTTGAGGGAGGCAAGCTGTCAGAAAGCTTCAGAGGGATACACACTCAGCATTTTTAAGCTGCATTATTCTGCAAGGGAAAGAAATGTTCCAGCCTTTTAGCTCTCAGGGTAGTTCTACCCTGTCACTGAGTGACAGCAGTTAAGGTCACAAGGACTCAGTTTTGACCTGGCTCTACATTAATGTATAACTGCCATTGAGGCTTCCCTCCCTCCCTTTCTCTCTTAATCAAAGACAGTATCCTCTCTTAAGCTGTTGAATCAATAAGGAAAGCTGCCTTTGCCTGGTCTAACCTAGCACATTCTGATCTACTATTAGGGCATAAGCCTTGCTCACATGGGTCCCAGCTGCATTCAATCACAAGGAAACTTCTAATAAGAAGCACTTATCCATCACACAGTGTAACTAAAGTGCTTTTGTCCCCCCAGTACCCCAAAAATATCCCTTTGGCACATCCAAATGGTGAACCTGTCTCTTTGCTTTCAAGATGACTCTAAGTTGTTTTACAGCTGAAGAATAGGCATTTGCAAGGAGGAAAGGACTATGGAAGTTACCAAAATCCATAAACAAACAAAATACACTAACCCCTCATATGTGGTCTCTTGGTCACAACTGAGGGATGTTTTTAGTGAAATCTCTGCTTGAAAAGTGTGACCAGAAGTTGCTCACTAAAATTTCCATCCAAAGCCATTGACTTTTTTTTCTAGACTTTGTCATTCTTGCAGAGAACAAGACCTTAGATTTCAGATTTGGATATTTGATTGTCAACATGAAAAACAGTTGTTGTTTTTTTTTAAATAGGTCAGGTGAGGTTTCACTCTCCATCATCTGAATTCAGACAAGGCTGAGGGAATAAACTGACATTTATTAAGCAACTGCTGGGTCAAGGTACTACATGTCTGAGACAAGGGAAGCTGAAACAGTTTTCCTTCATTGAGTCATTTGTATGTAGAACAACCACAGTGATCACCAGGGACTGTATTTACGCAAAGAACTGAGATTAAATCGTAAATTCAATTACACATACATTCACAAAGATTTACAGATGGACACCTCAAGATCCTGGCTGATGCCCATGAAGAAAAGAACAATTTTAAGTCTTGTGGCCAAGGGCACTTAGTCAATGATGCTTATTAAACATTACACTTCCTCAAGGTCATCTGCACCCTATGGATGATATAACGTCTATTTGGTGAAAGGGTGTCATTCATCAGTAGACCAATTACTGGGTCAAAGTTAAAGAGAGGCAGAGTGTTTCATCAACTGTCCAAGGACTGTTGAAGATATTTTAGGAGATCCTCCAAATATCAGGGGACCATTTATTTGTCCTTGGCTAACAATTTTAAATAGAATATTTTTATAAATCAGTATACCAATAATTCAGAACTTCAAGAGACTTCATTTAAGAGAATTTTTAACAAACTCCCTTTGATTTTCTACTCAGGGTAATACTAATTAATAATATGATATTAATTATATTGGTTTTTCATCTCTCTGCTGCTGAATTGCTTGGTCCTTTCAATTGTTTCAAAATCTTAAATGATAAAGGCTTTTCCTGCCCTCCGCACTGTCTGAGACCACCCTCAGCATCTTAAGAGATACAAAGAATAGTCAGTTCACAGTCAAGTTCTGTGGACACAACTTGGGGACAGATTTCCTAAGGCCATTTCCTCTTTTATACCCAAGAACATTGACAGCAATGGCATCCAACTACAACTTTTGCTTTTAATATGGAGCACTAAGGCACTGATTTTCTCCATGTCTCATAAAAAGTAAGACATGTGCAAAAATTGTTTTTTCTCTTTGTAATTCTATTAATTACACTTATGGATAAATGGAATAGCCCAAACTTTGATCTCACAGTGATAGTTTATCAACTCATTTTTTTTTCCCAGATGAAGAAAGGATTATCATGTAAAAGCTTAAGAACCATTTGAGGCCTGAAAAAAGAGATTTCTCAATGTCTCTTGCAAACCATCATCCAAGTGAAATAATGGTTTTGGTTCATTGTTCAGAGATTAGGGATACCAGCCAGTCTTCTCAGGAGTTATGACTATAATAAAATGCTGTGATATAAATTAAAACTTACAGTAAAGTTTTGTTCTAGAACCTGGGTTCAAATTCTGACATTACTGCTTATTAGCTATGTAGACCTTGGTAAGTTATTTAAACCCTTTGTACCTCAATTCTCCTGTCTGTAAATTGAGGATAATATCTAGCTCAAAATATTATTTTAAGAAATAAATAACTTAATAGAGGTAGTGTGTTTATAATACTATATGGCAAATTGGAACAATAAAAATGTTAAATAAAAAAGGGAAAAATGTTAAATATTATTATAATTCTCACCAAAAACATCATCACCATTAACATCCAACCCTTACTCTTAGCTATTAGTCCTACTTTTTTCAACTTTCTGAATTAAAAAAAACTCTAGTTTGGTCTTTGTTCAGCTTCCTTACTGATCCTGGGAGGTATGCCTTCTGCTACTGGACAGAAAAGTCCAGAGAGAGTGCCAGTGCCCAAAATCTCAAAGACTTTCAGACGCCAAGTCAGACAAAGACCTCAGTCCTTGGAAGCTTTGCTGAGCACATATAGGAATTAGCAGAAGAACCACTTCCAGATGGTAGATAAGCAACAGATGGTGAGGATACCCTCAGAATTCAGCTGAGAAGCAGAATAAGGCAGTTCAACTCAGTTCAGTCTAATTTATATTTTTTCCAGGATCTCCGATTTGACCAGTTTTTGAGGTTGTCACTGTAAGAGACAGGAAGGGGAAGATATAAACTTTTTCAAGGCTTGAAGACCTGAATAGCAATAAAGAAACAAGATGCACACAGACCTGTTAAATACAATGCAACATGTGGTTAAGTAGCATGCCTTGTGCAGACAGGAAGTGGTATGAACATCAGAAGTCCCTGTGAGCCAGAATGGTAGAAAATACTCATGTAAGAAATGCTTCTCAGTAGAAGCTTGCCCTGTAAAAAAATCACTATCCTCTCAGACCCAAGTCAGAGGATTACACAGATTAGATCATGATTCAGTCTAAAGTGACTTGAATAAAATAGGTTTAAAAAAATCGTAACTTGTCATTACTGGCTTTCGTGGTCTGGGGACTTTGGACCAGCTGTGGGAATGGACTCTAACCTTTATAACCTCCTTCCAGAGAGTGGTTAGGTGCTATCATTAACCCAAAAGACGTTTCAAGAAAGTTACTGAGCACTGCACCAGTGGATGTGAAGCAATGAGCCATTATGGGGAGACAAGTTTCAGACAAAAATAGTCACATAGTGAAGCACAAAATGAAAGACATTTCACAAACTTCTCTGTATAGGAAGGCACACTTCACATAAGAGCTATTAGCTGATGTTTGAAAGATCTAGCTAATTTTACCTTCAGTGTCCAAAATGTTAAGTCCCTATAGTTTAAAAATGTATTTGTTTAGGGAGAAATCCATGAGGTCAATTAAAGTTAACCTTTTTCAAAGCCTGTTATATTGTCTGTAATGGACCAATCTTTAGACAGGATAAAAACATGAAAAATGTTTTAGCAAAGGTGTTTAAATCCCACTGAGGGAATTTTTTTAAAAGGGAACACATGAATTTATAGCCTAGGAAATTCTGCAAATGTCATAACTTTCTATCAATTCAAGATAAGAGCAAAATCAACTGCAATGATCATATTATATACATTTGAAAGACACAGACCCCTCACTGTAGTATAAATGCTTTCATCTGAGAGTCTTCCTTCAAAGTGATTTTTTAAAATTAAATCATATTTTTTTAAATCCATGAGAATTTTTTTAACATCTTTATTGGAGTATAATTGCTTTACAATGGTGTGTTAGTTTCTGCTGTGTAACAAGGTGAATCAGTTATACATATACATATATCCCCATATCCCCTCCCTCTTTCATCTCCCTCCCACCCTCCTTATCCCACCCCTCTAGGTGGTCACAAAGCACAGAGCTGATCTCCCTATGCTATGTGGCTGCTTCCCACTAGCTATTTTACATTTGGTAGTGTATATATGTCAATGTCACTCTCTCACTTCGTCCCAGCTTACCCTCCCCTCTCCCCAAGTCCTCAAGTCCATTCTCTATGTCCGTGTCTTTGTTCCTGTCCTGCCCTTAGGTTCTTCAGAGCCTTTTTTTTTTTTTTTTAGGTTCCATATATATGTGTTAGCATACAGTATTTGTTTTTCTCTTTCTGAATTACTTGACTCTGTATGACAGACTCTAGGTCCATCCACCTCACTACAGATAACTCAGTTTCATTTATTTTTATGGCTAATATTTCATCGTATATGTGTGCCACATCTTTATCCATTCATCTGTCAATGGACACTTAGGTTATTTCCATGCCCTGGCTATTGTAAATAGTGTCCATGAGAATTTATTATTTCATGAAATGATAGATCTGATCTTGTGTTAGAGGAAATGGTTGTTTTTAAGGCAACTATTCACTTCTGATATAGCTGCTTTATAAGTTTGGATTTCTACATGGCTGATTTCCATGTCTTTGACTGATTTTTAAGGTGTTTTTTTTTTTTGAAATCGGCATTTATGTAAAGTAAAAGTAAATTGGAGATCAGATTTTAAAATGTAATTATATTTGATGTTTTATTTGTTCAATAAGCATATATTTACCATATTTATATGATCATTTTTGACAAGATAACAAAAATCAAATATCAATAATCTATCTTCAGTGTATATGTGTGGGGTATGGATATATGTAAAAATAAACATATAAACAGGTATATATATAAAATCTTTAAGCATGTTGGTCTGAAGTAGAATTGCACAGTTGTTCATTCTACTAAATAATAGGATTATACATCTTTACTGTAGAAGCCCTATAACCTGGTTGCAGAAATAATGTGTTAAATAATGTTTATTTCAGTAAAAATGAAATATTAGAGGGATATGTCTATAAAATGCAGGTTCTATCAGTCTTAAGATTGTATTACACTCCAGAATTTACACATACTTTTCCTGTTATAGCAGAAACCCTGAAACTGAAAACAATGGAACTATATGAAATACAAAATAAGGAAAAATATAAACAATATCTACATTTCCTTCCAGGTTCCAACTCTTGCACTTCCTAAAACACTAATTTTTTTGTCTAAACAAATATAAGCTGTCTAAATTCATATAAATTGTTTCCATGCATTGTGTCATGACTACAAGATTTTCAGCAGCTCTAGTTATAATCGAAAAGATGCCACAGCTATTTACTGAAATTATTTCTTAAGAAAATGTGTCAGTGATGTTAAAACATTAGCCGAGTCATAAGTTTGATGTTCTGTGTATTAAAACAAACAGTTGATTCCCTATTAGTTAAGAACATAAACCCTGGAGCCAGATTGCTGGGATCAAATCCTGGCTTCATCGTTTCTTTATGTGGCATTCTGTTTCTTCATCTGTAAAGGAGAAATAATAATGGTATCTTTCTCATATGAACACTGTGAAGATTAAATAGATTAATACATGCAAAGTGCTTAGAATAGTTTTGGGCACACAGTAAACACTGCACATGCTGGTTATTATTACTATTTTCAATAAATAGTTTTTAACTGCACAGAGACCCATTGTAAATTATTTCCGATTGAGTGTTTAACTTGCATGCATTATGGGAGAAAAAAGAGAAATAAACAACAGTCATCAGATGGTGATACAGTAATACTCCCTTATAACAGATTTTAGATGAAAAGAATGCTTATTCTTTGCCAACATTTCATCAGCATCAGAATAGCCACATAATCAGGTTTAACCAAAGTAAATGCATTTAACCTTGACTCCCCTCTAGGATTAAAAAAAAAAAAAAAAAACTGGATGATTTCAGATTTAATAAATGAGGATTTTTCAGTTTTTGTGACTTTTGATAAGAAGTTCAGAGTACTTTACAAATATTCTAATTCACGTTTGACATATTCAGTGAAATAAGTTGCAATCACTGTTTCTTCTTTTTAAATATATATCATTTAGAGCAATTTAGCAGGCTCAGACTATAGAAGATTTACAAGTGCAGAAACATCCACACTGTCATTCAAATGGTTTGCTAAGTCTTTTAATATTTATGATAATGTCCCATGAAGTATGCTTCTATTTTTAAGAATTATTAAAATCTGTCTTAAAAATAGTCTATTAAAAAGAAATAAATCTAATTTAACTACTCTTAGAATAGTACTTTTTGACCAAACAAAAAATAAACATTACAGAACATGGTTTGACAGTGGATGGAACTCAAGAATAAGGAGGAAAGAGGCCATGACTCTGTATTGGTTCTTTCACTAACCAATATGACCCCTGGGTGGCACTTAACTGTCCTTGAAGTCAGGACCTGCATAAGTAATATGAAAAGGTTGGTCTAGTGAGTAGAACCTGTGGGTTGAAGGATCCTTAAGTGAAACTCATCCATCCATGTAATTCTTCTTGTACGTTTCCAGTAGTAGAAAACTCACTATATCCTAAGGTGCTTGAGCCATCTACAGATATTTTTAACTGTTAAAAGGGTTATTCCTTAGCCACATTCTGGGTCTTCCTATTTATCTAAGCTCCCCAGCTTGTCAAACAGTCTATAATTTCAAATGTAGAATACAATGGATCCCCACAACAGCAAACTTTCTAAATGATGAAAGAGAACTTTAAATAAAAGCAGAAGGGTGCTATTCTCTGTCCCATTATGTTTACCATTATTAGACTGGAGCAAAAATAGTAGGAGGGGGTCAAAGAAATTTAGAATGCTCCCTATGCCTTCAACTTGAGCAAGTCCCCCAAGTGATCATTTTCTTAGAAAAAGTTCTGCTGTTCAATGGTTCAAATTCCATGCCTGCTAGATTTCTCTTCCAGTACCTCAGGCAGTTCAAGCCAAGAACAACCTTCTACTCCAAAAAGGAAGAAGTAAGTGTGGTTGAATTAAATCCATGACCTTCAGCTCCACAGAGCAGTGCTAGTTAATGTGTGGTGGTCAACACAAACGTGTTGACTCAGGGAACATTGTGTTACTAAGCTGTGATGAGATAAAAGAAATTGAGAGTAAGACTTTAGAAGATCTGTGGCTCTTGGATATTGTGGTGGCACCAAGAACATGATTAATGAGGGACTTTCCTGGTGGCGCAATGGTTAAGAATCCGCCTGCCAATGCAGGGGACATGGGTTTAATCCCTGACCCTGGAAGACCCCACATGCTGCAGAGCAAATAAGCCCGTGTGCCACAACTACTGAGCCTGTGCTCTAGACCCTGTGAGCCACAACTACTGAAGCCCTCATGCTCTAGGGCCCACATGCCACAACTACAGAGCCCAAGTGCTGCAACTACTGAAGCCCACGTGCCTAGAGCCTGTGCTCCACAACAAGAGAATCCACTGCAATGAGAAGCCCGCGCACTACAATGAAGAGTAACCCCCACTCGCCACAACTAGAGAAAGCCCATGCACAGCAACAAAGGCCCAACACAGCCAAAAATAAAATAATTAAAAAAATTAAAAAGAAAAAGAACATGATTAATGGATACGGTTCCAAGAATGTAGACCACTTTGAGGGCTGTCAAGTGCCAACATGGTGAGCCGCGTCTGGTATGAGTGCATACTAATCCCACTTGGTAGCACCACAGATAAGTCTGCCATGCATGTAGATAGGTCTGCCATGGAATGAAAAATGCACAGTCCTTCACTGCAGGTAACTTGAGAACCACACCTGATTAGGCTCAATAGCAGATGTGAAGGTTTTGAGTTGAATCTTATCATCCTTTTCCACAACCTTCAATTCCTGGATTCCTAAAAGCACTCCTCCCATTTTGTTTCCCATAAATGAACGTGATCATTTACTTTGTTTTGTCCTCAACTCCCAAAGACCAAAAAATACAGTTTTCTAACTATTTACAAAATTCATTTTTAATAAAATTTAAATACAGTGGAAAAAATAGATGTTTTATGGATTTTTTATATGAAAGCTAACTGCTAGATGGATTAACATGATACCAAGTAGCAAACAACCTCAGGGCATGAGTTCATGAATATAAGCTATATTGTCACAGGTAGATCAAATAAGACTAAGATCATTCTCAGAAGAATTTTGGCAAGATTGACATTCACCTACCCAAAATCAGCATAGCACAGTGGAAAGAGCATTGAATTAGATGTCAGGGGTCCAGAGGTCCAGTATTAGCTCTGATACTAACCAGTTTTGTGATTTTCATGAACTCTCCAAATCTTCTGTACCAAAATTTCCCCCTCTGTGTAAACAGCATGAATGAGCCAATTTCTAAAGTTTCCACCAACCATAAAATTTCATAATTCTAAGAAAATTATTTTCCCTTAAGGTAGTTTCCTGATAGAAGAATAATTTTCCCAGCAGTGCGTTTACTGCCAAAAGACAGACTGACCTCCATGCACTTGTACAAGTAGCTCTTTATTATAAATTTAGCATTAGCAGACTCTTCCAGGCTAAAATCACCCAACAAATGAGGCATTGAACCCTACCTCAAAAACATACCTTTTTAATGGAGACATGAACCTCAACTTTCAGATATCTGTGGGGGTGAGGAGTAATTCACAGGGGCCTAATCATGACAAAATGGTTTCCATAAAATACCAGCATCTATAAGGTAGTGTATATTGAATTGCTATTTGTCTCACAAGACCTTTCTCAAGGGGTTCTTCAAATACCTAACAATCCAAAATAAAGCTATCTGTCCTCCCTTAACTCATAAAGCCTACAGCGTTAACCCAGGTCTTAAATAGAGTTCGGAACTGAATGAGCCTTCAGGAACACTTGACCATGAATAACCACACTGTAGTTTATTCCACAGGTATTCCATTTATTGCTGTGGCCTCAAATCATGTTTTAAACTTCCTTGCACTCCTGAGATGATAAGCTCTGTGCCTTCCAAGGAAGCTCATGTGTGTGTGTGTGTGTGTGTGTGCGTGTGTACCACATACAACGCAAGAGCTGGAGTAGCTTGGAATTATCAGTAATTCTCATAATCTCTTCCATCTTCCAAATAAATGGAAGGGGAGTGTTGATGCAAATGAAGACAAATACAGAAAAAAATTGGAACAATATGGAAATTATAGAATTAAATGTAAACTATTTACAGATCACTATTCAAAAGAATAGAAAATTTATACCTAAGCAATATGAAAACTTAGGCAGTATATTTTAACAAAGAAAGTAAGATAATGAGATAGTGGAAGGTATAGATGCATATGTAATATATACCATATATATGGCTTATTACTGAATCAAGAAGCTGAAGAATAAAGGAAAAGACAAAATCATGAACACTTTCAAATGAAATTCAGTCCTCATTATCTAAAATATAACTGCAATTTAAAATTGAATGTATATTAAAAAAGGCTTATAAAAATACAGTAGGAAGAGTTTCCTGATCTGAATTTTAGTATGAAAAGAGCATTTGCACTCTAAGTTTTCTGGAAAAGATAAGAGTAATTGGCAGTTCTTTCATAAATAAAGCAGAGAAGGTATGTGATTTATCCCAAGGCTGTCCCCGGCAAAGGAATGTTGGATCAGGTATTAAAACTTACATACAAGAAAAAAGCAAAACAATGCCTACTGAAGTTAAGTCCTTGAAGGCAATGGAAAAAATGAGTAGAGTCTTGGGGTGATCTAGTCACCCCTTGGCCTAGTGGGCCTTGAGGACTTGTTCTTAAGTGGCCAGAGTTCCTTAGGCAAATGTTGTCATTGATACTAATCTTCTTTCTTCCCTACTGAAATCAGCCAAAGGATCTTGAGGCCATGTCTTACATCAGTTGGGTAAGATCTCTTTTTCCTCTACAGCTGCCTCAGTGCCTCCAAAGGTTTTCCTATAGTGAATTGGGCTCCTTTCAACTACCAAACTGAAGTCCCAGGATCAACAATACCGGTTTCCTACCTAAAGAGAAAGAATCCTCCCTATGCTATTTGAACCCCAGGAGTTTTGAATAGCTTTAGGACATATTTTCTCAGCACTCTCTGCTGGTGGGTGTGCTTTCTTTCCCTGCAGAAATCGAAGATATCCACCTACGAGAAGATGTGGGCTTTTATGAGTAGCAGGCAGCAGACTGCCCTGGTCAAAAACAGTGATGAGGGCATCCAACGAGTGCTCACCACTGACTACGCCTTGCTGATGGAGTCCACCAACATTGAGTATGTGACGCAGAGAAACTGCAACCTCACTCAGATCGGGGGCCTCATTGACTCCAAAGGTTATGGAGTGGGAACACCTATAGGTAAGAGAGGCAAGGCAGTAGCAAAGACTGAGATGGGCAATGTCAGTTACAAAGTATAGAAAGGAATGGGCTCAGAGATATCTACTCTACATTCTGAGAAAGTCTACAATGCCTTCAGTGGACTAATAAATAAGGGAAATGACAGTACAGATCATAGGCATGCTCTGAATTGAAGATTCCAAGATATTTAACCTAATAAACTTTTAACTCATTGTTTCTTTCAAGTTCTACCATTGCATATACATTTGAGTACATAGATTTTATTATTTTACCCCAAATATTGTTAAAAGAATATCTTCCTAATTAACGCTCTTCTCATTATTTTCTTCAGTTCCTATATACGCCTGTATAGTTTTTTTCTATCTTAAATTATATTAGAATACAACAAAATTAACTATACATATAGATGACAAAGTTAAAGAGCTAGTGTTCTATGTAAATAGATAGAAAAGCAAAACTATATCTGTCAGAAGAAAAAGGATTAAGATTAAATTATAATTTGCTCAGGCAATATGTCAGATTCAATCATTAATAAAATCTCCAAATATTCCTAGTCCTTGATTTTGTACCACTGCTCAATCTAAGGATATTATTACCTTGTAGGCATACAGACCCACACAGCTAGGTCTTCTTCCATGTCTGGGATATAGAACTATATTCTGTATTCAAGGGACAATGACCTCCCTATAGAAAACTCTCTATTTCCCTCACTACAGAAACTGTATTGTATAAGGTTCTGATATGGTAGCAATCTGCTCTTCTCAAGTGAGTCATCAGTAATTTTCTGATAAGCATTCCCAAGGGGAGGAATTGGAGGCCATCTTAGACCACTGGGTTAGTCCAGTAAGAAATCATAGTTACAGTTAAATCAGATAATTAAGGACCCAAGGTATATTATTATTTTCACCTGTTGAAAGGGATTATCCAGTTCCCTCAACACTAGACAGGGATCGCAAACTCAAATGCTTACAGAAGCCAAGCAGGTATAATTGAATAAAGCTTGTTGGTTTGAAGAAGCAGTAGGGAATGGTAGCAAGTATGGAGAATTAGAGACAACATACTCATCTAAAGGGGGCAACTGCCTTTCAGGTCAGTAGCTGTGGGAATTAGAGCCCAACATTATCAGATCTTCTATTTTTCATGAAAAAAATCAGATTTTACGTGAATACTCCTGATGGCTTAATTTGGCAATAAATTTACTTTTTAAAAAAGATTATGTAGCCCATATTCAACTTTTGATCAATACTAATTTGATTAACCAGGTAAAGAAGGTCAACTCTCTCCACCTTTGAACATGAATACATAACCAATTTGACTCCATGCAATCTATCTGATGCTAGAAATATATGCTATAAAGAAATTAACTTATATCAATTGGGTAAGATCTCTTTTTCCTCTAAATAAGTTGTTATGTATGTCCTCTAAATAAATCTTCAGAATGATTGGGCTAGGCAACCTGTAACTACCTTCTTGCCCCTTTATTTCCAATAATTTTTCCTGATGAAAATGCCAGTATTGCAAATGAAGTGTACATTTTTTTCTCAAGTGGTAAGCTCTCCTAAAACTAAGTCGGTGTGCTCTGCAGAGAACTCAGTGGGATTGTTAGACACTAACTAAAAGGTTACTATGCTTCTTTTTGATTTGAGAAAAAATGTCCTATCTCCCTAACCAGGCTTTATCACCTCATTTTATTTTTTTATTTTTTTTTATAACCCTCCTTCCACCACTTCACAATAGCTCACAAGCAACAACCCTTCTTTTTTTTTTTTTTTTAAGACTGGAGAAAGAAGCTAGACATGTTATTTTTTTATATCCCATCACTACTGATTTTAGTTAAATGAACCATGAGTCAGACAAGAACACCAGGACTGGGTGCCTTTTCCTGAATCTTTTCAAAATCACGACCTTATGATTGATTGTAATACATTCTGTGTCTTCTTAGAAAAAGCAACTATAGTTTCTTAATGGAGCCATCTTTAGATTAAATTATAAAGTTGAAAACTGTACTTTTACCATTCCATCCTCAGCTCCATCTCCACCACCCTTTAATTCCCCTCTTTGCCCACCAAATTTCCAGTCTGGTAGTAATGATAGAAAATAACAATGTGTACCACTTCTTCTGAGAATATTTACACTATAATATGAGACTTTTAATAGGCATTTCTTCTACTGAATGAAATACAACTCTAAGGTTAAAATATTGGAATATTGGTGAGGAATGGGGAAGCATCAAGGGGTCCTTTCAGAAACACTCTTAAATTAATGCAGCGCTTTAAAAATGACTCTGCCTCCATGTGAGTGAGGCTGACCCTGTGATGAGTATCACTATATTTTATATAATATGATATAAAGAGATTTGAATATTCCAGTTCAGTCTACATTTTGCCAACCTCATGCATTCTCTGACATACAAATTCCAAAGTTGAAGAGTTTTTCCCCCTCCCTAGATGAAAAGAAATACACTCCAGGAATTTTTCATAGTGGTTATAAACCTGTCATCCTTTTAAAACTAAAACAATGAAGGAATAATTGGAACAGATGGCAGACCTCAGAGAGAATACATCCATTGGGAATACAGCTGTTGGATAAATTTGTGAGATGTTTCTTCTATGATGAATTGACTCTTTAAGAAAGATCAGCTGCTATTCAGGAAGATCCATGCATATACATATGTATTTTTTTCAAGTGACTTGTAATAAATCACTTCCAATGTCATTCAGGCCATTTAAGCAACAACAAAAAAAATTGAAGCTAAAATATATTCAGATATAAACAATTCTCCACATACTTCTGGTCTTGCCCTGACTCCCTTAAGGCTTAAAATTCCTTCTCACAGTCAAAGATTGGCAAAGTTGCTCAGTCACAACACAAAATCGAAGACTTTGTTTCTTAGAGACTCTCAGGACAGAAGCTCTGGAAATGTGCCTCCTGAGGGACTTAAAATAAAACTTGAAGAGAACGAGAGCAGTTAAGGCTTAAACAGGTTACCAGGAGGCTGGAAATTACCTTCCTTAGAGACCCACCTTAAACAGAGAACCAATCCCCATCTGCCTGAAATATTTTAGGTATTGTACAGCCTGAAGGCAAAAGGAAAGCATCAGTCAGCATTTACTGAGTACCCACTGTGTATACTGCTATGATTACTGCTGCAATTGTTACCCTATGGATCATTCTCACACTCTTCAAAGCACTTTCACGTACATTAAAGCAAAGCTCTCTTGATTCACTTAATTGTTCACATATTATTGTTAATGGTGCTAATTTTGACACTAACCATTATTCTGGAGTTGTTTAAGCAAGCAGCCAATATCTTTTAATTTGGCTGTCAAGAGTCATTTTCTCACCAAAAATCCATACTCTTAATTGATAAGCCACAATCTAACTCCAAAACATTTTGCTCTTCTTTTACACTTGATCTTGAGGGACTGACAATGACTTTAGGAAGTCTTGGGAGGAATGGGGAAAATGACACACATCACAATATTAATCTTCTGCTCTTCTAACCATGCCCTAGAACATAAGGTATACGGGGGAGGTGGGAGATGACATGGGGGTGAAGGGAGAAACTTTAATGGAAATAACACTAAGAGAGAAGTTAGGAGAATTGAGTTAAATTCTTGGCTCTACCAGCAACTATTACTTTCACCCATATCTTCACATCCTCAATTTCTTCAATTCTAAAAATAAGCAGACTGGGACTATATGGTTCCTAAGATCTCTTCTGGTTCTAAGATGCCACATTTTTCTATTTGCTACTTTTTTTGCATTTTTCTATTTCCACCAAGAAAAACATTAAAGTTTACAAACAGAAAGAGCTAGAATGTACTACTTTCCTACTAAGTAGAAGAAACACTTACAAAAATCCTTAGTATCCAAGGAGAAATTAGGGAAAGAAATCTTACCATCTTTTTTTTTTTTAATTTCTTCCTTTGCTTTAATTAACATAGGAATCCAGTGTTGGACAAGCTGTGGCTGCAGGACCATGTTGATGCTCTCTAGCCCTAACATAATTAAAAGTTCAAAGGCATTCCTAGAAAATAGAGTATAAATAATATCATTAAAGTGCTTGCAAATTTTCTAAACCTAGCTGAATGTTGTTTAAATTATTCAAAACCTACTCATAAGAATATCTTAACAGGTGTATTAGTCAGTATGGACAAATTACTATAACCAACATCTGCAAATTTTTAATGGCCAACACAAAACATACTTATTTCTTGAACTTGTCAGGGTCCAACAGTGGGTTGAAACAGAGATTCTGCTTCATGCAGTCATCCTGGGACCCAATCCCTTTCTAACTGGTGGTTCCAGTATTCCTAGTGACTTAAAATCCTTTCCCCCATGCTGAGTATTTGAGGAAAGAGAGGGAAAGAGTAGAGGATCATGTTGGGAGGATTTATGAGACAGGACTGGAAATAGTCATACATCGCTTTAGCTCCCAATGGCTAGCAATCGGTCAATCACCACAATGAATTGTAAAGGAGACTAGGAAATGTCTAGCTACTCCCATAGGAAGAAGAGGAAATGGTACTGGTGATCATTTAGCCAGGCTGTCAAAATATTAGACATCCAAAAACCTAGAAAAAGTGGAATCTAAACAATGAAATTCCCTAATGTGGGAAAAGATTCATAAAAAACTCATCAGAAGCAGCGGGATGTCATGGAATTCCCAGCTCAGCTTTTCCTTGTTTAAAAGGAACAGACAGTGTGGCTAAGAGTTAATCTCAACACGTCAGCCTTTTGCTGTCCAATTATTTAGGTCCTTCAAAATATAGGATTGCCCTTTGCTAGTCAACTTATGGATTGGGGTTTTCCAACAGCCATAAAGTAGTTACCCCTAAGACAGTAATCCTTCTTCACATCTTCTTCAGCCTTTGGTTGACCCATATCCAAATTACCTCACTTACAGGCTCTCCTTACCGGGATAAAATTACTATTGCTATTCTTCAATTACAAGAAGAGGGGAAACTGCATATGATGAAAGAGAAATGGTGGCGGGGAAATGGCTGCCCTGAGGAAGACAACAAAGAGGCCAGTGCTCTGGGAGTAGAAAATATTGGGGGTATCTTCATTGTTCTGGCTGCTGGACTGGTCCTTTCTGTATTTGTAGCCATTGGAGAATTTATATACAAATCACGGAAAAACAACGATATTGAGCAGGTGAGTCATCTCTTTCTAGGACCGGGTGGTTTTTGGTTTGTGTTATCTGTCTTAAGTTTGGGGGTTTAAAGGATGCTTGCCCTTTTTTTTGTAACAGTCTATTGAACTAGATGCCCAGAATGGCCATTTTTGAGTTAGAGCTAAGAGCTATTGAATCCCTGCCAGGTGCTGCTGGTACTGTAGCCCCATCATTCATTAATGAGAAGAAGGAAGCACCTTATACACTAAATTCAATTATCACTATTTGGAATGACAGTGCAAAAATTCCAAACTCAGTTAATTTCTTTAACAGTTATTTACCCTTAAGATAGAAACCCTAGATAGAGCAAGGAAGAAGTAAATCCAAAATTGGAAAATATATAAAAAGATCTTTGAGAGAAATGTTACATCTCCTAAGTGTAGGTACTGAGCACATGTACTAATGCAAAGCAATTTATATAAAGATATAAATGTAATATTTTGAAACTGAGCATTTACCTCTATCAAAGTACATTTTGTAAAAGAATAATTCACAAAAATATTTGCCAGAAAAATGATGAACAGTACAGAATGATGATAAAATATATTAAAGAGTCTATTTTTCCAAATTTTAGGATTATCGTTGATTTCAACAGTCAACCATTTTTTGCCTGTTACTTTTGATGAAAATCACATCAAGAGCTTACACTATTCTGAATAAGATGACGGTGATTAAAGATAATTACTTCATAGGCATATGAGAATAAACAAAACACAAAGCTCATGCCCATTGTAGAGTATTTGGTTACCCAATCAATTTAAAAGTATTGTTAGAATTTTGAAACTACAAACAATTAATAACAGGCCTACTTTAATGCTCAGCTATCAATGTCTTAAAATTCTTAATAATTTTAGAACAAGGGGCTCTACATTTCCATTTTGTTCTGGACCCCACAAATAAGGTAACCAGTTTTCATTAATAATCTCATACGAGTCCCACTTCCTTTAAGTGGAAACTCTCCTTAAGTTCCCAGAGATGGGGATGATTGATTATAACCTGGCTTCATCCTGAAATTTTTCCCAAAATTACAAGGCAATTGTGAGAACATTAAGCACCATTTTCAGAGACCTTGTTAGAGAAAACTGTCTAATTAAAAGGGAGAATGGACTGACCTGCTTTAACTTTCGATTTGCTCTTGAGGTGTCTTGTTTTATGCAAATAATTTGAAAACTAAAAGCTTGTATATGTTATGCTTTAACGTGCTTCTCATAATTGCCAGCTTCATTTGATTTAAATTTTCATTTAAACGCCCATTTTTGCTTCTGATTTATTCATTTTTTCTATATTTTTCTCATTTCTTTTGCATGCAAGGCTTTTTGTTTCTTTTATGGACTGCAGTGTAAGCAAACCCATCCAACCAACTCCACTTCCGGAACCACTTTATCTACGGATTTAGAATGTGGCAAATTAATTCGAGAGGAGAGAGGGATTCGGACACAGTCCTCAATTCACACTGTGTAATCATTAAAAAAAAAAAAAGTTGTGCCAAGTAGAAACTGCTTCTGCTAATTGGTGGTGTTGATGATGTCTGTATCTACTAAGCATACATAGCCATAATCCCTATCCTTGTTTTAAGATAGCAAGACTCATGTACTCTGAACATTGAATTCAATGCACTGGAGACACATGTGCATTTTATATTGAAACAGCAGCATATTAGGCATATACAGATTCCAAGATATGTGTATTTACAGGAATTGTCTATACCATCAAGAGAATGGTTATCTTAGTTGTATTTTCATGTATTAAAAATAAGCAACTCTTGCCTCATGCAAAAGTAGATTCAGACTTTCAACAGTGCAAAGCATGAAAACAAAACGATATTTGGAGGAATTCTTTTCATCTTTGTGAACCTTTTTTTCTCCTCTTTTCTTCTCCCTGTACCATACACTCTGTAGATCCACACTTTCCAAGTACCCAAAGCCCCATCTTTTTATAATAACTCCTTAACAATGTTAATTTTTCATTCAAATTGAGTCTACTATTTGAAATGTACTATTTACACTGAGATTCCAAGAAGTCTTAGATTTTAAAGATTCAAAAAAGTGACCCAGAAAATGAAAACTAAACTTGAAACCTCTGGTGTCATGGAAGAAGAGCATTAGCTAAGGTGAACGTCACTCAGGAAGACACAACAGAGTCAAAAATGATCCCTGCAGAGAAATTCATTACCATCAAGCTCTCAAGTAACATTTACTTGTAGAGCTTAACAATCTTCTGTAGGTTCAGATAGGTAGTATGCTCAGAATCTTTAAGGAACTGTGATTTTTTTTCAAGTTATAGATTATATTTTGCAAGCTCCAAGCACAGTCCTAAGGTAGAAATTAATGCCTAGCATCTTCTATTTTCCACTCACTTGCCCTCATTCTTTGCACTGAAGAACATCTTTTCACAAGATGTTATTTCATTCCTGTCCTAAGAGAGTGGTTGTTTTTGTAGCAACGTTTTCTGAGCCTCGACACTTTCACACTCATTCCTCTGGATCCTTTGCCATTTTCAATTAATTCCAAGTATGCTGGGGAGAAGGACAAGGAGGAAAAAGTTAATAGACGAAAGAATTTCCACACACATTAGTTACGGATCTTTGTAGATTTATTTCCCACCTGCATTCAAAATGCTGTAAATAATTTTCACTCTAACTGAGTTTGTGACATAGAAAGCCAACTACATACTTAATTTGTTGTGACAGGATGTCTGCTGTCCCTCTGAGCTCTTTCCCTCTTCACAGTGAATAGGGGAATTGAAGATGCCCTTCATCTTCCCTCAATATGGGATAAGTTGATCTTTGTTCTCCTTAATGGGGTTACCTTTTGACATGTGAAGTGATCCCCAAAAATATATTTCTCAGAAGTAGAGATAGGCCATCTGTGCAATCATGTAGCATTTTGCCTTCTCTTTGCTTAGCTTTAAATGGGTTCCAATTTCTGAATCACGAGTCTCTTCAATCAACTCTAGATTTCTCCAGTAAAACATGTTCAGGAGAGTTGACTCTTGCCCTGATTGTTTCTCAGTCTTGGTTTCTTCTTTAAATAAATATACTTTTACGGAAATGTCTATAAATTACACTGACATTTATTAGCTGTTATTGGGGTAAAAGCAACATACCGTTTGCCCTAGATCAGAGTTCACATCCTCATAATCAAAAACATCAGATGGGACTTCCCTGGTGGCACAGTGGTTGAGAGTCCGCCTGACAATGCAGGGGACACGGGTTCGTGCCCCGGTCCGGGAAGATATCACATGCCGCGGAGCGGCTGGGCCCGTGAGCCTTGACCGCTGAGCCTGCACGTCCGGAGCCTGTGCCCCGCAATGGGAGAGGCCACAACAGTGAGAGGCCCACGTACCACAAAAAAAAAACAAAAAACAAAACCAAACCCATCAGATGTTGAAATAAATATTACATAATTCATTGATTCTATATATAGAAACCACAAGTTACATAAATTTATATTCCCAAGGACTCTTTAATAAATCAAAAATGCTACCCAAAAAGTTCAATGGTGATTGATGAGGTATAGATGATGAGGGTTAATGGTAACAAAACTTGTCTTTCTATAGAGAGTATCCTTTAAAAGTGTCATTCAGAGGTTTGGATAAAATTAATATTTATGGACTACTTTAAACTGTATACTACCTAATTCTGATAGTTACATATTATTTTATGGTTTCAAAGTGTTTTAACATACAGTACAGTAAGTCCCCTACATACGAACCTTCAATTTGAGAACTTTCAAAGATGCAAACGTGCGTTCTCATGTCCAGTCATGTAAGTTAACTCCCGTATCCGGCGTACATTGTCACGTGCATACATTCTCTACAAGTGGTTGTGCTTTTGTGGACTTTGCTGTACAGTACTGTATAGAGTACAGTAGTATAGTGTCTTTATTTCCAGCCCAGGATGTCCAGAAGCAAGCATAAAAGCAGCGGTGATGTAGTTGGTACTACTGTACTTTTCAAGGTACTGTACTGTAAGATTAAAAACGTTTATTTTCTGTGTTTGTTTGTTTTTTATGTATAATTTGTGTGAAAAGTAAACCTATTACAGTACAGTACTATATAGCCGATTGGATACATAGGCTAACTTTTTTGGACTTATGAACAAATTGGACTTATGAACACAATCTCGGAAGGAACTCCTTTGTATGTAGGGGACTTACTGTATTACATTTAATCCTTTCCACAATTTTATTTCAGCCTTACTAACAGGTGACTCCAAAGTAGATATCAGAGTCAATGACCCAGAGTCCTAGACTTAGAATCAAAAGAGAATTTTCTAAATCAGCCAAATTTAGGTACAAGTTCTAGTGGAGTCACTTGCTGAATGTCTGTAGACAAATAACTGAATTTCTCAGAGCCTTAGTTTTTTAATATGAAATGGGGGGATATAGTTTCTAGGTCATAAGGTTGTGTTGAAGGAGTATTTTTCAAACTGGTTTTCATTGGCAAGTGTTACTCAAATAAGATTTTGGGCTTCCCTGGTGGCGCAGTGGTTGAGAGTCTGCCTGCCGATGCAGGGGACACGGGTTTGTGCCCCCGTCCGGGAGGATCCCACATGCCGCCGAGCGGCTGGGCCCGTGAGCCATGGCCGCTGAGCCTGTGCATCCGGAGCCTGTGCTGCGCAGCGGGAGAGGCCACAGCAGTGAGAGGCCCGTGTACCGCAAAAAAAATAAAATAAAATAAGATTTTCATGGTCGAGTAACCCATGGAGCACCAGGACAAACGCCCCTTTACTGCATGACATTTCAGTATGTTTAATATGTTACAATACATTGAGAATTTTCAACAAGAAGGAAAAGTATCCAGTACTTCCCAAACCTGTTAGATCACAGAATCTTTTTTCCTCCAAAGCATATTGACAGACCAATTTTCTACAGGGAACACTTGTATGATAATGTGTATCTTATCCAGTGATAATGAACAAAACACCTAATACCATTCCTAGCACAGAGTTGCCATTCAATAAGCAATAACATTTATCATCGGGGATTTTTTTTTCTGAAACTTCTCTGAACCTCAATTTCCTCATTTGAAAAATGAAGGTAATATACTGACTTACATTTACTTTGATAATTAAATAAAATAATGGCATAGAAAATTAAATCATTTATAAGAGGGCTGTTAATAAATATTGGTTAACAGACGTTAGTTCCTTATAGAGAAATTAAGTATTGCTCTCTGGTAACATGAGCAATAAATACAATTTATCACATACCTTAAAAGAGAGTAGGTTTGGAAAACAGGTTTTTCAATTTAGAGGTTCAAACTATCTCTAAGACCATTTTCCCTCTCACAAGCATTAAAAATCAATGGCAAGTTCATTGCACCCAAGGGAAGGATCCAAAATGGCAATCTATGAAGACATACAGTGGAAGGTATGAACCTCAACTCTAGAAATTTTAATTTCATTCATCTGGAGTGGGGGCAGAACAATAGCAGTTTTTAAGGTACTCTGTTGATTCTAGTGGGTAGTAATGACCTAAAGCATACTCTTCTGTGTATAATTGGCACTCAATAAGTTGTTGCTATTTACTGATTGATTCTAGAGGCAGGATCATTAATTTCAAGCAAGATATACAGCATATATTTAGCATCAAATATTTAATAAACCCTCTCTAAGGAGAATTCAAGAAGAATCTGTGAACATCTTTGAGATGGAAATGTCATTATATTCAATTGATAATCTTCCTGTTCAGCCATAAGTGGTAGGCCTACTCAAGATACTCAAGTAGGTAGTTTTCTGCTCTCTCTCTGTGCTTTCTTCCTCCCTTGAGAAATCCGCCATTCATTTCAGACCCTGAGTTTCTTATACTTTCCTCTTTCTCCTTTTATATAATATATGCTCTCAGACAACCAATTCTTGCCATCAAGTAAATGACCACTAAGACCACGGTGACCCCAAGAGGAGCCATTGCACTTTAAGTGAATTTAGGGAAAAAAAGCGTCTTGAACATAAAAGAAAAAATTTCAAACTCTATTTTTTTATGTCACTGGTTTTTGGACTTCAGTGTACATCTGAATTACCTGGGGAAATTATTTAAAATACAGATTATTGGCTGTAACTCCAGAGGTCCCTCCTCAGTAAGTGTAGTCCAGGAATTGGAATTTTTAACTAAACCTGAAAATGAATGCTTAAAACTAGTTGTGCACATTGATTTTCATAAAAATTAGCTTAAATATAGCAGGTTTTTTTTCTAAAATTAGGTCATGTACATGACTTTTCATTAAAATTATCTTCAATACAGGGTTTTTTTTAAATAGTTTTTCTTACATGAGTTTTCTCCCAACAATCCTAAATACCATTGTTTTACTGAAAAGTAGTTGGTATGCATGAGTTTTTATTAAAATTAACTTGAATACAGCAGTGTGACTTCAAATTAAGTGGTAAGTGTGAGTTTTTATTAACACTGGCAGATTATCTGTGGATTATACTCTGAGAAATATTGTTTAAATTTAGGAAGAGAGCAGAGAGGTATGAAAAGATTGAAAAATACATCAACAACTATGGAGCATGTAATGTCT
Source organism: Monodon monoceros (assembly GCF_005190385.1). Lineage (NCBI taxonomy): Eukaryota > Metazoa > Chordata > Mammalia > Artiodactyla > Monodontidae > Monodon > Monodon monoceros. The sequence continues at coordinate 15,267,950 of NW_021703767.1, forward strand.
AATTTGTTTCTTAACAATGCTGTATAACCTAATGTAGTAAGGGAAAAACTAAAGCTTATTTTGTTTTAGACTAAAATTATAAATTGAATTATTTTAAAGTTTTTCCAGCAAAATTAGAACTACCTAAAGAATACATGTTGGATAGAGATTGTGCCCTTAGGAAAATCAACTGGATTATATGATTATAAACCTATCCAAGGAAAATTATTTCTAAATACCTCACTGCATTTGCCTAGCACTATATTATTTTCTATATGAGCCATCTGTGGCAAAGCAGAAAAATAATGAAAAACTAATCCCAATTAGTTTCAAAGCCCATGACCCTTATACTCTAAGGTCTACTTCCTAGTAAGCAATTTAAAAGTAGCCTGAACAGCCTTGAAAAGCAAAAGGAAAGCAAAGCATTCTTACTTCCTATACTATTTTCTGCTCATCTCACTGTACCAAGTGGCATTATTAATTAACTCTTATTGATAATGAAAAAATTCTGCTCGATGCTGCAGTTTTAACTTGCCTTTAGGAACCATCTCATTATGCTTCTCACAGTTATGGAATTTTATGTTCAGATGCACAAGCATATTAAAATCATTTTTGCTTTCAAAATCCTTTCCACAGAGACTGGTATCATGGAAAATGGGATTCTCCTTTAAATTTTCAAAGAAATTTTCTTTGCAAAGAGAAAGGCATTCTTGTGATAGAAAACCAACATTACAAATGTTTTATGTGGTTTCAGCACCCTGCAGAATCTAAGCTTCATAGTTGTCAGCCCAAACATGGCTAATTGGCCGTACTGCACAGCAATGATTTTCCACATTACAATGTATACATCCAAATACACACAAAAATAATGAGTAAAACCAGAGTGATGTAAAGAAGTTACTGTAGTTCTCCTTAGTGATTAAAATTTTTAATTTAGCTTAGCCAGAATTTTTTGTCTTTTTTCAACTGGAGGGTTCTGACTTAAAATATTAAAATATTCCGATTTTCCAACTTCAAAAACGAATGTTCTCTTGATCACTTAGACTTTACCAACCATAAGAACTAAAAAACTACTGTCTATAGATAGCCTGCTCTCATTTAGTATTTATCTTTCCTCACGGTCACTTGGCACATTATCAAATACCCAAGTGTCCTTGGCTTTATTTCTTCTGTAGTCTGATTAACTTATTTAGCAAATGATTTGGAAAAGTCTCTCTAATCAGGTTATTTCTGTAATTGTGCAAAGAGGCTTTTCTTTGCCTGGAAACCCAAACATTCATTAATTAACAGAGAGGCCAGAAAGCAATTAACATCCATTTAGAAACAACTTTTCAAATGTTCAAGTTGGCACCACCATGTAAACCAAACTCTGAAAGATGTTTGTGGCCCAATGGAAAGGTGACTTGGGAATCACAAGCCAAGAATCCAAGTCTCTGTACTGCTGCCGAATGGCTATGTGTCTTTAGGCAAGTCATTGTACTTCCCTCATCCTCAGTTCTGTCATCTGTGGAAAGAGGGGGTTGCAGTTAAAATTCTTTTCCAACCACAGTATTTTCTAATTCTAGTAGAAAGTGGGAAGAAAGTTAAAATGTAGAAACAGTGAAAAAAAAACTTGGAGAATTTATGTGTATTTATATATATATATATATACACACACACACTTAAGCATATATGTATATACATTAACATATTTGTATATATATATATATATTTTATTTATATATTTATTAAGATTGTGTGGTTATGTTGAACACATTAAATTCTTATGGTAATAAACAGAATTACCTTGCCCTGCCAATACTTAGGATAGAATGCCTGGCTCTGGATATAGAGAAAAACAGCTATCATGGCATCAAAGACTGAGAGGGTTCCCATCCAATAAATCATAAGCAAATCATTACAAACACAGTGAAGATTTCTGAAGTAGAATAATTTTTGACTTTGGTGAGCCTATAGACTAGGTATAAAAAAGGGGGGGATAAACTTAGGAGCTAGTCGAAGCTATGAAACCAATTAATCACAATTCCAGAACGAGGGAGATCAACGGGGCTGGAGTGCTCTGGAAACTATTCTGTAAGTGGAACTTAAATAATTCTGCTAAAGAGAGACAAAGGGAAACAAAGGAAAAGGGTGATGTGCTTTTATTCTCCATTGATTTTACCCCTACCTTCCTCCACCATCAAGCATCAAGATTTTTATATGCATTGCTTCCATGCTAGAGATGACTCAAACTCCTAGCTTTTCAGTTTTAAGTGGATTTTACAAACTTGTAGCACAGACAAAAATCTTAAAAACCATGGCTTTCAATCTCAACAGCTAAGTGCTTTGTTAAGTTAGTTGTTTTCATTCAAAAAGTTTATCTCTAATTAGCAAAAGCTAAAACCCAGAGGGTCAAGGTTGAGGAAATATACATAATAATGTTCTCCTACCTCTTTTTCCAATCCCTGACCCATTTTTGACCACTAGGAAAGAAAGAAAATATTAAAGGGAAATCATTAAGCTTAAATGCTAGCCGAATCCCTGAGAAGGCCTAATGACCATCCCTGAGCCAAGCCCTAACTTAGAGGGACAGGAAAATAGAAACCTCAGAAAATTTCAGGGTGGATCCTGAACAGAAAGTGCCATTGTTGTGTTCACAGTTTGTAACCCAGGAGATGGCAAGACTTGTAGAGATATCATACATCCAACTGTCTCCTGAATGGTAGAATATCAATGTCTAGGCAGTGATCCTTTGAACAGCTTCATAGAGTCTTGCTTAACCCCAGAGCATTCCAGGGAAAGCATCTAAAAATTCATGGCCTTTCCCAACAAAGAGCTTTGTGGAAGGGCTGAGGAGAACCAGTGGATTGGAAGACTTGAGGCTGGAAGGGAAACGATTCAAAGTGTAGACCTGACATGGAGACCATGGTGAGACCACAGTCATCTCAGAGGATGCAGCAGAGATAGAGAGCAGCATCCATGGCCTGGCAGGATGTCACACCCCAGGGGGAATCAAAAGGATAGAGGGTGGCCATGGACAAGCTGCTCCCACTATCACCAATGCCAAGACCCTCTATCAACCTCTCCTAAGCCCAGACACCCCTGGAAAAGAAAAAAGGAGAAGAGAGATGAGAAGAGGCATGTATTAACTGAGCCATTAACCAAAGGAAAACTTAGTTTTAAACCAAAAGTGAGTTACCTTGAGTTGACAAGATCCACCAGCAGATGGGGACCGATAAGCTACGGTGAATTCTGTTATTTTTTTAACGGCATTGCATAGTTTTTTTGTTTTCTGTATACCTGGGTTTGTAGCTTGAGAAAAAAGTGTATCCACTACATGTGGGTATAAGCTGGTACCCCAAGGACTCCCTGTGCTATGTCCACAGGTACTATGGGGATCTGAAAACCTACATCAGAGTCAATTTACCTCAAAGGCAGGGCCATTCTCTGCATGAAATGAGGCATGCAAAGAATTTATTGTAATTTTATTTTTATGGCCCTAACTCAGCCTCTGAGTTGCCAGAAGGACCAGGCCCTCTCCTCTGTGAAGTGAGGGAACGCCAGTCCCCATGGTACTAACTCAGGCTATTAGAACAAAGCCTGGTCACGTTCATATGAGACCAAATCCAGAGGAAGCATGCAGGCTCCTAGCTTCAAGAGGGGCTGATGCAGGCTTTGGAGATGTAAGGAAGATAAAGAAAAGCTAGAGGGCTGGAGAAGAAAGTTACATTGGCCTCTGGCTATGACTCCAGAGAGGAGAAGACACTGTGGGCACTTTGGTTTGGCATGCAGACCAATATTTTTGCCACTTTTAGGCAAAGAGAGTTGCTTACCCTTGGGTATGTGAGCCCACCTGAAGTTTATCCTCACTGCAGAAACAACTGTCTGTTCTTTGGCCATCAGGCTTGAATGGGATACCCGTCTGCCACTTCTGTGCCCTTTCTGGGGCAGCTGCTCTTGAGACTATTCAGAGGCCATGGGAGACAGAGGACAGTTCTCCACTCAAGTGACTGCTTCCTCTGAGAGTCTAGAACAGAGAGTGGGCACAATTTCCCTGTGTTCTTAGGTCCCCTCACCTACCGGGCTATTTTCTTTGTCCCACCTCTTGGGAGTTTAACCCTAGAAGTGGCAAGTGAGGGAAGTTTAACCCCAGAAGTGGCAAGTGAGGGAGCCCTTCTCAGGTATTCCTCAGCGTCTAGGATGTGTCATCACCTGGTTGGACATTTCTCCTTGAAAGCAGACACTGAACAGTCCTATCTTCACCACTATGCCCAGTCCTATGTGCTGGATCCTGAAGGCTCTAAGGCAAATTTATAATTCAAAGCACTATCTTTTTTCTTCTTTCAAACACCTGGCTGTTGTAATTAATCGCTTCAAAGACGGCAATAGCTTCCATAGGTCTATACAAGTTTATTTAAAAACTCAAAGCTGCAAATTTACCTCTTTTTTTTTTCTCCGTGTCATCCTACCCTGTGGGCAATGCATATAAAAGCTCCTGTTGCAACTGTAAAAATAGAAAAAAGAGTTGAGATTCAGAAGAATTGGAAAAAGTACATAGATCAATATCAAAATGTTCTGCCTCAGTGTTAACTTCACATTTCAAAGTTTTCTATGAAATTATCACTAATGCTAGAAGAGAATAAATTTTCCTATACCCTAAGAGCTTGGGCGTATAGCGCTGGACAGCCACCCCAAGTGAAAAATGTAAGAATTCTTTAAAAAATAGGTATATATATATATATATATATATAGAGAGAGAGAGAGAGAGAGAGAGAGAGAGAGAGAGAGAGAAAGAGAGAGAGAGAGAGAATAACATTCAACATTATAGTTACATTTAATGTAATGGAAGAAAAAGTTTTCTAAATAAAATCTTTAAATAAAAATGAACCCAAGAAAGATGATCCTTGTGTATCTGGCCCCATCAAGTAAACTTGTGCCCCCCATAGATATATTTTTTGGTTTAAAGACCTCAGATAGGAAAACAAAGAATTCTAGGGCATGCCTTCATGCAAAGAATTAGAAGCTTAAATATAGAATCTGAGAGAGCTAAAATGTCAGCATCAAGCCTTAGGTGTGGGAACAAAAATGAAATAGGGAAGAAAAGAGGTGAAAGGACATAAAGGTGGTGAAAACATGGCATTAAAAGGAGCCAGGAAAAATCAGTTAGGGATGTCTACGTGCTATAGCCAAAGGAAGGCAAGACAGGGCTGTAGGGAGTGGTTACCAATGAAGAGCCAGTTTAAAGCATCAGCAGGGAAATGGTCTGTGAAAGGAAGACCATTGGGTCTGGGTCACAGGTGAGGATAAGCGTGGGAAACACACTTTGACATTTTTGTTCAGTGTCGAAATTTCTTCCACCTGAGATTTTTAGCACAGACTTAGGAGATGAGAATCAGCTTCCTCGTTATCTACTGGGTACAATTCATCATAACCACTATTCTGAAAGCTAATATGGTGACTCACTCTCAACCTCTCAGATCCATTTTTTAAAAATCCTAAGGATGGTTACATGAAAGATGACCAGGGATTCTGAATAAACCCAGAAAATTGGTAAAACCAGAGTAAATGATGCCTAAATTCTGAGTTCTGGAACACGAGAACTGCACACAAAGTTGGTGCCTGTATAGTTACTCCAAGACTCCCCTCCCTTATTCCTTCCTGTAATTAATGCAGGATGATTAAAGTCTGATCTCTGTTCTTAGATTATCAATTATCCTGTGAAGAAGTAAAACACTTGTGCAGATAAGTGACCAGACTGTCCAAAGCCTTCAGGTAGCAAACATACGAGTAGGATTCTTCATTGAGACACGATCTCCGCACAGCTACGGCAATAATTAGACAAAACCAAGGAAATAATAGTAATAGTAGTAATAATCGCGTTATTTCTCAGCAACCTATCCCCTCTGTATTTACTGATATTCTATATTTTACTGAGAACGGTCTTTACAAAGACTTCAAATCACAGCCTGCCTTTAAGTTAAAGCAGATCTATACATAAAATGAAAGATTTTTACACCTATAAAATGACATTAATGTTATCTATATCCTTCTTTTCTTCTAAGCATAAGGTGAAAATTTACTAGACAATGTCACAGATCACTTCAAATGTCTTTGAATAAGGAGCCTAATAAATTAAAGGGAGAAAACTGTAAAATCTGTATTATGTTCTTGGCTAGGCCAGACCTTCTAAAAAATAATTTGTCAGCAAAACCCTTAAAATTACGTATTCAAAGTAGTTCTCCTAAATTTACCAGTGAATGAAAGCACTGAATGCATAAATGTTAAATATACAACGAGAATCAATCTGATACTCACATCTTGATGCCAAGTTTGCAACCAGTATGAAAGCTTAGCCTCGGTTCTTTCAATATTGTAAGCTACGATCAAATTCTAGCACACAACTTTTCCTACAACATAAAAAAAACATTCTCCACCCTAGACTTTTTTTTCCCTAAGGCAGCTTATTTTAAAACAAGAACTTGATTAGCTCCCCCCAACATTTCCAGGGCAGTATTTGCAATAAAAGGATGAAGGTGTCAGGAGAGGAGAATAATTTATGTTCAGGTTCACTCTAGTACCAAGAAATCAAATATTTGGGGTTAATCCAAAGGAGATGTCATGCAGTCAGCAATTATAAAGAGAAACAAGCCGAAGAGGAATGTAAAACAAGGCAGGAGAAAGGAAAGAAAGGGGGGCTCGTGAGGGACACACCACAGGCACTGAAGAAGTGGAGAAGAGGGATGACATTCTGCAGAATAAAGAAGCAGGTCCTTCTCCTTTTAAAGCCAGGAGAGCTACAGTGTTAGTTGAAGTTCCAGCCACAGTCTCTAATAGACTAACTTCTATTTCTCAGTTTCCTTTCTTCTATGAGAGAAGTCACACACACACACACACACACACACACACACACACACACCTCACTTTATCTTTGGATAGTGCCAGGAACAGCAAAACTGGCAGTCACATTGTTTACTACTGTAAATTCATTTATAAGTGCATTTTCCTATCAAACTTATCATCATGGGGATTCACTGTAAATGGGTCCTTATGCACAAAGATGATAATACTTTTAAATGGCAAGGAACTGCAGTTAGTTTCCATTCCCTTCTCATAGATGACCACCTATCATGCGCAAGATACAAGCTGTCATAAAGCCTATTATTACATAAACACCAAAACATGTTATGGGCTGTGTAAAACAAATAATAATAGACACTGAAAATTCTATGCTTTAAACATGTATAGAGCCTACTTGAACTAAAACACTGGTATAAAAAGTTCAAAGGAATTGGTGCAGAGAAGGGCATGCAAAGGTTAAAATTAAAGAAGCATCAAATTGTCACTGTTTTTCCACTTCACTAAAAAAAATAGATAATGACAGATAGATAGATGATAGATCAGCGAGTGCTGTGGACTTAAAATATTTCTAGTGATGTATAACATTTTATTTTAAAGAAAGAGAGTACTTACTATGTGCCGAGTATTATGCTAAGTGTTTTATGTATGTCAACTTGATGATTCTCATAATAGCTCTACGAAAAGGACTCTACTATTGTTTCCATTTTACAGATAAGAAAACTTGAGTCAAAGAGAAAATAAACACCTTGTTCAGTGTAACACAGCTACTAAGCAGCATAGCTGAAACTTCAACTCCAGCATTCTGACACCAGGAGCCAACTCATAGCTATAATTCATGGTTATATATGTAGATCCACTAAAAATATGAATTCCATCCACCAGAGAAAAATGGGAGGACCTAGGATCCAAGCTACCAGGGGACTTTAGAGTTTGCAAAGCACTGGAGGATACTGCTGCAGTATCCTACCCCTAGTTTCCCTGCCTCTAGAGCAAAGCAGCTAGGTTGACATCATTATGCTTGATACTCTCTAATGAAGGAGTTTAGAAATTTAAACCTTCATGCTTTAAATATAGCTTTTCTGTGGCTGTATGAACATGAAGGGGTTCATGAAAACCAAGCCCAGAAGTGAAAATTGTGGAAAGCAACTATAATTTTGATCCTAGTTCAGAATCTCAATCTTTATATGTTATATGTAGTTTTAGTTCTTAGATTATAATAGGCAAATTGATTAATGAATATGAGCACTTCCCATGCCACTCTGTGCTGAAAGATGACCTTCACAGTTTCATTTCCTGTGGATATGAGAGTGTGTGACTTGCTCAAGTTCATGGCTTGTAGGGGCCTTAAAGGTCATCTTTCTTTGTGACTACAGCAAAAACTTGGAAGCAGAAAGGTCATCCCCGATATCTTGCCATTTTCTTTTTGACAGTTGGAGACAAAGCAAGAATCAAAAAGAAATCACAGTTTGTGACCAAAGACAGAGAAACCAGACCACTGATAAAACTATATTTATATTCACTCTCACACAGGCAGCAAGAAATAAATACCCAGGGTTAATCAAAAAAAAAAAAAAAGAAAGAAAAGAAGAAGAAGTTTGTTGTATTTTAAGGCAATAAAAAATTTGGAGGAGGATTTTGTTTTTAAAGAAAAAAACGATACATATTGTCAAGATAAGATCTATGACTGCCCCTTTACCCAGAAGAGGTTAAGGAAGGATTTCAAGTTGTGTTGTAAAACTGGTTGTGTCTTCCACATGAGTCACATCTAGAGACCCATTTTTGTCATTTTAGTGCAAAACAAAGTGAAGAGTCTAAAATCAAACATTTGAGAGTTCAAATAAAACAAAAAGATTATAATTTCTTAACATATTTTATGGGGAAGAATCCACAGAAAGCACTTTACAATAATTTAATAAAAAGAATTAATGATGGTGTAGCAGATTTCAAGTGAAAGCAATTAAGTTTGGGGAGTCAGACAGGCTGAGTTCAAATGCAAGCTCTTTATCTTATGAGCCATATTTCTTAGGCAAGTTACCTAAATCTCTAATAGTAAATTTCCCCATCTATATAATGGGCATAATAACTCTTTCTTTATAAGGCTGTTGTGAAGTTTATGTGTAACAGCGTATGTAAAATCCTTGACACTCCTTCCTTCCCTCTCTCCTCTCCTTCCACTTTAATGAACTTTCTGAAACCAGAAATGTCCTGTGCAAAAACACTTTCTTCCATTCAGATAAATTTCTGAACAAAGTTTGCAAAACCCCAATACAACACTGTCTACCACAGTGACACTATAAAATATCCATTCCATCTTAGCAGCAACACAAATTTCACATCACATAATGTTACAAAAATTATATCTCATTTGTGACATACTTGCTGTAGCATTTTTTGAAGTATAATTCATGGAAAACATTTCTGAATTTTCCTTTGCATGGCCTCTCAATTCACTGAAGCTACAACTTACCCTTTGAAAGAAAATTAACATGCGTGACCTGAATTTTCATTTTTTCATACCATAGGAAAGTGGAAATTAAATTCAAATCCTATAAACACTTAGGTGCAAAAGAGACAAGAACTCATATGCAAACAGCTAGGTTTTTTTTTAGAGGTGTATGTCTGGTAAGCAGATAATTTATACCTAGAATCTAAATTTGTAAGTCTGGTTTTCAAATCAAGTAGATAAATTAAAAATACTACTTATATCAAATACATCAGCTCTTTTATAGAACAAAATGGAGTATAAATTTTCAAAAAAGAATGTTGCACATTGATACCCAAGGACCAGAGAAGACATTCCATACTCTGCACACATGGGGCACCAATTTCTTCCTATCAGGCACTCACATCCTAAAGAAATCATCTGGTGACATGTTATCATTTGGCTTTCAACTATGTCTATTTTGTGAGTTAATGGTAAAGGAATAATGCTTGCACTTCCATAAACTTTACCAAAGCCTTTGGGTTTTTACAGAAAGTTTTAGGAGCAATCTCATCAAAAACAACACTACTTTGTAGAAATCTCTATACAAGCAGAAATTTGTCACTCAAAGATCTTATCTTGGCTGGAAGAAATGACAGCAAATTATGTCTTATTACACCATTTATATATTGTGCATGTGAACAGACATAGTGTAATTGTAATAGATATGTATGCATATATATGCCATCTGCATATGCATAACATTTTATAATCATAATTCCATTTTTGTTTTGTATTATGCCATCATCTTTGCTGTGCAGTTCAGTACCATATTATTTTCATTTCAACCACAGCTGCATCATTGCTGCTGCCAGATCTCTCTGTTTTTTTGGAGAAAATATACAATTTAAAATTGTTTTTTTTTTCTTTTTTTTTATCAGAAAGGAAAGTCATCAAGAATTAGATTTTATTTTAGGAACAAAGTAAGGTTTCATGGGAGAAAAAAACAAAGCCTTGGTGTAGAGAAGGTTTGTTCATTTTCTATAGCATTACTGAAGTGTCCGTATGCCTTGATAATCCTATCAATGTTTGGATCATCTCACTGGGGGAAATGACTTAATTTAACTCTATTTTGGTGTCTCCGCAAAGGTAAGTTGTCTATTTTGAGAGCCTACCTGGGTAGTTTTATGCTACTTCATTTGTGAATAAAACCCCAAATTTTGCCCAGCTCACTTGTCAAATCAGTTTCCGCAAGTAGAAAAGGTGGGGGTGGGGGGCAGTGGGTGGAAGAGGTGGTGTGGGAACCGGCTGGGGATTTACCTGTGTCACAGTTGTCTTAGACCAATATCTCATAATCATAAAAACCTAGGCAAGAGACAGATCAACGAACCACGGAGATAGTGGGTTAAACTGATGTTCTATTATTTCATGTTCTCTAGTGTCTCTCTTTCAATGCCATCATGGAAGAACTGGGAATCTCACTCAAAAATCAGAAGAAGCTAAAGAAAAAGTCAAGAACTAAGGGGAAATCTTCCTTCACAAGTATCCTCACTTGTCATCAAAGACGAACTCAGAGAAAAGAGAGTGTGGCTTGAGCCAGGAAAACACCTGTAGGAAGCTTTCAGGAAGAAAAACACATGCTCGCTACAGGTTTTTGGAGAAAGGATTTCTGACACCTGTGCTATGTGTTTCCATATATCTATATACATAACTCGATTATGCATACAGATATAAGAAATACAAAAGTTTCAAAAGCTCACATAGACCGAGATTACTTGGGAAGCAGCACTGATTCTTTTGAAATTAATTTGTATGTTCACTTATTTCACCTTTTCTCTTTCATCCCAATAAATTGCTGTGTGTTCTTTCTAAATAATAATAAAACAACAGGGTTTTTTTCCAGAATAATTTTGAGTGTTGGTTTGTTCCCCATTACTTGCTCTTATTCACAATGTTTGGTCTCCAAGTGTCATCTGCTGTCTAGTTTGCTATTTTGATGAATCCTCTTACCTTTTCAGCCTGATAGAACCATTTCTGACTGAGTTCAAACAATTCTTTTAGTTTATACCAAATACCTAGTGATTATAGTAAAATGAAACCATTCATTTTTGTGTTGTAAAATCTAATTTTATAAATAGTTTAACTGGTACTTGGAACATCTGTGAATATAAAAGGATACTAAAGAGGGAAAATTCATTCAAAAAAATAAAAGTGTCCACCACATTTGAGGCACTATTCTAGGTTCTGGGGATACCACAGTAAGGAAGAGAGATGTGGTCCCTGCCCTCGCATATATTATAATAAAATGAAAAAAAAAAAACATTCTATTACCCAAAGGAGGATTAAGCACTTCCTCAATGGAGGTCAGAAGCTGCGGGAACATGCAGTAGTATTGAACCTGGGATGAGACAAGGAAGTCTTCCTGGAGGAAGGTACAGCTAAGATCTGAAGGAGGGTGAGTTAATCTAGTGCAGAGAGAGACATCAGATGGAGAAGGCAAGCATTCCAGTTTAGGAAGTAGTTATTCTAAGGCACTGCAATAAGAGAGAACTAGGGCCAGAATGATGGAGGAAAAAGGAGCTTGGTAGCTAAAATGCATGGAGGTACAATGGGGCTAAGCAGTAACAACCACTCTGGCTGAGAATAAAGAACTGAGAGAAAGAAGACTGAGAGGAGGAGAAGAGAGAGGTTCCCTTGCTCAGTAACCCAGAGGAAGGATATTATAGCCTGGGCCAGCGGAGTACCAGAGAGACCGCTACATGACAGAGGTAACTTAGAGGCACAAGTCACACAGCCAGAGATTCAGAAAGTGGTCATGAGGGAAAGAAGAGGGGGTTCAAGGAAAACACCAGGATTTGGGTGTGGAGGAGTGGGTGTGGAGGAAGGGATGCTTAGCTGGGAAGCTGAGGTATTGGGAAAAAACAATGGGAAAGGAGCAGGCATTGGATCAATATTTCATATAATTAAATCCCATTGGTTTCTGTAGGATTATTTTACAACTAAAAGAAACTTTTAACCTAGTCTCTCTAGAGTTTAAGTACAAAAATAGTTCCAGACCTAAAAAGGAAAAAAAAAAATGACCTTTAAAATAGCAATAACAGATACTGGACAAATATTTTTCAGTGATTGTAATCAACACTCAGATTTCGGATCAATTCGAGTTTTATTAACAACAAATAGAAGACAATGTAGCTCATAAAACTGCATTAAGATGCTTATATTTAAAAATTACAAATAGAAATATGATGACTCCAACTAGCTGAAAATGAAGTAGAATGATATGAAAATATGACAGGGCAAATATGCAGTTTATTTAGTTCATTAAAAATTATACCAAAGGAATTCTATTTTACATTTTCTAATTTAACAGTACAATATTTTCTCTCATTTCAGAAAATATTACAGTGCTGTATCCTTTCACATACAGTTATAGTAATTTGTGGGGAAAAAAAGTATATCAACTTCTAATATGTAAAATGTGTGTGTCAATCTGGCTTCTAGGTATTTTAAAGCCCGTTAACCATTTTCCTCTTCACTTATCAGTAACTGAATTTTTATTCAAGGCATAATATATTGAACTAGGCAAAACTGCAGAACAGGGCTTTTTTATATTAACTACTAAATGTAATATATAATCACCTTCCTTTCTCCCCAATATTTTTATTCTGAAAACTCATTTGATGTGTACACATGGGCATATGTTTCTGTGTGTGTCTGTGTGTGGTGGGGTGAAGTACAGAGTAAGCTAATGAGTTCAGGGGAGAGAAAAAGAAGAAACTACAGAATATCTGGAACCTTGTCCAGAAAAAAATTCCCTGAGATCAACTATTAATCTTTGAGATTTTCATCCCTTCCTCTGAAGAACAGTGACTCATACACAGTTATGTAGAAATAAATGGCAAAGTTAATTAAAAACTGGATCTAACATTTCTTCCTTCAACAATTTCTTGATGTTAATAGGAAAAGATGGCTCAGGTGAAATATTCAAGAAAAGAAAGGGAAGCCAGTGTTGATTGAAATACGATGTTCACAGTTAAGATTTATTTTCCTTTCAAGTTTCAAATCTGAGCCTTTCTTGCCTTCAGTGTAGAGAAAATGGAAGAGAAACTATTCACTACTTGCATTGGCCCCGTGGGGTTGCTGATACATATGGGGCTCAGAGTTTTCCATTCTTAGTCTAGAAGATGCTGGAGAGAGACAGAAATAAGAAGGAAGTAGGTTAAAGAAAACTAGGTGAAGATAAACTATATTTGACCAGCATTCTTTTCTCTATCTCAGCAGTTGCTGCTTTAGTTTAACTCTTTGCCTGACCTAAAAGGACTAAATAGTTTCTTAATTAAGAAGCTCCTGCGATTGTTGTTTTAAAGGAGGAATACAATTAAGAGTGCCTATTCTGAGAAAGGTATCCCTAAGAGCTACATATGCAGTGTGATTTTTACAGAAACATAAAGTCTATCAGTTCCAAAATGTAAAGCCCACCAGAGTCTCTCCAACATCAGAGGATCCAATGCATCAAGTAACAAACTGGCTCAAATTATAGTCTACTTGCTCAAGTCATTTATTATTTGGATCCTTCAGCTTACAGCAAGGAGAGGACAGGCATTCACTGTCAGAAGTGCACAGGGTTAGGGCGAGTAAGCCATTCCACCTAAGGTAATGGAGTGCTTAGAGAAGGTGCCTACTGGGGTGGGGAAGAGGTGATAAAAGGTGAGGCTGGAACTTCAAAGGCACCCTCAGTTCTCAGGTTTGTTCAGGTCTAGTCCTGTATATGGAGGGAAACTTTTTTCCAGTCATATTTTTTAAAATAATGACCATGTAGAAGGAAGAAGCAGGACAAAATAGGAACAGTAAATCCCCCAGAGTGGAGACATATATACTACATTTACAAGTAGTAACTCAAAGTCCCATAAGCCTTGGGAGTGAAATGACCATCTTGACGTGCTGATGTTTAGAAATCCAGAAACAGGCTGGCTTTGCAGGTGAGTGTCCTCATAGTAAGTCACAGGCTCACCAGAGACTTGCTTTTAAGCTTTGTCCATAAGATGCCCAATTAAAGAAGTTACTCCATTTTTACACAGCCTAGTAGGTTAACTGAGACTCCAAAATGGATTCGTGGACATGTATTGTCTGGTTTGTTTGTATATTTCCACTCATATCCTTCTTCCTTCCTTTCACCCCTCATTTCCTATCCCTTTTTATTCATTAATAGAGTGCCTAGACATCCTAGTTTGCCCTGAATGGTCCTGCATTAAGCCTGAAATTGTGAAGTCCTGTAGTTTAGGCTCCCCCCACCCTTCACATGCGTATCTTAATTTGGACAATAAGTCCTGGGACACTTTGCTCATCGGTCTCAAGCTTCCTCTTCTTGACAGCCACACAGTTTCACTAACAAAGCTGAAACCTCTACTGATGTTAAAAAGGAGCCTCATCCAAAGGAGCCAACAGAAGGCAAGGGACCACTACCCTCCATCAAAGTAATCCAGGATGACCTGGAGGGAGTCAGATTGACTTTGACATTTCATTTGGATATTATGAGAAAAATTTTACACATATAGATATATGGCAATATAGATATAGATAGATGGTGATAGATGATAGATAGATACATAGATAGGTGATGATAGATAGATAGATAGATAGATAAAGATAGATAGATAGATCCCATTGTTTTAGTCTGACCTGGGCTATGCTCTCAGTAAATGTCAAGGTCATGTCATCAGATGTTAATGATTGTTATAGGCAGCTATTATTTAACAAGGATGAGCTAAATCCAGGTACATTGTATGTACTTCACAATATTTGCTCATGTAATCGTCATAGTAAACCCTAAAGGAAATATTTTTTACCAAGTTAAAAACAGAAATTCAGAGAGGTTAAATATCTTGCCCAAAGTCACTGAACCATGAAGTGGCAAACGGTGCAGCATAATCCTGCTCCATCATCGCAACCGCAGTGATTCTTTCCTAACTTTTGGAGGCTAAGTACCATTGACCAAATTCAGGCTTTGTCCCAAGCGTACATGATCTCATAGCATCCTCTCAACAGCCTTACAAAGTTAGTACTCTCCCATCACAAAAAAAGGAAACTGTAAGAAAAACTGTTAAGTAGCTCCCCAAACTCAGACTGCCTGCTGTTTAAAGAACTAAGATTTTAACTTGAATCTCTCAGAGTCCAGAGGCTCTTAACCATGGCACTATACAATCTTGTCTTTTTGTTTTAATGCAAACCTTGACTGAATTTTTAAAGAACTATCCATGGAGCAGTTTTTAAAGAACCATCACTTAACAGAGCAGATAAAGAATTTCCTCTACTTATCGATGTTCGCTATTGTTTCCTAGAAGCAATATTTAAGCATTCTAACCCTTAATACATAACAAAATGAACTCTCCACCGAATCTGTGAATTAGTTGTATTACAGATTTAAAATTACTCTTTGAACACTTCTCATTCATAAGGCAAGTCATTCAAATCATAGTAAAAACATGTGAATGGCATGATATGATAATTACTGTATCTCAAGGCTCATCATGTTTCCAGTAATCTCAAAGGACACCATTAGATTGTAAATTCCCAGCTAGAATGAATGAGCATATTTCTTTGAAATATCAATCACTCTATAGAGGATTTTTAGCCTCTTGTATATAGCAAGTAATAAACAAAGTCTTCCTGAAAAATGAATGACAATCTTTGGAGCAAGTTTTGAGGAAGATATAGTCCTTGCCTTTGAGAATATTGGAATTGAATAGGTCAAATTTCAGAGGTGAAATTTTGTTGGGACACTTGATTTTTAAAGACTATGATTGCAAATGCCATTGAGTTTTCTAGGATTTGAATTCCTATCTACCCACAAGGAGCACATTCTGGCAACTTCTTCAGTAAGAGACCAAAAAATATAACAATCTCAGAAAACACACACACACACAAGATAAAGATTTTCAAGTAACCAACATAAGAGAGAATTTTAAATGTGTCGATAATGTCTTCAGTACTTTTATATCTGTCATTATGCTACTTCCAGACTGTCTCTGAAGTTGCAGGCTGCTTTTTCTTGTCTTCATGATGAATTCTGTACCTAGAGCAGCAAATTTAAATGAGACCATTTTTAATAAAGCCATGCCAAGATTTAAAAGTAATTTAGTGGCATGAAGCATAATAAGCCAAATTATAGTGATGAAAGAAACATTTTCATTAAAGCTTTAAAAAATGACACTCTGAACTCCAATGCAGGGATAGAATTAAGTCTACATTGTCTCAAGGGAAACAAGGTAACAAATGACAGCTAGAATTTTAAGCTCATCATAATAAATATATAATTAGTTTTGACCTTTTCACAACATTCCAACAAACAGAGTGATTCATAAGCATGCAGGTTGCAAATGAAATAAATTGCAAGGGTATCTTTCCCTGAAATGTTTAATGATCTCATCATAGATTTCCGGGATGATTTCCTTCTGACTTCCTCTGGAAAATAATGCTATTAGGAGACACACACCAGGTTAATTTCATCGACCCAGAACCAACCAACACCTACGACTTGCGTGTGGATCATGTCTTCCTGTTTATGCGGAAACTTTTTATTTCCTCCTCTCTCTCACCACTTCCATCTCTCCAAATCCAAACCTGACTTAAAGACTCAAGTCAGATGCCACTGATTACAGCAGTTCTTTGGTATCGCCAAGAGATTGTTTCCAGGAGCTGCAGCAGGTACCAAAATCCACAGAGGCTCAAGTCCCTTCTGCAAAATGGCAAAGTACAATGAACAGAGTTGACCCTCCATATCCATCAGTTTCACATCCGCAGATTCAGCCAACCACAGAGTGAAATTTCCAGATGCAAAACCCACATATACAGAGGGCCGGACTAATTCTGTACTTGAAACTTTCCCTAATTTCTTTCTGTCTCTCTCCAGTGACCTTTATCTGCACTCAATCACTTTGACCTTAAAATTATTTCATCCATGTTGGTAACTTGTGCGGCATTTTATTTTCCCCTTATTATCAGCCTCTCCACCACTGCTCCCAAGGACTGGCTCACACAGTTTAGGATGTTAGCCCTATTAAATGTGTAAATGAATCCAACCGAGGCCATGAAATTACCCCCAAAATATAAAACTTTACTCATCTCCTCCATTCTTAAACTTTCTTGGAAAGAACTTGGATTCATACTTTCCCTCCTTACATCCCCCTTTATGTTTTCCAGATCTTATTTTTCTCCCCAAAGATATAACAAAATATTGCAAGTTCCCAGAAACTCACAAAGTACATCAGATCTTTCAAACAAGGGTCCATATTGAAGAGATTCTTCCTGGATATAAATGTTTGCATTTGCCTTGGCAATCTCAGAAGTCATTTGTAATTTAAAAGACACAAGTGTAACCCAGACCCTAAAAAAATATAACATGCTAGCAAAGAAGATTATATACCCACAAAATGTATTAATTCAAAAATTTAGGACTAATAGACTAAAAGGAAGGAAGGGAAGAAGGAAGGGAGGGGAGAAGGAAGGGAAGAAGGAAGGGAGGGGAGAAGGAAGGGTTTCAGGGTTCAGCTAAACAGCAACTACCTTCACATTTATAAGAATGCTAGACTGGGGATGCAGAGATGGGAGGTTCTATTCCTCTACAGAGAAAGTAGGAAAGAGGGGCTTATGCTATAACCTAAGAGAGGTAGGTTGTAACTGAGTTGGACACTCCTGACAGTAATAGTAAAATGCTAGCATCAATTATCAAAGGATCACAGGGGTTCTAATTTGTCTGAGATAGTTGATATTGTGCTTATTTAAAATAGAAAGATGGGCTATAAGATGGACCAAACACCTAGCCAGTTTTATTGCTCTATGTGGCATTAAAATCCATTTAAATTTTATCAAATGTGATTGTTCTTTTTACCCCTGAATTAACAATGAGTGCTGAAAACTTCTAACCAATGCCATAGAACATGCAACCAGGTACACCATTCAGGTCTCATTAACAATCACTCCAATCATGCTCTCACTGACCTTTCTTACTCTTCAACCTATGAAAACAGAGGTCTACAAAGGGTAAAGTGTGAGAGACTTTTCAGATTATCCTACTTTTTCCTTATGAGGGAGAGGTGTGCTCCCATCACCAACCGCATGAAGACAGGCATTTCACCCCCTCACCAAATACTTCTGCAGGTGACTTCCTCAGATGACCCTGTGCCCATCTGAACAGATGAAGTAGAAGATTACAGAGGAGATGGCCTTTGAACTTGCTACTCTTTAGTATGGGGACACACCAGAGCAGTTTTGTGATTTACACAGAATGAACAGCTGAATCAGAGAAAGAGCTGGTCCTCGTCATGAGTATTTTCTCTCAAACTATCATTTTTAAGACAACATTATTCTTCACTTCAGATCTTTCAAAGGATACTTTGTTACCTTTAATCACAGCATCAATAGAATCCACAGTGGCATTTTCTACCTCACATTTGTTCCAGGGTCTAGAATATGGCCCTAAGACAATGGGTTGGGCTTTCTTGAGCTGTGTCCTAAAATTTTCATTCCAAATCACATTGCTTTTGTAGTTTAAAATTATTTATTTAGCTATGAATCATGAAAAGATGGTGATGTTAAGTCAAAAAAAAAGGATTTCTTTTTACTGACAGTATATTTAGGACATTGGAGAGTTTTAGTGATAACAGGGGGAAAGGTGGAATCAATTTATGATCAGAATATTAAAACTCTGCTTTTCTACAGGTAAGATTTGGTGTCAGTTTTATATGTGACTATCTAAAAGAGGTCCAAGATCATCAGCTCAGGTTTATTGGTGGTTCTCTGAGCATTTTTAGAGGAACTGGATAGAAGATGATTCAGAAGCTGGTTGGTGAACCACAGAAGGGCTTTTGGTCCTTAGGTGGGATTTTTGCCTTTATTCCTCCCAAAAGAATTTTTACTTTAAGTTTGGCTAGATCCCTCCAGTTTCCTTTCAAGGACCCAAGATGATTCTTGAATCTTGGTTTTATTCTTTCATTTACTCATTGTTTACCTTTGGGTAAATCATAAACTTTTCTCACCTAAGGGTCAAGGCAGGAACCCCCTGGCACTGTCCATTGGGGCAATGAAGGCAGTTTCATGAGGGCCTATTTCCTGAGTAGTGGGCAGAGCTAGAGGTGGCAACAATGGGGAGCTGTTACCACCCCCAAGTCTGGGACCAGTTACCAGAATCTGTAGACTCCCTTAAAAGGCCATCCAACAGGAGCTGTGGCCTTCAGGGTAGAAATGCATTCATTGCAAACCTGAGGTCCAGATGGAGTGGAGCCAGTGGAACCACGATTACACTTTTTCAAGATTCTGATTTTCTGATGGCCTCATATTGGCTCAATCTAGCCAGAACCCATGTTTGATCCATGAGTCATGAGAGTCCAGTGATTCTGACTCCAAAGGTCACTTCCTAAACTAGGGAGCAAGCTGAAAAATGGGCGTGGAGGTGCCAAGAGAGACTTCCCAGCACAATATTTTTCTTCTATATTAAGATTTATATGGATCAATAAGTAATAATTACCTTTCAAAGCTAGAGGATTGTTAGGTATTTCAAAGTGAAATCCAAGGTCTCCTGAAATATACTTTAACTCATGCAGACACCTGATATTATAAGTTGCTTCTGAGAGAGAAAAAAAGAGTGGAATAAGATCAGTATAGGGAGTTCTAGAAGGCGAAGGAGGCAACCATATTCAAGGTGCAGAATTGGAGTTAGACTGACCTGGGGTGAGTCTCTCCTGGGCCACTTACTACATGTGTAAACTTGAGTAAATTACTTCACTTCTCCCTAGACCTCAGTTTTCCTAATATCAACAGTGTGACTCTTAAAAGTATGTACATAATGCTTGACCAAAAGTATTATTATTATTGGTGTTATTATTATTATTAAAGTCTGAAGTTAAGATGGAGAGACTGAAACTCTACTAGGGAGTCATTACGTGGTTTCAAAACAAAATCACGGGGAAACACATGGGCAGCCATGGGTTCCATGTGCAGCTGTAAGTTAAATTGTGGTATTCACTGGCCAAAGGACCTGCACACCTCCAGAATCATAAAGTGGTGCTTCTGGTTTACACTGTTGTGTTAGCTTCTACTGCACAGCAAAATGAATCAGCCATACATATACATATACATATATCCCCTCCCTTTTGTATTTCCTTCCCATTTAGAACAACACAGTGCATTGAGTAGAGTTCCCTGTGCTATACAGTATGTTCCCCTCAGTTGTCTATTTTATACTTAGTATCAATAGTGTATGTGTGTCGGTCCCAATCTCCCAGTTCCTCCCAGCCCACCCCTTTTCTGCTTTGCATCATACATTTGTTCTCTATGTCTGTGTCTCTATTTCTGCTTTGCAAATCTATACCATTTTTCTAGATTCCACATATATGCATTAATATACAATATTTGTTTTTCTCTTTATGACTTACTTCACTCTGTATGACACTCTCTAGGTCCATCCATGTCTCTACAAATGACCCAATTTCGTTCCCTTTTATGGCTGAGTAATATTCCATTGTATATATGTACCACATCTTCTTTATCCATTCCTCTGTTGATGGACATTTAACATTGTCATCTTTAAATTGCAACATTCATTTCTGGGGCACATCAAAGCCAAACAGGCTGTTACTTGGCTCCAAAAGACAGGAAGGTTTTGTCCTAAGCTTATAGTATCCCCCAAACTCCAAGATATACTAGTCTGTGAGACATGACTAGGCCTTTCTACAAGTGTCTCAGTCAGGGTCCAAATATTTTTAAAATGTCACACTCAAGGAATTAATAAAAGAGGAATTATGGAAGGGACTGTTTATAGAAGTGAGGGCAAGAAGGAGAAAAGCCAATAAGGACTGACATTGTCACCCTTAAGCCAGAAAGGGCATTGGGGATGAATAAGTTACTGAAACCCAGCTTTAGCCATAGGAGAGGAACCACCTAATAGGAGCTGTGGCTGTAGGTAAAAGAACACAGCCTCCATTGACACCATAAGCCACTGTGAGTGGGGGAGTGAGGGTATTATGGGATATGGTGCAACATGACCTCCCATTGGACAAGCCCAACTAGAAGCCACATGGCCAGGGAACCTGAGTGAGTGATACACTCTAAGAGGTCAGCCTCCTTCCAGTACACAGAGCAGGGCAGAGAAGTGTACAGAATGGATCTGCAGGGATGACAGAGAATAACCAGCACAAGTTTTGTGAATTCAAATTAAAACTAAGACCAGATGTAAAATTATCCTTAAGAAAAGATGGATTCCATATTCAGACCAGAGAATTATTGCCAGTTCTTGAGAGAACACAAGGAAATGAAAGCTACCTAACACGTTTTAACAGAGCTGGTTGAAGCACACAGCCAAGCAACAGAAACACTTCATAATATTCTGCCTTTTTAGAAGATATTTAAAAATATTCAGGGCCTAGCTTCAATGCCCATTCCAGAGCCCCAGCTCACTGCAGGCCTCACCAGCTGGTCTATGTCTCTTTTATTCTCTACTAGGGTACTTGAGAGATATGTGACTTGAAGTTGAGCCTAAACCCTCTCTGGCTACTTGGCACCATAACTAGAAGGATTGTTCTCTGCTTGTATCATCACAAAGGTAATACCCACAGCTTCTGCAGGATTTCAGCAAACAGCCCCTTACCTGAAGTGCTCATAGATGCGGTGAGTATTGGAGTCTGGCAGGTTTTCCATATTTAGTCATCCTTCTGTATGGATATAGTTCTTCTGGAAAGGCATTTCATGCTATAGCAACCTGAGCTCAAATGTTAGGAGAGGTTATCTCTGGATAACAGTGGTTTAAGTGATTGTTTCTCTTCTTACTTCTCTATATTTTCCAAAATCTC
The DNA here is from genome assembly GCF_005190385.1 of Monodon monoceros. Classification (NCBI taxonomy): domain Eukaryota; kingdom Metazoa; phylum Chordata; class Mammalia; order Artiodactyla; family Monodontidae; genus Monodon; species Monodon monoceros. The sequence continues at coordinate 15,290,030 of NW_021703767.1, forward strand.
TGATATTCAATAATTTTTATTTTTAATGTCAGAAAGTGTTCTGCCTATGTTTTCCTCTAAGAGTTTTATAGGGTCTAGTCTCACATTTAGGTCTTTAATCCATTTTGAGCTTATTTTTAAGTATGGTGTTAAAGAATGTTCTTATTTTATATTTTTACATGTAGCATTGAAGAGATTGTCTTTCCCCCATTGTATAGTCTTGCTCCTTTGTCAAGATTAATTGACCATAGGTGCGTGGGTTTATTTCTAGGTCTTCTATTCTATTCCATTGACTTATATTTCTATTTTTGTGCCAGTACAATACTGTTTTGATGACTATAACTTTGTAGTATAGTCTGAAGTCAGGGAGCCTGATTCCTCCAGCTCTGTTTTTCTTTCTCAAGATTGCTTCGGCTATTCAGGGTCTTTTGTGTCTCCATACAAATTTTAAGATTTTTTAAAGCCACTATGGGGAACAGTATGGATGGTCCTTAAAAAACTAAAAATAGGGCTTCCCTGGTGGCACAGTGGTTGAGAGGCCACCTGCCAATGCAGGGGACGCGGGTTCATGCCCCGGTCCGGGAGGATCCCACATGCCGTGGAGCATCTGGGCTCATGGGCCATGGCCACTAAGCCTGCGCGTCCGGAGCCTCTGCTCCGCAACAGGAGATGCCACAACAGTGAGAGGCCCGCGTACCGCAAAAACAAAACAAAACAAAACAAAAAAAAAACTAAAAATAGGGCTTCCCTGGTGGCACAGTGGTTGAGAGTCCACCTGCCGATGCAGGGGACATGGGTTCGTGCCCCAGTCCGGGAAGATCCCACATGCTGCAGAGCGGCTGAGCCCGTTAGCCATGGCCGCTGAGCCTGTGCGTCCAGAGCCTGTGCTCCGCAATGGGAGAGGCCACAACAGTGAGAGGCCCATGTACCACAAAAAAAAAAAATAAAATAAAACTAAAAATAGAGCTACCATATGATCCTGCAATCCCACTCCTGGGCATATATCCAGAGGAAAGCATGGTCCAAAAGGATACATGCACCCAGTGCTCATTGCAGCACTGTTTAATATAGTCAAGACATGGAAGCAACCTAAATGTTCATCCACAGAGGAATGGATAAAGAAGATGTGGTACATATATACAATGGAATATTTCCCAGCCATTAAAAAGAATGGAATAATGTCATTTGCAGCAACATGGATTGACCTAGGGATTGTCATACTAAGTGAAGTAAATCAGACAGAGAAAGAGAAATATAGTATGATATCGCTTATATGTGGAATCTAAAAAGAAATGATACAAATGAACTTATTTACAAAACAGAAACAGACTCATAGACTTAGTGAATGAACTTATGGTTACCAGGGGGAAGGGTGGGGGAAAGGGATAGTTAGAGATTTAAGACTGACATGTACACACTGCTATATTTAAAATGGATAACCAACAAGGACTTACTGTATAGCACACGGAACACAGTTCAATATTATGTAACAATCTAAATGGGAAATGAATTTGCAAAAGAATAGATACATGTATATGTATAACTGAATCACTTTGCTGTACACCTGAAACTATCACAATATTGTTAATTAGCTATACTCCAATATAAAATAAAATGTTTTATAAAATAGATTTTTTTTTAAAAAAATAATCTTTTTAACTGAGCCCTAGTGCTTTAAAAAGTTTCTTAATGGCAAAAAAACATAACTTTGTATGCAGAGAAAGATGGAGGATAAAACAAAAGATTGGATAAACTGAGGCCTTCTTTTTATAGGCTTGATTTTCAGTAGTCCTGCATCCAGCAGCCATACCACTTGTTTTATCTTTGAAGTTCATAATATATCATGAACAAGCTGGGTTTATCTAAGGAATACAAGGGGTTTTCAAATATAAAATAAATCAATATAACTTACCATATTAATAGACTAGTGAAAAAATAGATATATTAACAACCCAAGTAATGCAAAATAAGAGCAATGAATAAGATTCTATTTTAGTATATTTTTAAAAGCCTCTTCTATGAGAAAAACAGGAAGAAACTCTATGTTTAATAAAGATTAAATGCCAAGACTACAGATGTCAAACATTATGCTTAATGAGAAACTTTACGTGTATTTCCTATAAGAATGAGAACAAACAAGGCTATTCACTAATAGAATTACTATTTAATCTAGTATTAAACAGCAAAAAATATAGAAAAAGTGAGAGAGCGATAAAGAGCTTATAAGTGTTATGGAAAGAAATAAAATGTTATTTGTAAATACTGTAATCATCTACCTAGGAAAACCATCAACCTCAATAGACAAACTATTAAAGTAATTAGAGTGAATTTATCATGACTGCCAGATATGTGGTCAAACTACAAAAATCAGTAGTATTGTTCTACGCCAACAATAATTACTTAGAACATGTAATACAGATAAGATTTATTCATAATAACAATAAAATTATAAACTATCTTGAAACTAAGTTAACCAAAAATTCACAAGAAAATAGATAAAATTTGTAAATGCTAATAAAGGACATAGAAGGTAAGTTCTATGGAGAGAGAGTTCAGGCTCCTAAGTAGGAAGACTTAATATTATAAAGCTGTTAATGGTCTACAATTTAATCTACAAATATAATAGCATCCCAACCAAAATTAGATTTCTTTGAAGAATTGAATAGACATATGCCTATTTATGTGGGAGAATAAAAGCCCACATGTAGCTAAGTCAACCTTTAAAAAGAAGAGGAAAGAGGAAACTCAATGTACCTGATGTCGACATACCTGAAAGTCACAGTTAGAAAAATCGGGATGATATTGGCAAAACAGAACAAAACAAAACAAAAATAAAGCAGGAAAAGAGAAAGACGCACATTTATATGAGAAGTTAATATATGATAAGGCTGGAACCATAAATTGATGGGTAAGGATAAAGGAAAGATTGTTCCATAGATGACGTAGTCAAAAATTATTCACTATGTGGAGAAAATAAAAGTGAATGTCTGCACACCAACACTTGAAGGGTGGACTCTAAATGTTAAAAGTGTGATCTTGAAGAGAAGAAAGACTCCTTAATAGCAGTTTTTTAAAAAGAAATAGGGACTTCCCTGGTGGTCCAGTGGCTAAGACTCTATGCTTCCACTTCAGGGGCACGGGTTCAATCCCTGATTGGGGAACTAAGATTCAGCATGCCATATAGTGTGGCCAAAAAAAAGAGAGAGAGAGAGAGAGAATAAATAAACAAATTTAAATCAAAAATATTTTTCAAGTCAAAAAAGGGACAAGAACCACAATGGAAAAATAAATAATAAGCAAAGAATACAGCTAGGCAATTTACAGAGGTGGAAACCCAAGGGTTAACAAGCATATGAAGAGATGTCCAAAATCATTAGACATTGGAAAAATTAAAATTACAATGATATATTTCTGTATACATATTAGTCTACCAAAAAAGAAAGCTGAAACAAGAAATATTGATGGAGATGTGGGGATAGAGTCATCCTTATTCACTGCTGGTGAGAGCAGACTGGTGTTGATTGTCCAGAGTACAAAATGACACTTCTTGATCAAAGGGAGCATAGACATGTCCAATGACCTAGCCATTCCATCCCTGGGTTTATGAATTAAAAATATTTTCGCACAGAGTATAAGAAAGGGGATGTTAACTGCAGCATTATTTTTGGAGGCAATTGGCTGTCAATCCTTTAGAAAGGAGATACATGTATAAGAAACTGCTGGCTTATCACCAAGCCTTTTTCTTCGTCTTCCAGTAGAAAAGAAGCACATTTCTTAGCATCCCCTTGAGATTAGGTGTAAACCCATGGCTGAATTCCAGAAAAAGGAATGTTTGGCCAGAATTTAATAGACCACTTTCAGACCCGGCCATAAAAACCTCCTCAGTGCAAACTTTCCTGCTCCTTCCTCCAGCCAGCTGGCTCGAATGAGGAAAATCCCTAGAGCAGGATGGGATCCATGTGTTGAATATTGTGTAGCTACAAGATGGAAGGAGCCTAGGTCCCTGAATCACCCCTTGGAGAAAAACTACATGACTAAGAGCACCAACTTTGGACTATTAATTCAGTTTCAACTTCATTAACTAATCTGATATTTTGTTAAGCCCCTGAAATGGGAAGAGTTTACTGGTTACATGAGTAGTGTTACCTTAACTAATATAATAGATAAAATGTGATAGATGCACACCACTGAGTATGCAATAGACTAAATGCATGTGTCTCCCCAAAATTCATGTGTGAAACCTAATCCCCAATGGGATAGTATTTAAAGGAGGGGCTTTAGGAAGGTAATTAGGTCATGAGGGCAAACCCCTCCTGAATGGGATCAGTGACCATGGAAAAGAGATCTCAGTGAGCTTCCTCATCTCTTCCATTGTATGAGGACACAACAAGAAGATGGCTGTCTATGAACCACGTGCCTTAAACATTAAACATTTTATAATGTGAGGCTGTAGAGGAAGAACGAGCAGAAGAATGAGACTGTGTATGGGGTAAAAGGAAATAGATAAATATGTGACTGAATAAGTAAATTTAGAGAGTTTCATACATAGGTTAATAGTGATAATTGTAACATGTACCAACAGATATTTATTTCTTATAGTTCTGGGGGTTGGAAGTCTAGATCAGGGTCCAGCATTGCTGGGTTCTAATGAGGGCTCTGTTCCTTGCTTGTAGATGGCTACTTTCTCACTGTGATCTCAGATGGTCAGGCGGGGAGAGAGAGAGAGAGCAAGCTTTCTGCTGTTTCTTTTTTTATCCCCAGCTTTATTGAGCTATAATAGACATATTACATTGTGTACGTTTAAGGTGTACAACCTGGGGTTTAATACACTTAAATATTGGGAAACGATTACTGTGGTAGCATTAGCTAGCATCTCCATCACATCACATAATTTCCATTTCTTTTTTGTGATGAGTACATTTAAGATCTACTCTCATAGCAACTTTCAAATATATAAAACTGTATTGTTAACTATAATCACCTTGCTGTACATTAGATTCTCAAAATGTATTCATCTTATAACTGAAAATTTGTACCCTTTGACAAACATCTCCCCATTTCTTCCTCCCAGACCCCAGGAACCCCCATTCTACTCTCTGTTTCTGTGAGTTTGGTCTTTTTAGATTCCACATATAAGTGATACCATGCAGTATTTATCTTTCTCTGTCTGACTTAGTTCACTTAGCATAGTGCTCTCAAGGTACATCCACATTGTTACAAATGGCAGGATTTCCTTCTTTCTCATGACTGAGTGATATTCCATTGTATATATACCATATCTTCTTTATCTATTCATCTGTGTACAGGCACAGGTTTTTTCCATATATTGGCTATTGAGAATAATGCTGTAATGAAGATGGAAGTGCAGCTGTCTCTTTGAGCTCCTGATTTCATTTCCTTTGAAAAAATACCCAGAAGTGGAATTGCTATCATATGATAGTTCTATTTTTAATTTTTTGAGGAAACTGCACACCATTTTCCACAGTGGCTATACCAATTTACATTTCCACAAAAGTACCTAAGGTTCCCTTTCTCCACATTCTCACCTACACTAATCACTTGTCTTGTTGATAATAGCCATTCCAAAAGGTATGATATGGCATCTCATTGTGGTTTTGATTTGCATTTCCCTGATGGTTAGTAGTGCTGAACACTTTTTCACGTGCTTGTTGGCCATTTGTATGTCTTCTCTGAAAAAACATCTATTCGGTACCTCTGCTCATTTTAAAATCAGATTATTTGGTTTTTTGGCTATTGAGTTGCATGTGTTCTTTATATATTTTTAATATTAACCCCAATTTCTCCCATTCCATAGGTTGCCTTTTCATTTTGTTGATTGTTTCCTTTTCTGTGCAGAAGCTTTTTAATTTGATGTAGCCCCACTTGTTGATTTTTCCTTTTGCCTTTCATGTCATATCCAAAAAATCATTGCCAAGGCCAATATGAAGATGCATTCCCCCTGTTTTCTTCTAGTTTATTGATTTCAGGTTTTACGTTTAAGTTAATTCATTTTGAGTTCATTTGTGTGAGTAGTATAAGATAGAGGACCAATTTCATTCTTCTGCCTATGGTTATTTAGTTTTTCCACTACCATTTACTGAAGCAACTATCATTTTCCCTTGAGTATTCTTGGCTCTTTTGTCAAATATTAGTTCGTCCTATATTCAGGGTTTATTTCTGGACTCTAGATTCTGTTCCTTTAGACTATGTGCTTTATTTTATGATAGTACAATACCATTTTGATTACTATAGCTTTATAGTATTGCTTGAAATCAGGAAATGTGATGCTCCAGCTTTGTTCTTTTTTCTCAGGGTTGTTTTGGCTATTGGATTCTTTCATGGTTCCATACAAATTTCAGGATTATTTTTTCTATTTCCATGAAAAATGCCATTGGAATTTTGATAGGAATTGCATTGAGTCTATAGATGGTTCTGGGTAGTATGGACGCTTTAATAATATTAATTCTTCTGATCCATGAACATGAGACATCTTTTCATTTATTTGTGTTTTCTTCAATTTCTTTCATCAAAGTCTTATAATTTTCAGAGTACAGATCTTTCACATCCTTGGTTAAATTAATTCCTAAGTATTTTATTGTTTTTTGATGCTATTCTGAATGGGATTATTTTCTTTACCTCTTTTTCATATACTTCATAGTTAGTGTATAGAAATGCAACATTTTTCTCTATATATTGATTTTGTATCCTGCAACTTTACTGAATATGCTAATTAGTTTTAACAGATTTTTTTTGAGGGGAGTCTTTAAGATTTTCTACATATAAAATTATATCATCTGCAAACAAAGACAATTTAACTTCTTCCTTTCTGACTTGTATGCCTTTTATTTCTTTTCCTTGCCTGATTTTTCTGGCCAGGACTTCCAGTGCTATGTTGAAAAGGAGTCATGAAAGTGGGACCCTTGTTGTGTTTCTGATCTTAGAGGAAAAGCTTTCAACCTTTCACCATTGAGTATGATGTTGGCTGTGGGTTTGTCACATGTGGTCTATATTGTGTTGAGTTATGTTATTTCTATAGCCAACTTGTTGAGTTTTAATCATGAAAGGATGTTATATTTTGTCAAATGATTGTTTGGCATATATTAGGATGATAATATAATTTTATCTCTCATTCTATTAATGTGGTATAGCACATTTATTGATGTATGGTGAAACATCTTTGCAGCCCAAAGATATATTCCTCTTGGTCATGGTGTATGATCCTTTTAATATGCTGTTGAATTTGGTTTGCTAGTATTTTGTCAAGAATTTTTACATTCATATTCATCAGGGATACTTAGGTGCTCCAACATTGGGTACATATGTATTTATGATTGCTATATCCTCTTCATCATTAAATAACAACATTCTTTGCCTCCTGTTATCATTTTGTGCTTAAAGTCTATTTTGCCTGATATAAATATAGCTACTCTTGCTCTCTTTTGGTTTCCACTTGCAGGAAATATTCTTTTTTCATCCCATCACTTTCGGCCTATGTATGTCTTTAAAGCTGAAGTGAGTCTCTTGTAGACAGAATGTAGCTGGGTCTTACCATTTTATCATTTAGAGTAATTATTGATAGGTAAGGACTTATAATGCCATCTATTGTTTTCTGGCTGTTTTACAGTTCCCTTTTTCCTTTCTTTCTCTCATTGCCTTCCTTTATGAACTGATGATTTTCCCTTGTGGAATCTTTGATTCCCTTCTCTTTATCTTTTGTAGATCTACTATAGGTTTTTCCTTTGTGGTTACCATGAAACTTACATAAAACATCTTATAGGTATCACGGTCTATTTTATGCTGACAACAACTTAACTTCGATCACATGAAAAATTCTATCCTTTTAGGTTTTTGATGTTACAATTTACCTCTTTTGATATTGTGTATTCAATCACACATTATTGTAGCTATAATTATTTTTAATGCTCTTGTCCTTTAACCTTTATACTAGAGTTAAGTGGTTAACACACCACCATATTGCAGTATTAGAGTATTCTGAATCTGACTATGTAGTCACTTTTAACAGTGGGGTTGTATATTTTTATATATTTTCATGTTATTAATTACCTTCCTTTTATTTCATCTTGAAGAACTCCTCTTAGCATTTCTTGTAAGGCTGATCTAGCGGTGATGAATTCCCTCAGCTTTTGTTTTTCTGGTATAGTCTTTATCTTGCCTTCATTTCTGAAGGATAATTTTACCAAGTAGATTGTTCTTGGTTGGCAGTTATTTCTTTTCTTTTGTCTTTCAGCTCTTTAAATACATCATCTCATTCTTTCCTGGCCTGTAAGTTTTCTGCTGAGAAATCCACTGATAGCCTTGTGAGGGGTTCCCTTGTAAGTTACAGGTTTCTTTTCTCTTGCTGTTTTTAAGATTTTCTCATCATATTTGACTTTTGACAGTTTTACTATAATGTAGAGAGAATCTCTTTAAATTGATTTTGTTTGGTGACCTTTATGAACTTGGATATCTCAATTTCCCTCCAGATTTGGAAATTTCTCAGCCATTATTTCTTTAAATAAGCTTTCTGCCCCTTTCCCCCTTTTTTTCTCTTTCTGGAACTCAAATAACTTGCAAATTGGTTCTTTTATGATGTTCTATAGATTGTGGAGTCTTTCTTCACTCTTTTATTCTTTTTTCCCTTTTTCTCTTCTTAATGGATAATTTCAAAAGTCTTACCTTCTAATTCACAAATTTTTCATCTGCTTTATCCGTTCTTCTGTAGATGTTCTACATTACATTTTAATTTTTTTCATTTATTGTATTCTTCAGCTCCAGAATTTCCATTTGATTCTTTTTTATGACTTCTATTTTGTTTCCATATTGTTTTCCTGATTTTGCTGAATTGTTTTTCTGTGTTATAGCTCATTGAGTTTCCTTAAAACAGCTACTTTGAAATCTTTATCAGGTAAATCAAAGCTCTCCATGCCTTTCTCATCAGTTACAGAAAGATCACTGTGATCATTTGGTGGTAACATGTATCCTTGATTTTTCATGTTCCTTGAAGTTTTGCATTGTTGTCTTCACATGTGAAATAGCAGTTACCTCTTCTAGTCTTTACTATGTTCCCTCTCCAATGTGTCTAAACTTGTAAATTTTTGCTCCAACAGTGTGCTGAAACTTCTCTGGAAACCTGGGTTTCCACCAAGTGTCCCTCATTCATGTGTGATTGTCTAAAAGAGTGTTTTCCAGGGTCTCCTGGACCACAGCCAAGAGGGGCTAAGAGCCAGATCAAGGGCCAATGAGGGATCCTCAACAGGGATCAAGATCTGTATGCCTATTACCAGCTACATAGGAGGGTGAGATTCCTCCTGGATCCCTTGCTATATAGTTCTGATCTCACAGTTCTCACAGAGGCACTATTGTCTATTGATAGATGCTGAATTACTGTTGTTGTGGGGAAGACAAAAATGAGTGATGTCTTCTTGATATCAAAGACGAGTGATGATGTCACTTATAAAGGACACTACTTCCATCATGAGGACTCTACCCTCATGGCCTTATCTAAACCTAATAACCTCCTAAAGGCTCCATCTCCAAATACTATCACAGTAAGGGTTAAGTCTTCAATATATGAATTTTGGGGGACATAATTCAATCCATAGCATCTGGTAAAAATGATTCTCAAATTCTGCTCAACCCCACAAAAGTTAGATCAACCTACAGGATTTTGTATAATGTCACAGCAGGAAGGCCACTCAGAAGCAAAGGAGGAACAAGACTCAAAGAGTGGAAAGGAAATCTCATCTAATGCCTGCAAAAACCCCTGAAACTAGTTACAAAGGAAATGCTAATTAGTCCATAATAGCACCCAGAAATGGGCCGAAATACCAGTTCCAATTGTTGAAAGGAGCATGGCAGTTCTTTGCAAAAAATCTAATCTCTTTTGTTTTTTGAATAGGGATGAGTACCTGGGACAGTGCTGAACTGATGTATGCTGTTGTCTGAGTCCTGCACACCTTACTATAGAAAAACAAACAAACTGCATCAGAGAAGCCATAGGCACATATACACTCACATACACATAGTCTCAAGCAGCACTAAATTACCTGAAAGTGTCTCAATTAAAAAGAATTACTGCCTCCTTTAAGCTGCAATCATAGCCATTATGTATCATGGGGCCTAAATCAGTTCCCTGGGAGATGTCCTGATTAAGCAGATTTCCCAATTAAACCTGTCCCAGTTAAGTGGAGCATACCATTCTGATTAGATTCCTAATTTATATGGGAGGCTATATACTTTATATAAAGGGGAAAAGGGAGCTGAAGGAAGTTGTCAGCCTCTGAAATTTCTCCTTGTGCCTGTTTTCTTCCAAAAACAAACCTTCCCCCTTCTCTGACAAACAGAGGCACTTACTACGCAAAGTAGTTCTAAACCTCTTAAATAAAATGTGAAATATTGCTTATGGAGTCAAAACTGCCCTTCAAGAACTGTGAGAAACATCACAGTCATCCCCAGTGGGGCAGACCCTTTGATGGGTCAGCAGCAGAGACAGAAACATAGAGGAAAAGAGTAACCGTAATGTCCAGGATGGGACACACATAGTCTTTCGTACTTTTAAAAAATATATTTTGCAGTGTTCTTTGTCACAAACACAAGTTAATAAATAAATGCATGAATAAGTGAATGGCACACCTGACCATGGGGGCAGGATGAAAAATTAAAGCATATCACTGTTGTACTTGCTGACACCCCAAGCCACAAAAAAGGGGAAATTTTGGCCTTGAAACTACACTGAAATTCTGAAAATATATTTGGCTTCACTATCAGCCAAATCACAGTGAACACAGTGTCAAATGAAATGACAAACCCATGAATGCCCCATTGGAATAGTGTCATGCAGGACTTTCTGGAGAGGTTCAAATATAGTTCTATGAGGAGACAGTGACTGGTATGAGCTTGAAATTGTCACCTAATGTCTTCAACTTTCAGTTTCCTCATCTACCATATGTATTATTGAGCTTAAGCTGTTCCCTGGGAGATGTTTGGACCAAATAATTTCATAGGTCATAGCCAAACTTTACATTCTGTAGAATTCAAGTATCTACTAGAAGGAGTCACAGAACTTGGCAGAATTTTTATACCCATAATTATGGTATATTACAGCAGAAGGATACAGATTAAAATCAGCAATGGACAAAAGGTGTATAGGAAAGAATCCAGAAGGTGCTAGGGACAAGCTTCCAGTTGTCTTCTCCCAGTGGAGTCATGTGGACAACACTTAATTCCAGCAATGTTTGGCAATACTCATGAAGTATTGCCAACCTGGGGAGCTCACCTAAGCCTTGGTGTCTTGTATTTTTATTAAGGATCAGTCATGTTGGAATGAGTGACCATCTGCATGGATGACCTTAGCTCTCCAGAGCTGAGACTGCAGCCCAAGGTCCCCAGCATAAATCACATTACTGGCATTAACTACCTGGCATAGCCCAAGACCCAGGTAAACAAATATAATCTTTATAGGCAGGATAGCCCAAAGACTTAGAGGTTACCTCCCAAGAGGTAAGGAGAGGCCAACTTTTCTTTCCAGTGTTCAGAGTTTGGAAAACTGGACCTGCTGAGTTAATCCTTTACTACGCAATGTCTCTTCACATTGTTTCAAAATAGCTGAAGACTCCCAGAGCAACTGTCCCAAAAAGAAACCACAAAAGCCACATGGCACTATCCTAGGCTTGGAATTCACACAGCATAACTCTCTTCTATTCAGCAAGTCAGTCATGAAGCTCTGCCGATGTTCAAGGGTTCAGACAGAGACTCCACTTCCTGATAAGAAGAATATCAAAGCAATTCTAGGTGGATTTTTAAAACCAATCAGTCAAAAGGCACAGAGGAACATCTTCCTGTCTCTCCTGACTACTATGAAGTATTTTTTTTTTCTTTTTGCCTCAGCCTAAGGAGAAAGCACTGTCAAGTCAAAAGAAATAAGCACATAGAATTCTTTCAAAGCAAAAATGCAAAGTCTAGGCTCAACACAGAAACTTCTGTTGGCCTGAGGAGACAATTTATGAGTGACTTAGCCCTGCTGCCTGATGTGGGCAAGGCATCTTAGAGACCCCAGTGCTCCCCAGGTGGCCCTGAAGCAGCCGTGGTCCCTTTCACCAGATTTGCCTGAAGGAACTGCATCTGTTCATAAAGCCTGCCGACTAGACTTCCTTTTTTTCACCTTTTTCTGTTTTTTCCTCTTACTAATTCTGTGTATAGAATTCTGTATGAATATCTTTCTTAAATGCTATCAGTTGTTTCTGTTAAAGAAACATCTATATAACACACATGATAGATGTTTATACAAGAAAGTATTTATTTTTGTGTGGATTATGGGGGAAGAGAGACTTGAGACCTTTACTTCACAGCCCATAATATTTATGACCCGGTTATGTCCCCCATGAAAACATGACTTTTTACTTATTCCATTCAGCGTTTTACATTTAGCTCGCTCCCTTAATTTCAAACTTTTGGAAATTGAATTTTCCTTTGGGGAATGACCCTAAAACTTTCAGAAGACAGAAAGATTCTTGGCCTCGGAGAGAAAGCATAGAATTTCCAGACCAATGAGCCTCTCGCCAATGTAAGTCCCAACCCCCCTCCACAGAGGAGAATTTTTACAGGTGGTCTCTGACTCAATGGATAAAAGCTCAGTTGTTCAGAGAAACATCCTGCCCATTCACATCCATCCCCTGACTGGAAATCAGTTACACAACTGTGCCAAGGAAAAAACAGTCTACAGAAATGTTTATTGAACACGTAAAGCCAGAAAACAGTGAAGAGGAATCCTAATGATTCCCTTGCAGATGTCTGTTTTGCAAGACAGTTCTCAATGCAGCCACCTAACAAGTGAAAGCACAGCAATATTGGCTTGAAATCTTTCTGCAAACAAGATCTCATTTTGGAGAAGGCCGTCATTGGCAATGGTCACCATGGCTTAGAAACTAAACTCTTCCTAGGTAGTTACATCATGTTCCTTTGGATCTTGGTCAAACTTTTATTTCAAAGTGAACATGTGCAGAGCATGTAAAGGAAGAAGATGAAGTCAGGGGAGCTTTTTGTATTGGATTATTTTTCTAGGCTTCCAAAGAAAGTAGACTTATTTGTAGTGCTAAGAACATCATAGATGGTTAAAACACAAAATGATTTTGAAGCTTAATTTAAATTTTACCCTTCTGGCTATTTGTGTTTGAATTTCATTTCACTTAAACAATAAAGTAGCTTGGACAGTTTTGGGTGTGTGCTTAAGCCTTTTAACTTCCTGGCCCTCATGCACTACTGCTCACAGAGCAAGGTGACTGCCCTTTTCACAGCAGCTGAATTTTTAATTGTTCATTGATATCTTTGGCTTAACATGAACAAACTATTTTGTGTACATGTGCTATTGCTACATCCATCCAAACCAAATTTTTATGACATATGGGTCCCCTCACTATGGTAGCAACTGCCCTTGTATACTGTTAACTACCCCATGACAACCTATAGATAACAATTCTTCAAAGACATGACCCACATCTTAAACAGAATGAAAGGAGAACTGAAGAAATTTTAAATCCTTTTATACTTCTGAATAAATTCTTTCTTTGCTGATGCTAGGACTCAGACATTGCAGAAAAATATTTTCCAAATAACAAGGAAGTCATTTTAAGTATTTGGAAAAGTCTTTTTCTTTTCAGTGGACTGGAGATCTTTTAACATCAAGAGTAGTTTCTCTGGAAGTAGATCTTTGTAACCAGAATGCAATGGCACCATAAATTGACCACTGTATGAATTAGCCTGTGTGTGTTTCACCCTTTCTTTACCATCTGATTGTGTCTTCTTTCATACTCTGGTTTGTCTCAGGACCAGCTGTTTCCTTTTGTTTTATTTTCAGATTAGCAGAGTGTAGAGCCAGTATGATGAATGACTCAAGGCTGAGAGAATGAAGTCTTGTTTCCCGAAAGCAGTATGTTCAAGTGCAGATATACCCATTCTTGCTTTTTATTATGAATTGGGTCAAAAGTGTGTGACATATGAAAACAAAACAGAGGGAATAGTATCTCTATTTATTTTTGTTGGGTCTCAACTTCAACATGTCATTTTGGAGGAGAATTTATATGTAAGTAACATTCATGGATCTCCAACTATCACTGTGATAAGTGCACACAAGGGGCAAAGATTACTGATTCCTTGCTCTCACTTTTCAAGGACCTTACATTTGAGTGGGAGAGAGCAAAGAGGCAAAAATGTACAGAAACAATATAGGTGCATATAGGAGAAGAAGTGGGGAGAAGCCTGGGAGCAGGGTGGTTGTCAGAGTTGAACAATGATATGGAGGCAGAAGAATAAACCAAATGGAAAAAGGGCTGTTTTAAAATCTCAACAGGGAGACCTTCAAGATGGCAGAGGAGTGAGAAGTGGAGATCGCCTTCCTCCCCACAAACATATCAGAAGTACATCTACATGTGGAACAACTCCTACAGAACACCTATTGAACACTGGCAGAGGACCCCAGACCTCCCAAAAGGCAGGAAACGCCCCATGTAATTGGTAGGGCAAAAGAAAAAACAGAGACAAAAGAATAGGGACAGGACCTGGACCAGTGGGAGGAAGCTGTGAAGGACGAAAGGTTTCCACACACTAGAAGCCCCTTCGCGGGCGGAGGCTGCGGGTGGAGGAGGGGGAAGTTTTGGAGCCGCGGAGGAGAGCGCATCCACAGGGGTGCGGAGGGCAAAGGGGAGAGGTTCCCGCACAGAGGATCGGTGCCGACCAGCACTCACCAGCCCGAGAGGCTTGTCTGCTCCCCCGCCGGGGCGGGGTGGGGCTGGGAGCTGAGGCTCAGGCTTCGGTCGGTTGCAGGGAGAGGACTGGGGCTGCTGCATGAACACAGCCTGAAGGGGTTAGTGTGCCACGGCTAGCCGGAAGGGAGTCCGGGAAAATGCCTGGACCTGCCTAAGAGGCAAGAGGCCATTGTTTCGGGTTTTGCGAGGAGAGGGGATTCAGAGCACCGCCTAAATGAGCTCCGGATATGGGCAAGAGCCGCGGTTATCAGTGTAGACATGAGAGACGGGCATGAGATGCTAAGGCTGCTGCTGGAGCCACCAAGGAGCCTGTGTGCAAGCACAGGTCACTCTCCACACCTCCCCTCCCAGGAACCTGTGCAGTCCGCCACCGCCAGGGTCCCGTGATCCAGGGACAACTTCCCCGGGAGAACGCACGGCGCGCCTCAGGCTGGTGCAACGTCACGCTGGCCTCTGCCGCCACAGGCTTGCCCTGCATCCGCACCCCTCCCTCCCCCCGGCCTGAGTGAGCCAGAGCCCCCGACGCAGCTGCTGCTTTAACCCTGTCCTCTCTGAGCGAAGAACAGACGCCCTCAGGCAACCTACACGCAGAGGCGGGTCCAAATCCAAAGCTGAAACCCGGGAGCTGTGCGAACAAAGAAGAGAAAGGGAATCTCTCCCAGCAGCCTCAGAAGCAGCGGATTAAATCTCCACAGTGAACTTGATGTACCCTGCATCTGTGGAATACCTGAATAGACAATGCATCATGCCAAAATTGAGGCAGTGGATTTGGGGATCAACAATATACATATTTATTTCCTTTTTCCCTTTCTGACAGTGTGTATGCTTCTTTGTGTGATTTTGTCTGTATAACTTTGTTTTTACCATTTATCCTAGGGTTCTGTCTGTCCATTTTTTGTTTGTTTATTTTCGATTTTTTAGTATAATATTTAGCGATTCTTATCATTGGTGGATTTGTTGTTTGGTATGGTTGCTCTCTTCTTTCTTTCTTTCTTTTTTTATTACTTTTAAATGTTTTTATTTTTAATAATTATTTTTATTTTAATAACCTTATTTTATTTTATTTTCTTCTTTCTTTCTTTCTTTCATTTTTTTCTCCCTTTTCTTCTGAGCGATGTGGCTGACAAGGTCTTGGCGCTCTGGCCGAGTGTCAGACCTGTGCCTCTGAGGTGGGAAAGCCGAATTAAGGACACTGGTCCACCAGAGACCTCCTGGCTCCACGTAATATTAAATGGTGAAAGCTCTCCCAGAGATCTCGATCTCAAGGCAAAGACCCAGCTCCACTCAATGTCC
Organism: Monodon monoceros; assembly: GCF_005190385.1. Classification (NCBI taxonomy): domain Eukaryota; kingdom Metazoa; phylum Chordata; class Mammalia; order Artiodactyla; family Monodontidae; genus Monodon; species Monodon monoceros. The sequence goes on from NW_021703767.1 coordinate 15,306,061, forward strand.
AGCAAGCTATAGTGCTGGACACACTATGCCAAACAACTAGCAAGACAGGAACACAACCTCATCCATTAGCAGAGATTTTAGGCATCAGAGGCTGCCGATAATAAGGTCACAGACACCCCAAAACACACCAACGGATGTGGTCCTGCCCACCAGAAAGACAAGTTCCAGCCTCATCCTCCAGAACACAGGCACCAGTCCCCTCCACCAGGAAGCCTCCACAACCCACTGAACCAACTGTAGCCTCTGGGGGCAGACACCAAAAACAAAGGGAACTAAGAACCTGCAGACTTCAAAAAGGAGACCCCAAGCACAGTAAGTTAAGCAAAATGAGAAGACAGAGAAACACACAGCAAATGAAGGAGGAAGGTAAAAACCCATGAGACCAAACAAATGAAGAGGAAATGGGCAGTCTACCTGAAAAAGAATTCAGAGTAATGATAGTAAAATTGAACCAAAGTATTGGGAAAAGAATGGAGAAAATAAAAGAAACCTTGAAAAAGGACCTAGAAGAACTAAAGTGCAAACAAACAATGATGAAAAACACAATAAATGAAATTTAAAATTCTCTAAAAGGAATTGATAGCAGAATAACTGAGGCAGAAGAAAGGATAAGTGACCTGGAAGATAAAACAGTAGAGATAACTACTGCAGAGCAGAATAAAGAAAAGGGAATTAAAAGATTAGAGGACAGCCTCAGAGACCTCTAGGACAGCATTAAACACACCAACATTCAAAGTATAGGGTTTCCAGAAGAAAAAGAGAAAAAGAAAGGGATTGAGGAAATATTTGAAGAGATTATATTTGAAACCTTCCCTAATATGAGAAAGAAAATAGTTAATCAAGTCCAGGAAGTGCAGAGAGTCCTATACAGGATAATTCCAAGGAGAAGCACACAAAGATACGTATTAAGCAAACTATCAAAAATTAAATGCAAAATATATTAAAAGCAGCAAGGGAAAAACAACAAATATTATACAAGGGAATCTCCATAAGGTTAACAGCTGAACTTTCAGCAGAAACTCGGCAAGCCTGAAGGGAATGGCAGGGCATATTTAAAGTCCTGAAAGGGAAAAACCTACAACTAAAATTACTCTAACCAGCAAGGATCTCATTCAGATTCAAAGGAAAAATTAAAACCTTTACAGACAAGCAAAAGCTAAGAGAATTTATCACCACCAAACCACCTTTACAACAAATGCTAAAGGAACTTCTCTAGGCAGAAAACAGAAGAGAAGGAAAAGACCTACAATAACAAACACAAATCAATTAAGAAAACGGTAATAGGAACATACATAGCAATAATTACCTTAAATGTAAATGGATTAATGCTCCAACCAAAAGACATAGACTGGCTGAATGGAAACAAAAATGAGACCCTTACATATGCTGTCTACAAAGGGCCCACTTCAGACCTAGGGACACATACAGACTGAAAGTGAGAGGATGGAAAAAGGTATTCCATGTAAATGGAAATCAAAAGAAAGCTAGAGTAGCAATGCTCATATCAGACCAAATAGACTTTAAAATAAAGACTATTACAAGAGACAAAGAAGAACACTACATAATGATCAAGGGATCGATCCAAGAAGAATATATAACAATTGTAAATATTTATGCACCCAACATAGGAGCACCTCAATGCATAAGGCAAATGCTAACAGCCATAAAAGGGGAAATCGTCAGTAACACAATCATAATAGGGGAATTTAATACCACACTTTCACCAATGAACAGATCATCCAAAATGAAAATAAATAAGGAAACACAAGCTTTAAACGACACATTAAACAACATTGACTTAATTGATATTTATAGGACATTTCATCCAAAAACAACAGAATACACATATTTCTCAAGTGCTCATGGAACATTCTGCAGCATAGATCATATCTTGGGTCACAAATCAAACCTTGGTAAATCTAAGAAAATTGAAATCGTATTGAGTATCTTTTCTGACAACAATGCTATGAGACTAGGTAACAATTACAGGAAAAAATCTGTAAAAATACAAACACATATAGGCTAAACAATACACTACTTAATAACCAAGAAATCACTGAAGAAATCAAAGAGGATATCAAAAAATACCTAGAAATAAATGACAATGAAAACACGATGAACCAAACCCTATAGGATGCATCAAAAGCAGTTCTAAGAAGTAAGTTTATAGCCATACAATCCTACCTCAAGAATCAAGAAACATCTCAAATAAACAACTTAACCTTACACCTAAAGGAACTAGAGAAAGAACAACAACAAAAAAAAAAACCAAATTTGGCAGAAGGAAAGAAAGCATAATGATCAAATCAGAAATAAATGAAAAAGAAATGAAGGAAATTATAGCAAAGATCGATAAAACTAAAAGCTTGTTATTTGAGAAGACAAACAAAATTGATAAACCATTAGCCAGACTCATCAAGAAAAAAGGGAGAAGACTCAAATCAATAGAACTAGAAATGAAGAAGTAACAACTGACACTGCAGAAATATAAAGGATCATGAGAGATGACTACAAGCAACTATATGCCAATAAAATGGACAACCTTGAAAAAATGGACACATTCTTAGAAAAGCACAATCTACTGAGACAGACCCAGGAAGAAATAGAAAATATAAACAAACCAATCAAAAGCACTGAAATTTCGACTGTGATTTAAAATCTTCCAAACGAACAAAAGCCCATAACCAGATGGCTTCACAGGCAAATTCTATGAAACATTTAGAGAAGAGCTAACACCTATCCTTCTCAAACTCTTCCAAAATATAGCAGAGGGAGAAACACTCCCAAACTCATTCTACAAGGCCACCATACCCCTGGTACCATAACCAGACAAGGATGTCACAAAGAAAGAATAATACAGGCCAATATCACTAATGAACATAGATGCAAAAATCCTCAACAAAATACTAGCAAACAGAATCCAACAGCACATTAAAAGGATCATACACCATGATCAAGTGGGGTTTATTCCAGGAATGCAAGGATTCTTCAATATACCAAAATCAATCAATGTGATAAACCATATTAACAAATTGAAGGAGAAAAACCATATGATCCCCTCAATAGATGCAGAGAAAGCTTTCGACAAAATTCAACACCCATTTATGATAAAAACCCTGCAGAAAGTAGGCATAGAGGGAACTTTCCTCAACATAATAAAGGCCATATATGACAAACCCACAGTCAAAATCATTCTCAATGGTGAAAAACTGAAACCACTTCTACTAAGATCAGGAACAAGACAAGGTCGCCCACTCTCACCACTATTATTCAACATAGTTTTGGAAGTCTTAACCACAGCAATCAGAGAAGAAAAGGAAATAAAATGTATCCAAATCGGAAAAGAAGAAGTAAAGCTGTCACTGTTTGCAGATGACATGATACTATACATAGAGAATCCTAAAGACGCTACCAGAAAACTACTAGAGCTAATCAATGAATTTGGTAAAGTAGCAGGATACAAAATTAATGCACAGAAATCTCCTGCATTCCTGTACACTAATGATGAAAAATCTCAAAGAGAAATTAAGGAAACACTCCCATTTACCACTGCAACAAAATGAATAAAATACCTAGGAATAAACCTACCTAAGGACACAAAAGACCTGTATGCAGAAAACTATAAGACACTGCAGAGGGAAGAGGGGAAGATGGCGGAAGAGTAAGATGCCGAGATCACCTTCCTCCCCACAGATACACCAGAAATACATCTACACGTGAAACAACTCTTACAGAACACCTACTGAACCGTGGCAGAAGACCTCAGACCTCCCAAAAGGCAAGAAACTCCCCACGTACCTGGGTAGGGCAAAAGAAAAAAAGAAAAAACAGAGACAAAAGAATAGGGACGGGACCTGCACCAGTGGGAGGGAGCTGTGAAGGAGGAAAGGTTTCCACACACTAGAAGCCCCTTCGCGGGCGGAGACTGCGGGTGGCGGAGGGGGGAGCTTTGGGGCCGCGGAGGACAGCGCAGCAACAAGGGTGCGGAGGGCAAAGCAGGGAGATTCCCGCACAGAGGATCAGTGCCGACCGGCACTCACCAGCCCGAGAGGCTTGTCTGCTCACCTGCCGGGGCAGGCGGGGCTGTAAGCTGAGGCTCGGGCTTTGGTCGGAGCACAGGGTGAGGACTGGGGTTGGCGGCGTGAACACAGCCTGAAGGGGTTAGTACACCACGGCTAGCCCGAGGGAGTCCGGGAAAAGGTCTGGAGCTGCAGAAGAGGCAATTGACTTTTTTTTCCCTCTTTGTTTCCTGGTGCGTGAAGAGAGGGGATTAAGAATGCTGCTTTAAAGGAGCTCCAGAGACAGGCGCAAGTCGCGGCTAAAAGCACGAACCCAAGAGACGGGCAGGAGATGCTAAGGCTGCTGCTGCCACCACCAAGGAGCCTGTGTGCGAGCACAGGTCACTCTCCACACCTCCCCTCCCGGGAGCCTGTGCAGCCCGCCACTGCCAGGTTCCTGGGATCCAGGGACAACTTCCCCAGGAGAACGCACGGCACGCCTCAGGCTGATGCAACGTCACAACGACCTCTGCCGCAGCAGGCTCGCCCCGCACTCCGTGTCCCTCCCTCCCCCCCAGCCTGAGTGAGCCAGAGCCCCCGAATCAGCGGCTCCTTTAACTCCGTCCTGTCTGAGTGAAAAACAGACGCCCTCTGGCGACCTACACGCAGAGGCAGGGCCAAATCCAAAGCTGAGCCCCTGTGAGCTGTGAGAACAAGGAAGAGAAAGGGAAATCTCTCCCAGCAGCCTCAGAAGCAGCGGATTAAAGCTCCACAAATAACTTGATGTACCCTGCATCAGTGGAATATGTGAATAGACAATGAAGCATCCCAAACTGAGGAGGTGGACTTTGAGAGCAAGATTTATGATTTTTTCCCTTTTCCTCTTTTTGTGTGTATGTGTATGCTTCTGTGTGAGATTTTGTCTGTATAGCTTTGCTTCCACCATTTGTCCTAGGGTTCTATCCGTCCGTTTTTTTTTTTAATTTTTTTCTTAATAATTAATTTTAATAATTTTATTTTGCTTTATCTTCTTTCTTTCTTTCTTTCTTTCTTTCTTTCCTTCCCTCCTTTAGACAACAAATCATCCCAAATTGAGGAGGTGGACTTTGAGAGCAAGATTTTTGATTTTTTCCCCTTTTCCTCTTTTTGTGAGCGTGTATGTGTATGCTTCTGTATGAGATTTTGTCTGTATAGCTTTGCTTCCACCATCTGTCTTACGGTTCTATCATCCATTTTTTGTTTTTTTTCTTAATAATTATTTTTTAATTTAATAACTTTATTAAATTTTACTTTATTTTATTTTACTTTATCTTCTTTCTTTCTATCTTTTTTCCTTCCTCCCCTCCATCCTTCCTTCATTCCTTCCTCCCACTGCCCCTCCTTCCTTCCCTCCCTCCCTCCTTTCTTTCCTTCTTTCCTTCTTTTCTTTTCTTCTTTCTTTTCTCCTTCCTTCCTTCCTTCCTTCCTGCCTTCCATCCTTCCTCCCTTTCTTTCTTTCTTTCTTTCTTCCTACTTCTACTAATTCTTTCTCTCTACATTTTCTCCCTTTTATTCTGAGCTGTGTAGATGAAAGGTTCTTGGTGCTGCAGTCAGGAGTCAGTGCTGTGCCTCTGAGGTGGGAGAGCCAACTTCAGGACACTGGTCACCAAGAGACCTCCCAGCTCCACATAATATCAAATGGCGAAAATCTACCAGAGATCTCCATCTCAATGCTAGCACCTAGCTTCACTCAACAACCAGCAACCTACAGTGCGGGACACTCTATGCCAAACAGCTAGCAAAACAGGAATACAACCCCACCCATTAGCAGAGAGGCTGCCTAAAATCATAATAAGTCCACAGACACCCCAAAACGCATCACCAGACGTGGACCTGCCCACCAGAGAGACAAGAGCCAGCCTCATCCACCAGAACACAGGCACTAGTCCCCTCCACCAGGAAGCCTACACAACCCACAGAACCAACCTTAGCCACTGGGGACAGACACCAAAAACAACAGGAACTACAAACCAGCAGCCTACAAAAAGGAGACCCCAAACACAGTAAGATAAGCAAAATGAGAAGATGGAAAAACACACTGGAGATGAAGGAGCAAGATAAAAACCCACCAGACCTAACAAATGAAGAGGAAATAGGCAGTCTACCTGAAAAAGATTTCAGAATAATGATAGTAAAGATGATCCAAAATCTTGGAAATAGAATAGACAAAATGCAAGAAACATGTAACAAGGAACTAGAAAAACTAAACATGAAACAAACAATAATGAACAATGCAAGAAATGAAATGAAAAATACTCTAGATGGGATCAATAGCAGAATAATTGAGGTAGTAGAACGGATAAGTGACCTGGAAGATAAAATAGTGGAAATAACTATTGCATAGCAGAATAAAGAAAAAAGAATGAAAAGAACTGAGGGCAGTCTCAGAGACTTCTGGGACAACATTAAATGCACCAACATTCGAATTATAGGGGTTCCAGAAGAAGAGGAAAAAAAAAAGGGACTGAGAAAATATTTGAAGAGATTATAGTTGAAAACTTCCCTAATATGGGAAAGGAAATAGTTAATCAAGTCCAGGAAGCACAGAGAGTCCAATACAGGAAAAATTCAAGAAGAAATATGCCAAGACACATATTAATCAAACTGTCAAAAATTAAATACAAAGAAAGCATATTAAAAGCAGCAAGGAAAAATAACAAATAACACACAAGGGAATCCCCATAAGGTTAACAGCTGATATTTCAGCAGAAACTCTGAAAGCCAGAAGGGAGTGGCAGGACATATTTAAAGTGATGAAGGAGAGAAAACTGCAACCAAGATTACTCTACCCAGCAAGGATCTCATTCAGATTTGATGGAGAAATTAAAACTTTTACAGACAAGCAAAAGCTGAGAGAGTTCAGCACCACCAAAACAGCTTTACAACAAATGCTAAAGGAACTTCTTTAGGCAAGAAACACAAGAGAAGGAAAAGACCTACAATAACGAACCCAAAACAATTTAGAAAATGGGAATAGGAACATACATATCGATAATTACCTTAAATGTAAATGGACTAAATGCTCCCACCAAAAGACACAGATTGACTGAATGGATACAAAAGCAAGACCCATATATATGCTGTCTACAAAAGACCCACTTCAGACCTAGAGACACATACAAACTGAAAGGAAGGGGATGGAAAAAGATATTCCATGCAAATGGAAACCAAAAGAAAGCTAGAGTAGCAATGCTCATATCAGACCAAATAGACTTTAAAATAAAGACTATTAGAAGAGACAAAGAAGGACACTACATAATGATCAAGGGATTGATCCAAGAAGAAGATATAACAATTGTAAATATTTATGCACCCAACATAGGAGCACCTCAATACATAAGGCAAATACTAACAGCCATAAAAGGGGAAATCAACAGTAACACATTCATAGTAGGGGAGTTTAACACCCCACTTTCACCAATGGACAGATCATCCAAAATGAAAATAAATAAGGAAACACAAGCTTTAAATGATACATTAAACAAGATGGACTTAATTGATATTTATAGGACACTCCATCCCAAAACAAGAGATACACATTTTTTCAAGTGCTCATGGAACATTTCCAGGAAAGATCATATCTTGGGTCACAAATCAAGCCTTGCTAAATTTAAGAAAATTGAAACTGTATCAAGTATCTTTTCCAAACACATGCTATGAGACTAGATATCAATTACAGGAAAAGATCTGTAAAAAATACAAACACATGGAGGCTAAACAATACACTACTTAATAACGAAGTGATCACTGAAGAAATCAAAGAGGAAACAAAAAACATACCTAGAAACAAATGACAATGGAGACACGATGACCCAAAACCTATGAGATGCAGCAAAAGCAGTTCTAAGAGGGGAGTTTATAGCAATACAAGCCCACCTTAAGAAACAGGAAACATCTCGAATAAACAACCTAACCTTGCACCTAAAGCAATTAGAGAAAAAAGAACAAGAAAACGCCCAAAGTTAGCAGAGGGAAAGAAATCATAAAAATCAGATCAGAAGTAAATAAAAAAGAAATGAAGGAAATGATAGCAAAATCAATAGAACTAAAAGCTGGTTCTTTGAGAAGATAAACAAAATAGATAAACCATTAGCCAGACTCATCAAGAAAAAAAGGGAGAAGACTCAAATCAATAGATATATAAATGAAAAAGGAGAAGTAACAACTGACACTGCAGAAATACAAAACATCATGAGAGATTACTACAAGCAACTATATGCCAATAAAATGGACAACCTTGAAAAAATGGACACATTCTTAGAAATGCACAACCTGCCAAGACTGAATCAGGAAGAAATAGAAAATATGAACCGACCAATCACAAGCACTGAAATTGAAACTGTGATTAAAAATCTTCCAACAAACAAAAGCCCAGGACCAGATGGCTCCACAGGCGAATTCTATCAAACATTTAGAGAAGAGCTAACACCTATCCTTCTCAAACTCTTCCAAAATATAGCATAGGGAGAAACACTCCCAAACTCATTCTACAAGGCCACCATCACCTTGATACCAAAACCAGACAAGGATGTCACAAAGAAAGAAAACTACAGGCCAATATCACGGATGAACATAGATACAAAAATCCTCAACAAAATACTAGCAAACAGAATCCAACAGCACATTAAAAGGATCATACACCATGATCAAGTGGGGTTTATTCCAGGAATGCAAGGATTCTTCAATATACCAAAATCAATCAATGTGATAAACCATATTAACAAATTGAAGGAGAAAAACCATATGATCATCTCAATCGATGCAGAGAAAGCTTTCAACAAAATTCAACACCCATTTATGATAAAAACCCTGCAGAAAGTAGGCATAGAGGGAACTTTCCTCAACATAATAAAGGCCATATATGACAAACCCACAGTCAAAATCATTCTCAATGGTGAAAAACTGAAACCACTTCCACTAAGATCAGGAACAAGACAAGGTCGCCCACTCTCACCACTATTATTCAACATAGTTTTGGAAGTCTTAACCACAGCAATCAGAGAAGAAAAGGAAATAAAATGTATCCAAATCGGAAAAGAAGAAGTAAAGCTGTCACTGTTTGCAGATGACATGATACTATACAAAGAGAATCCTAAAGACGCTACCAGAAAACTACTAGAGCTAATCAATGAATTTGGTAAAGTAGCAGGATACAAAATTAATGCACAGAAATCTCTGGCATTCCTATACACTAAACATGAAAAATTTCAAAGAGTAATTAAGAAAACACTCCCATTTACCATTGTAACAAAAAGAATAAAATATCTAGGAATAAACCTACCTAAGGATACAAAAGACCTGTATACAGAAATTACAAGACACTGATGAAATAAATTAAAGATGATACAAATAGATGGAGAGATATACCATGTTCTTGGATTGGAAGAATCAACATTGTGAAAATGACTCTACTACCCAAAGCAATCTATAGATTCAATGCAATCCCTATGAAACTACCACTGGCATTTTTCACAGAACTAGAACAAAAAATTTCACAATTTGTATGGCAATACAAAAGACCCCGAATAGGAAAAGCAATCTTGAGAACAAAAAACGGAGCTAGAGGAATCAGGCTCCCTGACTTCAGACTATACTACAAAGCTACAGTAATCAAGACAGTATGGTACTGGCACAAAAACAGAAAGATAGATCAATGGAACAGGATAGAAAGCCCAGAGATAAACCAAAGCACATATGGTCACCTTATCTTTGATAAAGGAGGCAGGAATGTACAGTGGAGAATGGACAGCCTCTTCATTAACTGGTGCTGGGAAAACTGGACAGGTACATATAAAAGTATGAGATTAGATCACTCCCTAACACCATACACAAAAATAAGCTCAAAATGGATTAAAGACCTAAACGTAAGGCCAGAAACTATCAAACTCTTAGAGGAAAACATAGGCAGAACACTCTATGACATAAATCACAGCAAGATCCTTTTTGACCCAAGTCCTAGAGAAATGGAAATAAAAACAAAAATAAACAAATGGCACCTAATGAAACTACAATGCTTTTGCACAGCAAAGGAAACCATAAACAAGACTAAAAGACAACTCTCAGAATGGGAGAAAATATTTGCAAATGAAGCAACTGACAAAGGATTAATTTCCAAAATTTACAAGCAGCTCATGCAGCTCAATAACAAAAAAGTAAACAACCCAATCCAAAAATGGGCAGAAGACCTAAATAGACATTTCTCCAAAGAATATATACAGACTGCCAACAAACACATGAAAGAATGCTCAACATCATTAATCATTAGAGAAATGCAAATCAAAACTACAATGAGATATCATCTCATGCCAGTCAAAATGGCCATCATCAAAAAATCTAGAAACAATAAGTGTTGGAGAGGGTGTGGAGAAAAGGGAACACTGTTGCACTGCTGGTGGGAATGTGAATTGGTACAGCCCCTATGGAGAACAGTATGGAGGTGCCTTGAAAACTACAAATAGAACTACCATATGACCCAGCAATCCCACTACTGGGCATATACCCTGAGAAAACCATAATTCAAAAAGAGTCATGTACCAAAATGTTCATTGCAGCTCTATTTACAATAGCCCGGAGATGGAAACAACCTAAGTGCCAATCATCAATGAATAGATAAAGAAGATGTGGCACATATATACAATGGAATACTACTCAGCCAAAGAAAGAAACGAAATTGAGCTATTTGTAATGAGGTGGATAGATCTAGAGTCTGTCATACAGAGTGAAGTAAGTCAGAAGGAGAAAGACAAATACCGTATGCTAACACATATATATGGAATTTAAGAAAATAAAAATGTCATGAAGAGCCTAGGGGTAAGACAGGAATAAAGACACAGACCTACTAGAGAACAAACTTGAGGATATGGGGAGGGAGAAGGGTGAGCTGTGACGAAGCGAGAGAGGGGCATTGACATATATACACTACCAAATGTAAAATAGATAGGTAGTGGGAAGCAGCCGCATAGAACAGGGAGATCAGCTCGGTGCTTTGTGACTGCCTGGAGGGGTGGGATAGGGAAGGCGGGAGGGAGGGAGATGCAAGAGGGAACAGATATGGGAACATATGTATATGTATAACTGATTCACTTTGTTATAAAGCAGAAACTAACACACCATTGTAAAGCAATTATACCCCAATAAAGATGTTAAAAAAAAAAAAAAGACACTGCTGAAATAAATTAAATATGATACTGCAAATGGAGAGATATACCATGGTCTTGGATTGGAAGAATCAACACTGTGAAAATGACTATACCACCCAAGGCAATACAGATTCAGTGCAATCCCTATCAAACTGCCAATGGCATTTTTCACAGAACTAGAACAAAAAATTGCACAATTTGTATGGAAACAAATGTGATGTCTCCTCATATGTGAAAATGTGTGATGGGTGAATATCATTCCATCCACCATGAAAGCATCTTCCATTCCTCTCCATGAGGAAAAATGGGATTGGTAACTTCACAGATGACCCTTTATGACACAGATATATTAAGTGCCACATATTTTAAATTGGCAGAAATTGACCAATTATTACCTAATGGGCTAGCAAAGTTTATGAGTTATTATTATTATATCTTCTTCCTATTTACCACACTGAAGTCTTCCCTGCTCAATAGTATATCAGAAAATGATACCATTGCACGGCTGTCTAGATGTAAGGAGGCACTGAAGTGCTTAGGTCTAACTCATCTCTTTTTAAGAATATCTATAGTTAGTCAGTTTTATTCTTTCTATCCAACTTGATCAAGATGTATCATGGATATCTGAAAGAATTTCTGATCATAAATGTTAGAGAAATACTGTGAAATCTAAAATTGATTACCAGTTCATTCATCCTTTTTTTCACTTCACAAATATTTATTGAGCACTTCTTATGTGCCAGGAATAGTGTTTGAGGCTAGAAACATAAAGATGGGTACTAAGGCCCTGCCCTTGAGCAGCTCCAGTCAGGTGGAGGAGACATCCTGTATATTAATTATTGTGATAGCAATGTGTAGAGTGCTTTTGGACATGGGGACTTTTCAGAGCCTTCAGAAGGCAGCAGGAGTAGCTAGAAAGATAGAAGGATCACAGATTCTCTGTTTATCCAAACTCCCTTGCTCTGCTGTCTTGTCCTCTTTGGAGGGTGTCCAGGCTCCCTTCATCTGGAGCAGGGATGGGGATGCAATGTTTCAGAGCTGCCTAGGCAGCCCTGCCTGACACCTGCTCTCTGCTGCTCCCTGAAGGACTCATGGTGAACTGACTCATTTATTCCCAGGGGAATTTTCTTGGCCCTAACAAGGTCCCATCTGCCATCATTTAAAACACAATTCCTGAATTCAACCAACTGCCATACGAAGCAGAGACTGTACCCCCAAGTCAGGATCTGTAGGAGCCCTAAGTGGCTCACTGAACCAGTCATAGTGAACTCTGACCTCTTTGCCTAGGTGTGAGCAGGGAGTGATTAACAAGTGACCAACTCTATTTTACTTGTCTCTACAGGAAAACATTTTTCTGAACCACACTAGCATCCTATCTCAAGACCCACAGATCTTTTGTTCACCTCTTCTGAAAAGTGACAGCAGAGGTTTAAAAATAAAAGAAAAAATGCTGTGCTGATGTTTCTTATTTTTTCTGCTGAAAAAGTCAATTACGTCTTCATCTCTTCCCTGCTTGAAAGAATAAGGAAAACAACCAGGAGTGTGGACACTGGGGCAGTGAAGGGGATCAGCCTTTGGGGAGGGAATGAGGCCCTGATGGGGGACATCAGTGCCCAGTTAGGGAAGGTTTTCCCTCCATCATCACCCTTAGTCACAGTCTTGAGAAGAGCTGTACAAAATCCACACTTGCTGGTCAGCCATAGACTGTGGCTCCTTCTTTTTCTCATGGCTGGTACCAGCCCAAGGAAGTCAGAACCCACAGTGTTTCCTTCCAAATGTGCCCCCACATTCCCTGTCAATCCATTAACATATTCATTTACAGAAATGTGTGTTTCTTTTAAATCACATAATATTACTATTTCTAAAATTATTTCTACTTTTAATTTTTTTCATTCCTTTTTTTACTTTTCTCTTCCCTCAGTCAACCCCTCAACTTCTCCTACAAATTCCTCCAAGGATCCCATCAGCTCTGCTTGGACCTCTTCTCACCACAGGCTTCAGAAGCTGTTTCCTCCTGATTTTCCAAATGAGCCACAATGAAGCTTCAAGCTCACAACCAGCAGCAGCCCAATGCTTGCTTCCCCATATACTATTCATATGTGATTTAAATCTTTCTTTTACCTTTAGAAGCTGACCCTCCAAGGCTTCTATAGCATGGGAGAGCAAATGTGGCTTTATTAAAATTCATATCTAAATCGCAATAACTCTTAGTTCCCACTTGCTTAATGGAAGAACCAAAGGGAGTTCCACAAAGCTTCCTCAGTTGTTTCAGAAATTCCAGGATTGCCTCACATGACAGCAGGAAACGAATCTGCTTGTGGACTTTGATTTCAGCCACATGTGCCATCCACTGCCTGTACTGAAGGAGGCATCTTGAAGAGGTGTCCCTCCATGGCTTACAGACTTTCTCAGAGACCAGGGGTTGAGGATATTCCCACTGCAACTCTGGGTACCACATTGCTCACCCAGTGGCCATCCTGAGGTCCCAGTCTGCCTAATTTACTAGGGTGATGGTCTCGCTCACTTTTGCTACCTGAGTCCCAAAGTTGCTCTGCTTTTGCTCCAATTCACAAAAAAAAACCTTAAGCTTCTGGCTTAAACTCCTCCCTCATTAGGCTTGAGAACTGACTCTGCTAAACTCTGGAGAAGGGGTGGGACATATATGCCACCCCTCCCTTACATACTCCTCTGATCTTTCTTTGCTCCTTGCCAAATGACTTAGCCCACATTAGGATGAATGGTGTCCCAAAAATATATATGTCCAGGTCTCAGACTCTGCTACCTATGAATATGATCTTATCTGGACATAGAACATTTGTGGATCTTTGCAGATGTAGGAGAGAAGACCATGTGAAGACGGAGGCAGAGATTGGAGTGATGCTGCCATAGCAGGAGCCACCAGAAGCTGGAAGAGGTGAGGAAGGATCCACCCCTAGAGACTTTGAAGGGAGTGCAGCCCTGCAGACACCTTGAGTTAGGACTTCTGGCCTTTAGAACTGTGAGAGAATAAGTTTCTGTTGTTTTAAGCCGCCAAGTTTGTGGTAATTTGTGGCAGCCCTGGGAAATGAATACAGTTCTTGTTCCTGAATCCTCAACCTATTCTTCCCCTTACTTCAGCCAAAAATAAAAAAAAAAAGCTCAGGCAAATAAAAAATGGGGAGGAAAGTTGTCACTTGTAACCACAAATAGCTGAGCACTATCTGAGCACAGTCCCAGGTTTCAACTGGTTTCTCTTGACAGACCACTTTGTTTACAGTTAAAGACTGTATTTCTTACAATTCTGCTTGCTAATATTATAGATACTTGTTAGACTGCCTATGATTATACTTAAAATTAATAGATTTTCTTTCACTCTACCACTCATTTTGCAACTCAATCCACTCTACCCTGACTAGCAACATGCAAAACAGCCATCTGTAAGGTGAAAAGAGTAGGGCACATTGTTCTAGTTTATGTCTGAATTCTCAAAGCAAGGATTATTAGGTCTTTCCAGAGTTTTAGAATTCCAAACGCTCTCATCATTCTGACACCAAGCCTCAGTTCTCAGGCTCTACTCTGGAACAAAAACATATCTGAATTCCTTCCAGCCTAAAAAAACACCACCAAAAACAAAAGTCTCTCCCTCTTCCAGGTTCCCCCTTAGTCATCAAGAGACATAATCTTCTGGGACTGTAGTTAAAAGCATATATTTTGGCATCAGAAAGACCTGAGTAGAATGCCAGCTCCATGACTTAACAGGCTACCCTCTCCCGGTCTTGCTTTTCTTCAATTGTAAGATGAGAGTCAGAGAGTTTATAACCCAGGAATACAATGAGATGAGACAGAGTAGAGGACTGAGTAGTGGACAGAAGGGCCTTTAAGGGACACATGGGGACTAGAAAGGAGCCTCTGTGAAGCCTGCAAAAAGGAAAAGAAGGATTTGGAGTCCAAGGAAACACCTGAAGGACTCCTGGTCCTCTAGCGGGGCCAGCAAGGGATTGCTTGGGTATCAGCCGTAGGCAGGAGTTGACTGAGTAGCCACTGATGCTGGCCCTATGTGTAACGGATCACAGCACAAGCACCCAGAATCCAGTTGGCAGTCCCAGAGACATAGCAGGTCCCCAGAGACAGCTTTCTTCCTGCATCCAGAAAGCAGAGGATACAATGTCCGAGGGCAAGAAAGACAGATCCATGAATAGATGCTCTGAGCACATTCAGGAGAGAAGCCAAGGTAGCACATCCAGGTTACTTGACAATAACAGAAAGATCACTCCATAAAGCAGACACACCCTGAGGTTTCCTGGGTTTGTAAACAAAGGTTCCCTGGGAATTCTCAATGGTCATAATATAGTCCACATTTATATTTGTGTAATTGTGTGCCCTATATGAGATTACTCTTCTTCTTCAGCAAAAGCAGTTTCAGCATCTTTTTATGTGGACTGGGACAGAAGGTCACCTTGGGCCAGATCTCAAGAGGGACCTTTAAGATTCATAGATGACTATCAGGTAACACTGGATCATATTATTTGTCCCCCAGAGAGACAAGAGAGACCCCTAATTGTACTTAATGCACATAATATACACTCTTTTATATTAATTAAACTTATAATACAGAATTGTTAAAAGACTTGTGTTTTTATACCTGTTCTTGCTATTTCTAGGCAGGCACAGAAAAGGAGAGATGGTATTGGCAGTATGCTAGGAAGTGAATCACCTGGGAGAAATTTTGAATGACAGCAAGGATGATGGTTCTACTTGAGGACAGTCATTCTTGCTTACTTGCTCCATGGAAGTGTTATGAGGATTAAAATCAAAATATGTGGTACATATATACAATGGAATATTACTCAGCCATAAAAAGGGGCGAAATAATGCCATTTGCGGCAACATGGATGGACCTAGAGATTGTTATACTGCGTGAAGTCAAACAGAGAAAGACAAATATCATATGATATTGCTTATATATGGAATCTAAAAAAAGGCTACAAATGAACTTATCTACAAAACAGAGAGTCACAGATGTAGAAAATAAACTTATGGTTACCAGGGGGTAAGGCAGGGGGAGGGATAAATTGGAAGACTGGGATTGACATATACACACTACTATTGGGTTGGCCCAAAAGTTCATTCAGGTTTTTCTGTAAGATGTTATGGAAAAACCCGAACGAACTTTTTGGCCAACCCAATATATATGATAGATAACTAATAATAGATAACCTACTGTATAGCACAGGTAGCTCTCTTCAATGCTCTGTAATGGCCTATATGGGAAGAGAATCTAAAAAAGAGTGGATATATGTATATGTATAAGTGATTCACTTTGCCGTACACCTGAAACTAATGCAACATTGTAAATCCACCATACCCCAATAAAAATTATTTTAAAAATGAGATCAGAAAAATGAAAATATGACCAAGATTCACAAATTGAAGATAACACAATTATTATTTTTTTTTAATTCAAAGTCATTTACATGGGAACTACATACTTAGGTCGCCAATTCTGTGACCAGGCTCTCAGGTACACGGAAGATTTCTGAATAAAATTTTAATAACCATCTCACTGTTTGTAGGAGGTTTCTCAACAGCAAAGTAACAAATGGCTATGACTGTTGGATTCTGCTGATCCCCAGTTTTTCTCATTCCAGCTCCCTCTAAGCCCTTTCAATACACACACACACACACACACACACACACACACACACACACACACACACACAC
>NW_021703767.1:15322946-15366440 GCF_005190385.1 Monodon monoceros
CACACACACACACACACACACACACACACACACACACACACACACACTATACAGGAGTCCCTGGGTATTCATCTGTTTTACTAGAGCAGCCCTAAACAGAACACTTTGGTAAATTTTAGTACCTTTAAAACAAGAAAAGACTTTTTGTCCTCTTCTTATAATCCCTTCTGAATAGGTTTTTGCAAGAATGCTACTACCTGTGTCTCAAGGCAGTATAAATCCTATTTTAACTTTTCTTTCAATATGCTTTTAAAAAAAAATCAACGAGGGGCTTCCCTGGTGGCGCAGTGGTTGAGAGTCCGCCTGCCGATGCAGGGGACACGGGTTCGTGCCCCGGTCTGGGAAGATCCCACATGCAGTGGAGCAGCTAGGCCCGTGAGCCAAGGCCGCGGAGCCTGTGCTCCACAACAGGAGAGGCCACAACAGTGAGAGGCCCGCTTACCGCAAAAAAAAAAAAAAAAAAAAAAAAATCAACGCAAAGAAAAAATAAATCATGACTGATGAAGAAATACACCTGACATGGTTGTTGCACATGGACCAGCATGTCAGAAATGACCAGTTCTCCTGAAAGTAAGATTACAAAATCACAACCAGAAAATGACTTTTGTAATCAGCCTCTAAAACTAATACCCAACACGTGGCACCTTCTACTAAAGCTCCTGGAAATCTTCCTACATACTATAAATCTGTATTTGTAGACCCTCCATCAGGAGCTAAATTTGTGTTCTATCCACTTTTTTGGGTAGATTTGTAAAGAGATAAGCAGGAAGTTTTAAGTATAGTGTGGCTGTCTAATGAAATGTCAGTGTAAACAGGACAGTAGCAGAGAGAAGAAAGGACAAGAGGAATTCACAGATTCTCCATCCACTCAAAGGTCTCTCTCCCAGGCTTCTCACTCCAAATTTTGTGCACCTACTCTGAGCTCAACATTTGCCAGATACTGGAGGGCATATGGAATAAGCCAGATTTCTGCACTTAAGGGAACTTAAAATCTATTTGAAGGAATAAGACTAGCACAGGAACAATTACTTTGCAAAACATACCAGTATAAATTTGTTGAATTTTAAATGTCTTAAAATATCATCAAAAAGAAGTTCAGTGAGAACTCCTGGAGTAATCTGAGAAAGCTTCAAGGTAAAGTGAGTGACTTAGGATAAGTCTTGAAAGATGTGAAGCCTGTAGGTTGGAGACAAACAGAACTTCCCAACTGAGGGGAACCACATCAAGGAAGGCAAACAGTGGTCCTCAGATTTTAATATATGCCTACATATGTGGGAGTTTTTAATAGAGATAGTAGATAATGGGTAAGTAATTAGGTAGGTAGAAAGAGATAGATACATAGATAGATAGGGATAGATAGATAGAGACAGATGATAGATGGATAGCTAGATAAGAGAAAGAAAGAAACAAACAAACAAACAAAGAAGAAAGGAAATAGATGATAGATAGATGATAGATAATAGATAGACAAACAGATGATAAATGGGAGAGAGAGAGAGAGAGAGAGAGAGGGAGGGGGGGGGGGAAAGCGGGAGGGAAGAAAGAAGGAAGGAAGGAAGGGAGGAAGGGAAGAAGGAATGGAGAGACAGATTTCCCTGGGATCCACTACCAAAGACTCTAATTCAGAAAATCTTCACAGGAGTTCCAGAAATATGGGTTTCTAATTATCTCTCATACACCCAAATGAAGAGGTGGCCACAAGCCACACTCTGAAAAGCACTGACTATGAGCAAGACCGACAGCTCCCACTTGCTTTACAACAGGGATGAAAAGAGACACTGTGAGTTGAGATAGGCTTGCCCCAAGATAATTTTATTAATATAGTGCCTTTCCATTTTTAAAGTACTGTCATAATTGTAATTTTACTTCAGAGACGAAGGTGGTAAACATTTTATTTCCATTTTAAATGTTGGATACCAAGGGGTGAAAATGTTCTGTGACTTAACCAAGATCAGAGCTAGTTAGTGGTAACACAACCCAGGTCTTGTGATAACTAGACAAACACTCATTCCACTAGATATAACTGACTTGCCATAATTTCCTTGCCCAAAATGGAAATTTTTATTTTGGCTTTCATTAAACTGAAGAAATATATAGATATATAGATGACCTTATGTCTAATCAGAATGTTCAATTGCCTTTCCCAAAACTCACTTTATATTTCTTCTTTCTGTATGCATTCATTCATTCCTTCCTTCATTTCACAAAATTACAGAGCATGCCTGACCAGATTCTAAGTTTGGGGGATAGAAATGGTCTCTCCCCACATGGAGATGATATTAAACAAATAATTACAATTCTGATTACAAGTCTGACAAGTGGGGAAATACAGCTTACTATAGGGAGTAAACAAAGAGAGTTCAAAAAGTCCACCAGGCAAGTCAAGATATTAAAGTTAAGAGTTAATTAAGATATGAAAGGTGACAAGTAGCTTCAATGAGAACATCTATGTTTGAGCAAAACAACAAAGCATCTTCAGGAAACAGAAAAAGACTTAATGGCTGCAGCAAGTGAACAAAGAAGAAAAGAGAATTTGGTGAAGGTAGACCATTTGGCTGAGGCAGGACTACTGGGCATTCCACACTGCTGTGTCACAGATGGTATCCACTCCAGGCTCCACGGGAAGTGAGTCTAGTAAGCTAGAAGGTTCTCATAAGCTCTGGTAAGAACTCGTTCTTTTTCCTAAGAGTGATAAGAAGCCATTAAAGTGCTTTAGTCATGAAATGATGTGATCAGAACCAGGCTTTGAAAAAAAATCAGGATTTCAGCATGGCTTCCTTTACAGAGAAGTGGAGTGAAAAGGGTAACCAAGAGTCCAATTATGAGGCCATTGCAGTGATCTAGGAAAAAATCAGTGGTAGCACGGAATAGGATTGTGGCAGTGTGGAAAAAAGCCAAGTGGATGAACAGTAGAGATGTCTAGAAGGCAGAGCCTACAACCCAGCAGTGATGTTTGGATTCAGGATGAGGGAGAGCGAATAGTCAAGGTTGACTTCCAATTGTCTGACAAATAGAAGGATGGTGTCCGCCATTCCCTGAGACAGGAATGACTGGGAAAAGAGCAGTTTTGAAGGGGGAAAGGAAGAAGGAAGATAATTAATCAAGTTTAAACTGGGTTAATTTTTTTTTGCATGGAAACTTTCTAAATGGAGATGTTAAGTGAACAATTGGATATTCCAGTTGGAACTCCAGAGATCTGAACTAGAGGTGAAGTTTCAGGAGCCATAAGTATGAGAGTAAGTGAGACCTCAGAGGAAAACATATGGAGTGAGAGGAGAAGAGACCTTAGAAAAAACCCTCAGGCAATCCAGTATCCAAAGGTTATGTAGAGATGAGTGGTAGCAAAGGATGAAGAGAAGCCATGAGAAGGGAAGAGAAAATCAAAGCCAATGTGGTCTCATGGTTGCTATAACAACATGGTCTCATTAACGACAGTCTTTTAAAATCATCTTTAAAATATCTAAATTCCTATACCTCTGATAAGATAGAACCTAATATGGCATGACAGAAAGTACTCACTAACTGGTGGTGGTTAGGGAATCTCATCTTGCATTAAACCATAATATTCTGATCTCTTTATTTTTCAACAACTGGCCAAATGTACAAGGTTCATTATAAGACATTGAAAGCAAATATAACTCCTTATTTTTAAAAAATAGACTATTGCATATAACCCTGCATTCCTCGGAAGTTGATCCCGAATTTGATCATCGATATCCTTTGTTTCTTCACTTACTAATTTTTGGCAATTTCATTCAATAAAATAAAACGTGTCACTATATGATTCCAATGAGATAATTTTCCTCCAAGGAACTAGTTCTGGCTAAAACTTCAGCAAAAGAAAAAAGTAAAACTGTTTGAATTAAGGTGTTTTTTTTTTTTAAATTATCCCTGGTTTTTTTTTTTTTTTATATGAACCCAGGTAGAGATTTGTCTTCTTTCCAAGGAGATGACTTACAGTTCAATGTGAGGACAATTTGCCACCAAGGTTGATTTGCCTGGTCAGTTTCACTGATCTTTTTTGCCTTTCCATGTGTGTTTTCACAGAAATAGTGGGCGTAAATGAACAACCTTTCCAGAAAGAGGACAGTTTTTCCAAGAAGAAGGAGAAAGGAACTAAACCTCCAGACAACTTGTACATTTTGCAGCAGTTAACAGAGAAGGCTCTGCCCAAAGATGAGATATCATAGGAATATTCTCCTCCTTCCGTCGGTCGCAATCATGCAATCATGGGTTTAAATTCAAAATCTCAGAATGCTAGTATTTCTGTAGAGTGTTTTCCTAATGTACTCCAGTGCTCTTCTCCACATTGCCCTAGAGCTTGTGAGGCAGCACTGTGTCCTGAGTACCTTGTTTCAAATGTTCTCTCACTCTGGGTCACTTCATTTCAGCAAGCATTTAATGAGCACCCTCTGGGTACAAAGCACCGGGCAGAGGGTCATCGATGATATAAAGATATACAAAGATTAAAGGATAGGGTGAGGCTTCAGAAAGATGTATAAACACCATGAGCTCTGGAATCAAACCATCAACCTCTTTGAATCTTTCAAAACTCCAGAATAATTATAAAAACCATTGCCGAGGTATGAAAACTCTTGGCCATGACCCCAAAAGCACAGAAAGCTGGAAGTTACTCCAAAAGGTGTGTGTTTTGGGGGAGGCAGGGGCGGGCGGGGAATGGGAGTAAAGTCGAAAGGAGACACGCTTAAAATACACTAAGGCATAAGCTAAAAATAAAATAGCTCACATTTATTGAATGTTCACTGTGAACCAGCAACCATGTTAAGTGCTTTATATGAATAATTTCATTTTCCTTACAAGCAATCCTATGAGTATTTTATAGGATTTTATACCACATTTTATAAATGAGTAAGGTAAAGTTTAGAGACATTAAATAAATTATGCAAAATCACTCAGATGGTAAATGGCAGAGCCTGGGATTTAAGCCAGAACCTGGGTTCTACAGCTCTCTCTAACAACCGCACTGCCAGCCTGACTCTAATCCTCAGGGTCCTTTTATCTGATAGGTACACAGTGCCCAGGGCCCATGAAACTTTTAGGGGCCCACAAAAATGTTTTAATTTTATTTCTTTTAAATCAGAAGACAATATGAATATAATAATAATAATAACTTTATAATAATAATTAACCCAGCCTTGATTGTGTTCCTCTTTATACTAACATAATCATAAAACATATATATTTTTTTTAATGCAGGAAGGGATTCTCCAAGGCAAAAATGTCCAGGACCCAGGAAAATCAATACAGGGGGTACCATCTCCTGCTCAGTGAGAACTGTACGTCCTCCCTTTCTAAGCTCCTTCAGGCTGAACCCTTAGGTAAGTTTTTCCCTTCACCGTAATAAAATAATAATAACCAACACTTATATAGCTTCTACCATGTGCCAAGTATGGTTTTAAGATCTTTATATACATTATTCACAAGACACTGTGAAGGAGATGCTATTATTAGCTTCATTTTAAAGAGACAATTTATGTTTCTTTGACTCATATCTCACCCACATAAATATACTAGGGCTCATTTTGAGATGTGTCTCCATGCCTAGAATTCTCCCAGAATGTCTTCACTCATGCAGTCATGCAGTCATTCATGTATTCCTTTAGCATGCCTGTCTTAAGAAAGCTACTCTACTAGGCTCTGTAAATATGAGAAGAGAAAAAAAGCATCTCTGTTCATAAGTTGCTAACAGTCTGATGCTAAGCTCATGAGGAGTATTTAAAACATACCTCCTGTTGATTCACCTACTTGGATCCTTAAAAAAAAAAAATCTCTGTATCTGTGAGATATTTGGGACTTGGTTTTGGTTTGCTGGTGTTTGGTTGGTGGTTTTTAGGTGTCCGTGTGTTTATTTGTCTGGAAAGGTGTTACAAGATTGTGCAGGAATTGACTTCACTTTTGCCATTGCATAAATAGAACATAAATAGCTCTCTTCCAGAAGTTTCTACTCTGTTTAATACAGAGTTAATAAGAATTTTCTGCAGAGGATTACCTTCAATACAAGTCGGTGAAACTTTTTAGGTGTAACTCATATATATAATAATACAAAGTATTATTTCAGTCTTTTGCAAGATGTAAAAATCACCCTGTTTTCTGTCATGAAAGTGGTCCCTCTGTCACTGCAGGCATTTAGGATTAAATCAGTTTGATTGTTCTACTGTTTTTACTTTTCAAGCATGGAAAAACTGCACACTCGCCTGATATCATTAAGATAACTTGAGGATGACTAGCCATACGTTGACAAAAGGAGAGATTCGTTATTGTGATTAAATAAAGCAACCACGCTATTGTTAAAATTCCAACCACTTCTCTCACAGTTCACTGCTATTAAAACATTCTTTCACAGAAATTAATACATTGCCATAAATCTCATTTCTTTTTTAAACTCTTTTTACTTTGCTGTTGAAACCTTGAAGCTCCTCTTTGGGTATATAAAGGAGCTCAATAAGTGGGTCCTTCATTATTATTATTAATATCAAGAGTTTCAACCTGGTTTCCATTTGCCCCCAGCTTTTGCAATCATTTTTATGCAGTCTTTAGTTAAATACGACTAGACTAAATGATAGTGGATTCTTTTTCCACAATAATACTTATTTAAAATGTTTAAATATAATTTGCAGGAAACTTTTACCTTCACAACTGACTAATTATCATATTTAACAAAGCCTTTTCTGTGTGTGTGAAAGTAAAAGAGTGAAGCAATTACCATCATTTGCATGCACACTAAAACTAGCACAGGGAATGTGACCTTCATTTAGGCGTTGAATAATGTTCTAAGCTTTATCCATCCTGCCTGCTAATCATCACAGCGCAAGACAGTCCTGTGTTGGGCAACTGAATTGGTTTTGTAAACAAAAAGTAAGTTTTCTATTAACTTTACACATTTTCTGGCAACAGATGACTAACATAAGGAAAGGTCATTGAATGACACTGAGTTCCAGCTAGGTGTTATTGGAGGGAGGGAAGACAGAGTCTAGTGATAAGAAAAACTACTAAAGCTTTCTCTCTTTGTGTCTTATTTGAAAAACAGAATCTTAAAATGGCTTCGTTAAAACTCTCCAGCAAACGAAAAGCAAGAGCCTGTTAGATACATTTTTATTAAAAAAAAAAAAAAAAAAAAGAGATCTACACTACTATTACCATTGAAAAAAATGAAAAGATATTCAGATTATAATGCATAAATTTTTACCTATTATCACCAGTCCAGATGGAGTATCGTAAACTTTCTAAGGAGCCCCTAAAAGAAGCAGGAAAGAGATTTGAAATTTCTGATAATTGAAATAAATCCTTTTGTGTACCTCTAAGGCAGGTGGTAGGCTACTCTCAAGAGATAAAACTTGACAGGGAGGGTTGGGGTGCGAAGGTGATTCTGGTCTATGGAGCTCAGAAAGCATGTGTCTTGCAGCAGCTTCTATTAAATAAATATTCTGATTCTATAACCACTCCATCTCTGGTGACCATTTGCATGGTAAACTTAGGAGAGCACAGTTTTAGAATCTCTTATTTATGGAGATTAGAAGGAAAATATTAATCCAAGATTCTTTCCTGCCCAGAGGTTTACATTCCCTACTCCAGAAAGGAAAATTTTATATCATAGCAAATATATAATGAAGAGCCACTTAAAATTCTGGGGTCATTAATCATCACATGCATTTGCTTTTCTTTTCCAGTTTTTTGCAAACTCCAGTGTATGCGCACACATTGAAAACATAAATAGATAGATAATATAGGTATAGATATTTACACAGGATATGTGCATTTATCCTGTGGCTGCTGGGCTCAGCTGATTAGAGCCCTGTTCTAAAGCTTCCAAGGTCCAGACTTTGGCTTTGCTGTGGCAGGCATTGCACTCTGTGATACTGTGATTTCTGATAAGAAATCTCTATTTGGCCTTCAACCTTTTTCTGGCACAGAGCTCCTAAAACCCTTGGAATTTCCTAAATGATGAGAGCGATCAAGCTGCCTTTTGTTATGTTAATGAGGAGAATTTGGGAAAGTCTCTAGGTAACCTAAGCACAGGGGCTTAGGTTGCCAGGAGAAGCAACCCTGTGATTTGAGAACTGTCAGTCTCACTCCCCACCATCCTCACCTCAGAAAAGGGGAGAGGGGCTAGGGATTGAGTTCAACCACCAATGGTCAATTGTCCCTATGCAATGAAGCCTCTATAAGAACTCAGAAGGACAGGTTTGCAGAGCTTCTGGATTGGTGGCCATGTGGAGGTGCTGGGAGGGTGGTGCTCTGAGAGGGCATGGAAGTCTCCTGCCCTTTCCCTATAGCTCACTTGATGGGTCTGTTTCACCTGGCTGTTCCTGAGTTATAGCTTTTCATAATAAACCAATCATCTAGTAAGTAAAATGTTTCTCTGAGTTCCGTGAGCCACTCTGGCAAATTAATTGAACCTGAGGAGACATTCATGGGAACCTCCAATCTATAGCCAAGTGGGTCAGAAACTCAGGTGACAAAGGGCATCTGAAGTGGGGAGGGGCTTAATTTGTGGAAAGTCCAGGTAGATAGTATCGGAGTTGAATTGTAGGGCACAAGCTGGTATTCTGAGAATTGCTTCCTGTTGATGTGGGCAACTTCCCCCCCCCACACACACATACACATACACACTGGAATTTTTCTCAGAACACCTTTGGACACCCTCATCTCTAGTTAGCCAAGTTCTAAAGGTGCACAGTGAGTCGCAAGATGAAGCAGGTGAGAAACTGCCCATCAGCACAAACAATCCTCATGACTGAGAGAAAAAGATCCAATCACAAGCCTTGCTGAAGGTACGTTAAAAGGTCTGTCTGGACAGGTAATATTTTTATTTGCAAGCGTGTCTATCCAAGACATACAGTGTGACTTAAACAACTAACTTGCAGCTTTGGTAACTAAAGAACAACCAGAAGAATATGTCCTGGGTGTGGGTCTTAAAGAAGGACAAATTGCATTTCTGAAATCTTTCTTATGTCAGCTCCTCCGGGGTTTTAGAAAGTAGGTTGCTTAGATTTTCAGATTACAAAGTCCTTAGCTCAGAAAGGTCAAAGAGTCCCAGAGAGAAAAGAGAACGGGCCAGGCTGGGCTCTGTCTGGGCTTTAAGGGACGAGATCTTAGAGAGATGGTTTGTACCTGTGCATGGTGTGGTCGAGCTTACTAGGGAAGAGAGCTAGAGGAATCTGGGGGAAGAAATCTTATCCAAGAACAAAAAGTGTCCCTTACATCAAATTTCTCTAGAACCCTAGAATAGCTACAGGACCAGGTGAATGTCCAGCAGAGGAAGCGAGGGAAAGCCATCCATGTCAGGGATGCACCACTAACAATATCTTAGTGAAGGCGTGGATAGGTATGGTTCACCCTGGAAATCTCTGGAGACCACAGAGGACTGCATCCCCTTCAGTGAGGTCTTCAGAGATGAAGGGCTAGGAATACCTGAGAGCTGACCATGGCAGGCCAAAGTAACTAAGCAAGAGAAGTTGTTCCCAAAGGCGCACAAGTCGAGAAGTGCTTGTGGGATAGCAGGAACTGGAAGCCAAGGAGGCAGTTTGTATTCAAAGACCCAGTTGTTCAGATGTAGAGAACAGGTGTTTGGATACCCAGGGTGGGGGGGGGGAAGGGGAGGTGGGATGAATTGGGAGATTGGGATTGACACATATACACTACCATGTGTAAAATAGATAACTAATGAGAACCTGCTGTATAGCACAGGGAACTCTACTGAAGGCTCTGTGGTGACTTCATGGGAAGGAAATCCAAAAAAGAGGGGATATATGTACACGTATAGCTGATTCACTTTTCTGTACAGCAGAAACTAACACAACATTGTAAAGCAAATATACTCCAATAAAAATTAATTTAAAAAAAACTTTGCTGGCAAATCATAGGTAACTTGTTAAAAGTGTAAAAATAAAAGGTCCAGTTGTGGCTAAAGAGGGTGTCACTGTTCCCAACAATACTCTACACAAAAGTCTATTAAGAAAACTAGCCCTCCATTGCTTGTAGAGCCAGTGGTAACACATGGGAACTCAAAGCATTCTGGTAAGGATCGTAATAACTAAGAACAGCAGAATATCATTGAGGAACTTGCATTCCACAACGGCCTCAAATAACTGGCGAACTTCTGAGAGGCAGAGATATTTTAGCTTCCCTGCTGTCCTGAACAAGGAAAGAATCATACTGATGGCAAAAGCTCTTGTACAGTCTGGGCAAACACATCAAGGCCAAGAGATTTGCCTTCATGTCCATCCTGCTTGGGTCTACACGTTAAGAAGTTCATTAGCGGATTGTTAGCATCAGCCAAGGAGTTCGCCACCACCAGTCACACGAGTACTTTCATCCACAAGCTGGCTTGAGTCGGTGCCAGGGCAACAGGTTCAATAAAACTGGCTGAGGCGATAGCTAACAGATAGCATGATGGGTTCAGGCCCCTAAACACACCAGAAGCTTGTCCCAGAAGCCTCAACAGCTGGCCAGTTGTGAGCTGCAAAGAAAGGGACAGAAGAGGAGTACGTAGTGGTTAAGATTCTGATGCTACAAAACAAGACAGCAAGAGGAAGCAGGCTTGGAACTTGAATTCCAGTTCTGACTATAGAAGACCTGGCCATAAAATTGGGGAGAGTTGCTCTTACCTGAAAGGGAAATCCAAATAATTGAATAGGGCAACTGAACAAAGCAATTAAATGCAATGCTTCAGGATAGATATCAAGGCCATTAATAGCAATTAATGCCTTCTGTTCACAGTCTTATGTATGGAGTATTGTAATTTCTGCAGAGTAAAAAGATCTATTTTTCACTTCATTAATCAGAAAACATTATCATTGTGATCAAAAAAGTGGCCTCATTTTACTTCCCAACCAAGATTTAACTGCAAGTGCTTACAACGAGGCCTCATTTTCTTAAGACTTTATCTCAGTTAAAAGACATAATACAGCCCATTAGTCCATAGACTGTGGAATATTATAATAAATACTTAAAACCACTTATCAAAATAAAGAGCCAAAGCACCCTCTGCCATGCACTGGGCCTGATAGTTTAATCAGAGTCTCTCACTCACTAATTGGAAGTACTCAGGACTCCAAATGATTCATCTTGTTGAATTAAAAAGGTTTTACACTGGAGAACTTTAGCACTTCTCCCAGCTAGGTCACCCTCATTATACTAGCTTTAAAGCTTCCATTACATTTTCCTTTTTATATGTCAATGCGAAAAGAGGACAATAAATCTGGCCTTTGAAGCCAATGACGTACAAAGTGGCTATTCCACATGAAGGCCACTGTACATATAGCCACTTGCCAAAGGGAAAGAAAATCAATTTCTTCCAGAAGATTACTAAAATCATTTGATTTTATTTATTTTACAATCTACAAATTCCTGCCTGAAAAGCAGGTTGGCTTATTTTATCTGTTTAGGAACTTATTTATAGGATATTAAAGAGCTATTAGGCACAATAGAAAGATTGTCAGCAGATGTGTTTGCTTTATGTTTTTTCCTGTAGAATTTTGCTGGAATGATAATCAGGCTGGCGAAACACCATCCTACCCAGAGGACCAGACCTTGCTTTCTGCACGGGATCTTTCTCTGAGTCTCACAAAGCAACAGCAGCCAAGAATGAATATATGAAGGGCCTGTGGACAGAAGAGGAAATGGACAGGGTTCCCTGGGAGGTGACAGGAAAATATTAATTTCCTCTGAGGGCGAAGGGGCAGAACTGTGAACATTAGCAGCATCCAATGGTCGAGTAAGTCTCTATAAACCAGGTAATCGAAGAGCAAGCCTATTCCCTCCAACACAGCGCCTTCTGTTGCCTTGGACTGCCACTTCTCTGAGTGACCTGTGAAGATGGCTAGATGGTTAAGTGTGCAGTGATAGACATTTAAAGCTAACCCTTTACTTTCAATAAACATTCTCTTTGAAACTCCGAAGAAAATCAGCTTCAACCCACCATCTGCCAGTCCTTTAAATGAGGGCAAAGGTAGCCCACTCTGTGGGCTCAGATAATTAGTTCTTAAGGCTTAGTTAATTAGGACAGTTGTCTCATTATCAACTAAGTGTCTTTCATACAGCTCAGATGAACTGAGTAGGAAGATTCATCTCAGAAATGAGGCCAGGGCTAGAAAACCCAAATACTGCTCATCAACGTTTCCATTTTTAGAAATGTTTATGAACGAAAGGCAAAGTCCTGATGTTTACTATAGACACAGCATACTCATAGAGCCAAAGGAAGAGAGTAAATAAAGAAAAATTCAGTGAAAAATAGTGCTAATCTTTGGCAACGTTTCTGTTCTCCTATTTGAGCCTAAGATGTATATACATTCCTTCTCGTTGACTAATCTGAGGCTGCTACATTCCTAATCACCTCCACTGCAATTGCCCAGTTGTGGACCTCCTACTAACACTTCCCCATGGAGCACGGCAGTTACAAAAGGGACAAATAAAAGGGGCAGCATTTGTTGTCTCTGCAGAATCAAAATGGAAGTAGAAATTCTTAACAGAACACTGCCTATGGTAGTGAGAAATATACAGCCTTCTGTCCTTTTTGTCTCTATCCCTTGACTATTCTCGTCTGTAATTCTGCCTTGGTTTTATGTGTTAGGTTTCATTATAGGGTTTTGCCATGATTCCACATCCATTGTGTCTTAAGAGACCCAGAAGAGAGAGCCAATACCAACATCAAACTCTGATCCAACGTAGTAATGACTCTCACTCATCTCCTGTCTTCCTTTCCTCTTAAAATTGTCTTTCTCTTTATTCTTCTCAGCCAGATGCTGGTTCCTCTATTTTTATTGCTAAAAATTTGCTTGCCCCTCTTATCCACCTATACTTTCTCATACTTCTCACCACTGTTGACTCATATTTTTATTCTAATGAGGCTTCACTACACATAGATTCTCTCTGTTCCCATAATGTATTTATATATCCCTAATAAAAACCTTTGTTATCCATGTGCTTGAAAAGTCTTTTTCCTACATCCCTCCCCCATGAAGCTGAAGCATCTTGAAGACAGGGATTCTGATATGATAACACAGTACAGTGCCTGGACCATAGGAGGTACTTAATGTGTTTATATTGAATGAAAAAATAAAGGGCAGCATATGGAAGGTGGAATCTGTTCTGTCTTCTTTCATTTAGATGTCTTTCCCACTCCTTGTGACCAACCATCAGACAGTGATTTGACTGTACAACTATGTTTATCACCTCTATCGTTATTGACTTCTTTGAATTCATCCATTTCTTTATGCATAGAATTATGGAAACTCAGGATTACGTGTGCCCTTAAAGATCGTTTCAAGCAACACCTTCTCTGATTCTTCAAGCAAGTACCTTCTCTGGTTAAACTCTCCTCTTTTAAAGTAAAGAAAGAAAAGGCTGCATGATTGTTTTCTTCTTAAAGAAAGTGCAAACTTTTGGACATTTGGGAAAATCTTAGGAGTGGAAACGTAACTGGGGAAATGGAGGTTGTTCATATAAGTTTGGCTCTGAAGCTAGAATGTCTGGATTCAAACCCAGCTTTGCCACTTAATAATCAATGTAACCTTGATTATGGTATATAATCTCTGTTTTCTCATTGCTGAGATGGACACGAAAATAGATCTGACCTCTTAGGACTCTCATGGGGTTCAATGAGATAAAGCGTGTAAAGGACAGTGATGGCCTACTTCCACCTTGTAAGCACAATGGAAGTACTCAACCTTGGTTCTTATTACTATTATTAAGCTGTAGCAACATTCCTTATGTCACTAAGGAAGGCCCATCCAAAGAGACACAAAGGGGTATAAACATTTTTTGTTTTTGGGGTTTTTTTGGCTGCGCCATGCGTCTTGTGGGATCTCAGTTCCCTGACCAGGGGTTGAATCCGGGCCACAGCCGTGAAAGCCCAGAGTCCTAACCACTAGGCCACCAGGGAACTCCCAAAACTCATTTATTCTTCCACCTCACCATACAAGCATTAACACCCATACCCTCCTCTCCACTCACTACAGAAAAATTTCCTTTGTGTGATGCAAAGTGCATCTTTAGGAAACACTGGCTTTCACCTCCCAGTACCTTAAACATACTTATAACTTCCATTGCTTCAGTTCTAGCTGTATCTCTGGGTCCCACAGTCTGTTACTCTTCCCCATCCCATAATAATAGCTAATAATCACAGCTAATGTTTCTTGCATGCTTATAATGCACTTTACAAGTTTTTAACTTATTTAATCCTCAAAACAACCCATTAGAAAGTCACAATTATTATATCATTGGATTATTAAACTATTTTTCAGATTAAGAAACTGAAACAAACAGGTTAAGTAATTTGCAAGAAATCATGCTATAAATTATTTAAAGTTAAAGGATGCAGTGAAATACAAAAATGTAGAGTGAAAGATGCATTAAAATAAAAATATTTTAAAGCTGTGGCAAATTACTAAGAGGGCCAGGGAGCTTAATTTTCAGAAAAATTACTGAATTTTACCAAAATATGTACAAACGCTTTCCGAAAATTCTGGAAAGGATCATAAAGATTCAAAACATAGAAAAATTTGAGACTTTCTGCAATTAAACTTGAGCAAGTTTAGATAAAATTCTGCAAAGGGAGGAAGGAAAAAATTAAAAAGAAGGAAGGAAGAGATGAGAAAAAGAGAGAAAGCAGGTCAGGGAAGGAAAATAACCATTGTGGGCAAGGCACCTTTTCCGGAATAATTTAATCTTGTGATTTACTGGTATCCTACACTCCTTTGTCTTTCTCTCTCTTTCCTTTGCACCCTTCTGGTGAGATCCCAGTCTTTCTCTATTCCTGTGTTATAGGTATCTGAGTCATGTTTCACCCTGGAATCTGTCTTCAACCTCTGTTCCTTCATTTATTGAAGAGATTACCAAACATTTGGTACTCAAGTCAGACGGACCTGTGGCTTCCCTGTTCCTGAATATCCCCTTCCCATTCAGTTCACCTCAATGTTCAGACCCATTTACATTCCACCCATCTCCTGAATCCAGTCTCTTGCCTACTGGCCCTCTCTCCCCTGGTCCACACTCCCCTTTCTTGTGCCAGGATTCACACAGCTGCACTTCTGCTCTATCGGAGTCCTGGGCACCCTTCACTTCCATGCTCCACTGCTGCAGCCAGCAGGCTTTTTTCATGTTTACACACATCATGGCCACCGCCATCACCAACAGTTCCTCCACCCCTGCCATGTGTCTCAGGGTCCACCCATACTTTCCTCTCCCAGCCTCATTTCACAACTCTCTCCCTTTCACTCTGTGCTCCAACTTCCAGAACCTTCCTTCCATGGCTCAGACACATAATGCTCATTCCCACTTCTGGCATCTGCAGGTGCCCATTCTTTTTCATCCACACTTCCCCCTCTCCACTCCACTGCCCTTTCCCTGGTCAACGTCGACTACCTTTCAGATTTCACTGACGTTTAACTTCTTGGGGAGGCCTTGCCTGACCTTCCAGCCTAGATTGGGCTCTGTTGTTAGTTGTCTGTTCCATTTCTACAACACATTCTTTTCCTTCCGAGCACTAACCTGAGTCTGTGATTATACATTCACTTCTTTGAGTGTTTCCTTTGAAGTCATGCCTGTTCCATCCACTAATTGTAGGCACTGTGAACGCAGGGAACACATCTGGCCGTGCTCATTATGCCACTCAACTCTGTACCTGCCACATATGTAGCGTTCACTGCCTGAATGAATGGGTCCATCTCAAATGCACAGCAAACCTAATTGCTCCTGTGCCTGAGGACACACAGCAAGTGTAGCCACAAACACTGGGTCCAGCTTTAGAAACCAGCTTGCTCAAACCCAACTGGCATGGTTTACTATACTCCCCATACCACCACCTCCAACTAGACTATAGCCGACTTTCATTTCTACAGAGTCATAGAAAGGTAACTAGTTTGCAAAATCAAAATTTCTTCTGCATACTAAAGATGCACTTGGCTACTGGGTCCTTGTAAATGAACTTTTGTTATTAAAGAAGTGAGCCAATTAGAAAAGATTCATTTTTGATACATTTTAATGAAGGAAATTTCTACGTCCCTTCAAAACAAAAAAACAAAAACGCACCATCTGGTACAAATATAAAGAAAACTCACCCTGCTAATGACATGTGCAAACATGAATAATGCAACCTAAAGGGCAACAGAAAGTCTTCTGTCTCTGATGTGTGTAAGGATTTTTAGGAAGTCTGCGTTATTTGAGGAAAGTTTTCCAGGAAAAAGTAAGAGCAGCTTTTCATTCTCAGTGCCTCAATCAGCATTTGAATTAAACAAGAAGACAAAAGAAGATCCTCCAAACCAATAGAGATTTCAAACTGCTAAATTTCCTCCAAACTGCACTAACATAAACAGAACCAGAATATATGATATTCAGAGAACATCACAAAAGTTGGCCTCGCTGAGCCAAAGAATACGCCAGTAAAAAGCAAACATTGTCGGGGAAAACAGAGCTTCCACCAAAAGCAAGAATAGACACCGTTCTGGAGGTTCTGAGACAAAAAATGATATTCACACAGAAGCACAGGGTTTCTAAGTGCAGCGAGCTGGACGCAGCTTTCGTGGACAGCTGCCACCAGGCGACCACTCTGGGTATTACAGCTACTTGAAATGTTTTAATTCCAAAGATTCCCCCGGAGAAAACTGCCTGTGAAAATTCTCAAGTATAGAGATCACGTCCTGGTATTTTTCATCACTCTACCTATCAAACCATTATTCTGAGAAATTATAGTTTCCCCTTAAAATGGATTGGGAGGCAAAATAGAGCTTATATCTAAGTTGAACAAGCATGCCGCATAAAATGTAACTCTATTTATGTCCCCCCGCACCCCCACCCCCACCCCCACCCCCCGCCGACTGTCCCTTGGAATTTATTCAATGAGGTTGACTTTTATTTCCTCACTTCAGGATGAAAATTCATGCAGCCTCTCACACTGTTGGTGGGAATATAAATTGGTGCAGCCACTATGGAAAACAGTACGGAGGTTCCTTAGAAAACTAAAACTGGAACTACAATATGATCCAGCAATCCCACTCCTGGGAATATATCTGGAAAATATGAAAGCTCTAATTCAAAAAGATACATGCACCCCAATGTTCATAACAGCACTGTTTACAATAGCCAAGACATGTAAGCAACCTCAATGTCCATCAACAGATAAATGGATAAAGAAGATGTGAGATAGATATATATATATATATACAATGGATATTACTCAGCCATATAAAAGAATGAAGTAATGCCATTTGCAGCAACATGGATGGACCTAGAGATTATCATACTAAGTGAAATAAGTCAGACAGAGAAAGACAAATATCATGTGATATCACTTTCACGTGGAATTAAAATACGGTACAAATGAACTTAAACAAAACAGAAACAGACTCACAGACACAGAAAACAAACTTATGGTTACCAAAGGGGATAGTGGGGGGCAGGGGGGGCAGAGATAAATTAGGAGTTTGGGATGAACATATACACACTACTATATATGAAATTGGTAACCAACAAGGACCTACTGTATAGCGCAGGGAACTATTCTCAACATCTTGTAATAAACTATAATGGAAAAGAAACTGAAAAAGAATATATATACATATATAGACTATATTCATATATATATATATATACAAAAGAAAATGAATCATTTTGCTGTATACCAGAAGCTAACACAACATTGTAAATCAACTATACTTCAATTAAAAAAAAAAAATTTCAGGCAGCCTAAGTCTTTTTTTTTTTTTTTTTGCGGTACGCGGGCCTCTCACTGCTGTGTCCTCTCCCATTGCGGAGCACAGGCTCCGGACGCGCAGGCTCAGCAGCCATGGCTCACGGGCCCAGCCGCTCCGCGGCATATGGGATATTCCCGGACCAGGGCACGAACCCATGTCCCCTGCATCGGCAGGCGGACTCTCAACCACTGCGCCACCAGGGAAGCCCCCAAGTCTTTTTTGATTATAAGAAATATTGTTGCAATTTGGTGATCAAATAGTTGGTCCCTGGTACTGGTCAGAATTTCAATCTAGCATTAAAGGTGAGTCAACTCCAGTTTAGGACAGAATCTAGCAGAAAGCTGATGTTAGGGAAGCGGAGGAGGTGAGTTGTCTCTTTTCTAGCTTAGTATTTCTAACCCCTAAATGAAGATATTTGGAGATGGAGCCTTTGGGAGGTAATGAGGGTTAGGTGAGACCATGAGGGTGAGGTCCTTACAATGGGATTAGAGCCCTTCTAGGAAGAGACACCAGAGAGCTTGCTCACTCTCTTTCCATGAGCAGGCTCTGAGTAGAGGCCACATGGGAACATAGCAAGAAGGTGGCCGTCTGCCAACCAGAAAGAGGGTCCTCACCAGAACTTAACCATGCTGGTACCCTGATATCAGATTTCCAGCCTCCAGAAGTATGAGAAAACAAATTTATGTTGTTTAAGCCACCCAGTCTATAGTACTTTGTTATGGCAGCCTGAGCCACTAAGACACAGGGTGAGTGACAAGCCCCTTGGCATGTAGCAACTGTCAAAGTAGCACAAGGGACCCAGTTCACACCTGCAGGTGGAGAGCAAGCTGCTCTGACAAACATCACAGTAGGCATGCAGAACTCTAGTGATGCATAATCAAAGTCCAGTGTAATTGGTTAGGCCAGCCATGACTGTCTTATTTCCTTCGTTCATATACTCCCTTTTCCAGCCTGTCTTGCAGTTTTCAGAAACAGGTGGCCAGGTCACAATGTTCTAGCCATAGAAGTGAAGAGGGGCATCTTTTTGGAGTAATGTTTCTTCCCTAATGAAAAAAGATAGAGCCACAGGAGGATTTCTCTCCCTCCCCCTTTCTTATCCTCAAGTCCCATCTTGATGCCTAGAATACTGCAGTAGGATAGCAGGCATCTTGCAACAAATAAGTGCTAAGTCAAAAAGCTTATGGACTGAGGATGGAGAACTAAAAGGATAGAAATCGTCTCTGTCCTTACTGACATTTCTGAGCAACTGTCCCACATCTGAATGCACCTATGTCTAGATTAATTGTTGTGGGAGATAACTACATATCCTTATTGATCAGGTTTTCAGTTGCTTACAGGAGAATGCATTTTCATCCACGTTGGAAAGGACAAGCAACAATGTGCACACAACAAAAATACATCACTAAGTACCTCCAAGCTCCATTTTGCATGAAGCTAAAGAAAGAGACACATGCAGGCCCCATTGTTTGGTAGTAAATCTGACCACTCTTCTTGGCATCCCCCAGTCCATCTTGACTTCTGGTGGAAAGACGGTAAACAACTTAGTAAATACTTCAAATGACCTTTAATGTAGATGTTCCTACCTTACAGGAAAGAGTTGCTAAGTTATCATTTGCACCTCATAACATACCTGCTGGTATGCAAATATCCAAAAGAAAGGGAAAGTGTAGCAAAATACCAAATAACAACACTGATAATAACAGTGAGAAAAATACTACTAGCTCATGAGTTGCAAAGATCCCCAAAGTACAGAAAGTACTTAGGACCTCATTTCTATCATCACACTATATCACATTGAATCAGGTTTTGCTAGGGTTGAGGTTTCATATATTGGCAGCTCCTGACTTTTAGGCATTGGACTTAACCTTCACTTTCATGCACTGTGTATTGATCTGACTAGATAAGCTTTTATATGACACATAGGGACTCTCCTACTTCTACTGATCAGTGAGCACATGGCTTGAGCCTGTCTGCCAACAGGTCAGTCTACCAATAGCACCCTCTTGATCAGAATTACAAAGGTCATCAGAGTAGCTTGAATTCTACTTTATTGCATTTGTTACATCATGAATTGAATAGAAAATATAAAAAATAAAAGTTCCAACACTAAAGACAAAAAGTGCAGTTCTCCTCAATGCAAAGACGAATGAAACAAAGATGAGACTCACTTCATATGGAAGAAGTAGCATATATTTAGCCTCAATCCACCTCATATTGGATGCAAACCAGTTTACAGCATCCTTAATGTTATATAAAAAGAAAAGAATTAAATAATTTGTACAAAGTACTAGAAACATATTGTCAAATACTGAGGCTAAAAGGCTAGGGAAAAATCATGGTTTTATAATATTTTCTTTATCCTGGCAAATAAACCACACCACCTAACCACCACTCATAATATCTGAATCTATTGTTCTGGCTCTATACATAGATCCTAATACACATCTTTGTCAATACATTCCATAAAGTAGGAGACTGCTTATACTATGCATTGTGCTCATCAAAGCCTTCAGTAAAGGAATAATATACCATCTCATTAGCTCTTCCAAAAATTTGCAGTTAAACTAAGTTCTACTCCAATATTTGCTGTCCTTTAGAAACCAGACTACAAAGGAGACACAGGGTCTTTCAATCATTTCTCCCTGCTTCCCTAAAAAACAGAACTTCTACAAGTATTGAAATAGGATATCTGATCCCGTAAGCAATTAATGAGCCCCGCATGAGTCAGTGTCTGGCCTTGGCAGTGTTTTCCTCCTAACAATCTCCCAGGAGAATTACATACAGAGACCAACCTCTGATTGATTCTAGACCGATGATGGGAACATTACCACACTCTCCATGTTATTTCCTAATAAGTGCCCTTAGCCTTGCACTACACCATAAATTCAGCTCATTATAGAGATACTTGAGAGTGTCCACTTTTGCCAGTCTTTCCCTTCCTGCATCCAAGAGATGGATCATTCACTCATGGGCTGCTTGTAGTTTTGCTTTCTGCCTCTACATACTCCTCTACTCACAGGGGTCAAAACTGCCTTCATTTTTGTGTGACGTCCACTTCCCCTTGTGAATGATGATGATCTTGAAATGTTTTTTGCTTCACTTTAGTCCCTTCCATCCAGTTACCTCTTTACTTCTCTCTTCTGTGTCAGTGACTCACCTTCCTCCTCCTTTTAGTAGAGCCATTCGTAGTCTTTCATCAACCCAGTCCCACAGAAATTCCCTTCAACCAGACTCTGCTGCAAAAGTTCCTTCTATCAAAATTCTACATTCATATCTTTGAACAACATCAGTCTAAATATTTTATAAATAATTGTAATGAAATATTTATAAATATGGCCCTGACTCTAAAACTTAAGTAATAAAGGATCACTTTAAAGAAACTGACTTTTTAAAATGATAAAAGGCAACCTTTGTTTGATGAGTTTAGTAAAAGACTCATAATTTGAAACACATGATTTTACTATAAACTCATGATTTTATGAAGAATTGTAACCAAATATTTACCTTTTTCCTTAAGGCTTGAAAGAGCAAAAAATGACAAAAAGTATTTCAGTTGTATTATTTATGAGAAAAATATCTTGACATAAAATGTTGTTAGACATTAAAATCAGTTATCAAAGGAGATTGTGAAGTCCCTAGCCTTGAGTAGATGAAATTTCAACATGAATTCTTATTTGCCTGAAAGGAAGCTGGGATGATTTTGATGACCTCTGCAAGTCTAATTCTATCCAATATTATGCCCAGGTTGTATACAAGTTGTTTTTTTTTTTTAAGAATCAAAATATGTAGTAGAAACACAGAAGTGGCAGAATACAAATGTTAACTATCTTCAGGAAAATATACCTCTTGATAAAATGCTGCAAGAAACTCACATAATCCTCTTTACATGTCAGTAATGATTTCTGTTTGAGATTCATTCTGGTTATACATCCATGAGGAATGGTACAGTTTATTTAGGGGAGTGATAAAAAATTAACAACCACTTCTCATTTTATTAGAGGAAAAGAATCAGTCAAACATTTTAATGTACATGATTGCAAAGACTTAGAAGCAAATTAATGAAATATTCCCTTGTTGTTCATTCAGAAGTATATTCTACTCTGTTGGGGATGTATTTATTTCACTTAATGAAATAGCCAATGAAGATTCAAAACTGCTTATAATCAAAAAGCAGCAATTTGGGATTAAGGAAGGATGCTGTGTGAATATGCGGAAAGAGTAGGAGAAAAACATCAGAGAGTAATTTATAGGTGAAACAAAAATGAAGAGAAGTTGAAGGAATCAGAACTTGCTACATTGCCAGCTGTTTCTCTCTTAGTCACTGGTGGGTTCCAAAAGCTCATTTTGAAAACCCTCCTTTAGAATTTAGAGCACATGTATATTCCCACACAATCATAGCATCTATGGGTTGTAAAGAGCCTCGCAGATCATTTAAATCAAGTGCTGCTCTGAGACTTAATCACCTCTTACATCATCCCTGCCAAACAAATAAGGTTATAAATGGCAACTAAGCCTTCAGATTACATAACAAAATTGTGTTTATATCATAAAGTACCCTAACATATGCAATAAACACATAGTAAACACATACTTCATCATTCCACTTCGTATTATAGCGTCTTTATTTAGAAAATGGGATCAAATCTTAGTTCCAGTTTTGGGTGTCAGCTACACAGACACATCTTCTGTAGGCCCAAGACCCAAGCAGGAACATTCCCTGTCTCCACCCCATGTGCAGGGACCGGAGGGTTGAGGACTAGACCCTAGAGCGGGGCTGTGAGAGAAGGGTCAGGATTTATGTTGAAGGGCAAGAGGAGAATGGGCTATTTGCAGCTCTTGCAGTTCACCATTGAGCCAAGAGTCCCTGGAGCTCAGATGCCACTATATTGCACATTTCTGGATACCCAATGTCTATCCATGACTGGCTCACAGAATGTGCTAAAATATGTATTTATAGAGTAAGTATTTTTAAATAAAGGGAAAAGAAAGGGATTAGAAAGAGGAGAAATAACTGAGGTCTTTTAAAGGCAGTAGAATGGAACTCTCTCTCTTATCTTTAAACTCCTTCCCACTTACAACCATCAGCCAGAACTGGGCTGTGAGGGATGGAGGTGGGAACCAGCAGTAGAGATATGAGAAGTGACCATTGAAGGAATGTCCCCTCACTTTTCTCTCCCCTTCCTACTTTTCCTCCTCTTCACCCACCCTCCTAGACACCTCCTCTAGTCTGAACTGAGTGCTTGAAAGGGGGGAATCTGGAATCGTAAGGGTATTGTTTCATGGAACAAGAGGTCTGAAGGAGTAAGAAGAAAGATAAGAGGAGAGAAATTCCCAGAAGAAAGCACTTATTCCTTATGTGGCACAGATGGTCAGTGCTCACTAAATATCCATGTGTTTCTCCATGTTTCCCAAACCCATACATCAGAGTAGTGGCAGGTGACTAATTCTTACCAATAGAACATGAGCAGAAACAGTATGCCAAGTTCCCATCTGAGAAAAGTAAGAACAGCTGTTCCTTCTCTGAGATTGCTCTTTTCCCCTGCTACATTGACCTTGAAGGCCATTTGCTCCAGGGGACATTACTACAAGATGGAAGAGCTGTCAGACACAGATGGACTTTATATGAGGGTAAATAAGAATTTTTTGTACAAAGCCACTGTAGTTCAGGGAGTTATATGTTACCACAGTACAGCATAGCATTACCTAACTGAAACACCTTTTCTCACCCAACTGGTGCAACCTTTAATTGGAAAAGAAAGTTTACTAGTCATGCTTACAAGTCAAGGGCTGCCAAACTTAGGCATTGGTATCTCAACCACAGTTTCCAATCCAAAGTTTGAAACCATACCAAAGTCAAAACTTCCTATTTCTACCTGTCATTTAGTTAGAAGATGTACCATTTTTAAAGAATTGTCTACAGGATATTCAGTGTGTTCTTCCTGATACTCCTAAATCCACCCCTGAGTGAAGCCTTGACAGAAGAGCTTTATTTATTGCATTGTCCACCTTGTAGAATCATTCTGAGCTCAGCAAGAGGCCTTTAGATCAAGGGACGCTACAAAAGACAGAAGTGAAACTCACTGCAGTAGCCACTGAAAAGATATTGTGAGCAGTACTGCTCATTTATTGCACAATATCATCTTTATAAGAATCTTCTCAATAATTTCCTTTCTTGTCTTAATCAGTAATAGCTTTTCTTCTTCTATACCATAGAATTATATTAATGCCTATCATTAAATATGTGTTGCAAGGACTAAATTAAATTAATGCATTTTAAAAAGCTTAACATGGTGACTGGAACAGAGTAAGCACAAAATGTATTTTTGCTATTATTATGAATTTTTTAAATCTTAATTGAACTGTAAATTGTGTGAATGCTCAATATGTTTTCTAATAGATAAGAGCCCAAACTGGAACCTATTGGTAACAAGTTTATCATATGTCTCCAACTTTGTTTTGTACTTCATTTCTTTCTTATACTTTTATAACGTAGGTAACTTTGCAGCACTTTATATATTCCTTTAAGTTGGTCTAAATTATTTTCAGATCACAAAGACTATAAATAAAAAATTAACAGACTAAACCCTAGGTTCTTGACTTACCTTTTATTAATATTCAGAGAGGGAAAATAAAACAACAATGAAAGGCCTATGATATAAATAGAATTCTTTCCATTAGAGCATCCTCTTTCTTTCCTACTGGTATAAAAGATGTAAATCTTACCATCTGTGACTGCAGAACACACAAGCTCTAACTAGGCTCCATAAACTAGTTTGACTTTGACACCTCAGTCAAAACTTTACAAAGGATGTATCCCTTTCAGCAAAACCTGTCTTCAAGACACTCATGCTGAGGATGAGAGTTTACTCTGCACGTGGACCTGAGACATGTAAAGATTCTTTGGACAAAAGCTATAATTGTGGTGGCCAATTTCCAAACAAATTCTTAAGACCCATGGTGTGACAATATATTTATAGAAACTGAGTATTTAAAATATGAAATTGTTTGAAAAATATGGCTGTATGGTCATCATGATAACAGACTTAAAACATTATTGCCCCTAAGCTCAAAGTAAATGAGTTCTATTCAATTCAAGAAACATAAACTGCCTTTTGTTTCCTGGTCAGGGTACTAGACTCTGCAGACCTAGAGATAAGTAAAGCATGGACCAAACCCTCAAAGTTTCTGTAACTGGGAAGGATACACTTAAATAATTATTCTTTGTTACTAAACACTCTTCATTGTCTTCTATAGCATTGATCACAAATAGCCATTGTACATTTGTTTGTTTGCATATTTACTTTCTGCCTCCTCCACTAAGCCATTAGCTCACTAGGGGCCATGACTTTCTTGTACATTATGAATTCAGCTCTTGTACAGAAGCCATTACATGTTAGACACTCAGCAAATATTTTCTAAATAGTAATGTAGCCTTATATAATATAAATAGAAATCCATAGCTTTCATACTTACAAACAACAACACTTAGAAGATGTAATGGAAAAGATCCATTTCTAATGACAACAACAATAATTCTGAAAAAAAGATAAAATACCTATGTGTAAATCTACAAGGGATGTGGAAAAACAATATGAGAAAAAATGGATAGATTCCTGAAAGATTCAGAAGAAGAACTAAATGAATGGAAAGATACACCAAGTTTATAGATAAAAAGACTTAATATTATAAAAATGTCAATTCTCCCTAAATTAATTACTAAATTTAACAATCCCAATAAGAATAGTAAAAAAGAAATTTTGTTCTGAAACTAGATAAGCTAATTCTAAAATTCCTATGGAAAAAATATACTAGCAGTTATAACCAGGAAATTTCTGAAATAGAAAAACCTTACTAGCCAATAAATGCACTATAAAACTTCAATAATTAAATCAGTGTAGTATTAGGACATATATAACAGACAAAATAAGAGAAGATAAATTCTCTTCTCTTATTTGGTCTGTTCCAACTTAAATGGGAATTTAGTATATGATAAAAGTGGTGTTCAGATCTGCAGTGATAAACATGATTTAATACATGATGTTGTGGGCAAACAAATAGCTATCTGGAAAATGATGCTTTTGAATTCATAAGTAACACCATGTTCAGATTCCAAATGGATTTAGGATTTAGGTATAGAAAAATAAAACCATAACATGGTAGAATTCTTTTAAAAGCCACGAAATGGAAGTAGCCTTTATCTCAATGACTCAGAAGCAAGAAGTGGAAAGAAAATGTTGATAATCTCAACCACATAAAATTCATAAACTTTACATTCAAAAACAGCATAAGAATAAGCTGGAGGAAAATATTTGCAAACCATATCACTGTCAAAGGACTACACTTACTAATATATAAAGAGTCCCTAGAAATTCAAAAGAAAAATAACAAAAAACTAGGAGAAATATGGACAAAGAACATAAACAGACAGTTCACAAAGAAAAAAATACAAATGGCTATTAAACATATAAAAATACTCATAATTTTAAAAATGCAAATTAAAACTACATTTCTCACTGTGTTGGGTATAATTCTATGAAGGCCTCATGATTTTCATCCTCTAGTGTTAGACGCCATGTAATCCCCTTCCCTTGAGTGTGACTGGGACCTATAACTTGCTTCTAACCAGTAGAATGAGACAACAGTGTTGGGCTGTCACTGCCTTGATT
Organism: Monodon monoceros; assembly: GCF_005190385.1. NCBI lineage: Eukaryota > Metazoa > Chordata > Mammalia > Artiodactyla > Monodontidae > Monodon > Monodon monoceros. Next base: position 15,349,324 of record NW_021703767.1, read on the forward strand.
AGGTTATGTTATGTGGCAAATGGGATAGGATGACACTCTACGGTTATGTTACATAAAATAAGATTGCATCTTCACAGACTATACAGACTTAGACTATACTATACTTAACAGCAAGAGAATCTCCTGCTGGCTGTGAAGAAGCCACCTGATGTGATGTGAACTGTCTGTAAAGAGGGTCACATGGCTGAGAACTGTAGGCAACACTGAGATACTAAGAGCATCAATTCTACAAATATAAGATACTGACTTCTTCCAACAATCACATGAGCTTGGAAGAAGACCTCAAGCCTCAGATGAGATTGCAGTCCCAGACAACATTTTAATTGCAGCCCCAGTCCCTGAACAGAGGACCCAACTAAACCATGCTTGGGCTGCTGGTCCACAGAAAGGGTGAGATAATAAATGTGTATTCTGTTAAGCCACTAAGTTTGTGGTAATTTGTTATGCAGCAATAGGAAATCATTGCATTCATCAATCATGTTGGCCAAAATACAAGAGTGCAATACTGTGTGTTGCTAAGTTATGTCCACAGGCCAACTTATACATTGACAGTGGGACACCAAATGGTTCAATGTCTGTGGGGGGAAATCTGGCAATCTCTAACATAGTCACATTTACACTTGCCATTTGTCCCAGCAATCTCATTTCTGGAAATCTATCCTACACTTGCGTACCTATGAAATGATATACATACAAAAGTTTTCATTAAAATATTATGTATAATAATAAAAAATGGAAACAAACCAAGGGTCCAACAATTGGGGGTTGGTTAAATTATCCAAGGTCATCTACTTAGTGGAACATTGTGTATCCATAAAAAAGAGGAATGATGAAGATTTCTATACAGTGATACGGAAAAAAATCTCTAGGATATGTTACTAAGTGGAAAAAAGTAAGGTTCAGAACAATATATGTAGTGTGCTGCATTTTGATAAGGAAAACTTATGCATAAAGAAACAAATTATTTTGAAACAATTACCTGTAGGGAATAGGGAGAAACAAGATGGATGAGGATAAGAATAGGAGCAAGTCTTCTCCATGAATACTTTTTAATTATTTTTATTTTTTGAAACATACACATGTATTACCTTTTAAAATTAATTTAATTTTTTTTTAAATTATTGAATGGATAGATGTAAAAAAGCACTGTGTTATATGGGTGTATATTCAAGATGCAGAGGTGACAATGGATAAGGAGGGAGTGACAGAGTGACATCAGTCTCATAGTTGCATGGGGACAGGGATTCTAAGACTTTTTTTTTTTTTAAAGAAGATGTTGGGTATAGGAGTTTATTAATTTATTTATTTATTTTTGCTGTGTTGGGTCTTCGTTTCTGTGTGAGGGCTTTCTCTAGTTGTGGCAAGCGGGGGCCACTCTTCATCGCGGTGCGCAGGCCTCTCACTATCGTGGCCTCTCTCGTTGCGGAGCACAGGCTCCAGACGCGCAGGCTCAGTAGTTGTGGCTCACGGGCCTAGTTGCTCCGCGGCATGTGGGATCCTCCCAGACCAGGGTTCGAACCTGTGTCCCCTGCATTAGCAGGCAGATTCTCAACCACTGTGCCACCAGGGAAGCCCTAAGATTTTTGAAAGATGGTCAAGAGTTATAACAGATGGACAAGCCTTAGAAGGACATTACAAATAACAAGAACTGTGTTCAAACGTACAGTGGGATGAAACTGACAGTACATCTAGGGAACAAAGGAATCTGATCTCATTAAATGTAACAGGGGTACCGAGAGCTACCTAGGGAGAAAGACAGGCAGAGACCATATCAAGGGGTCCTTGGAAGCTCCTCTAAGGAAGTTGAACTTTACACTTTGCATAAGGTTTATGCCTTAAATAAGATCATTCTAATAATGGTTTGGAGGATGTATCAGAGGAGATCTGAATTTGTTTCCTGTGGCTGCCATCAAAAATTGTTACAAACTTGGTGGCTCAAAACAACAGAAATGTATTCTCTCACAGTTCTGGAAACCTGAAATCTGAGCCAGAAGTCTGAAATCAAAGTGTTGACAGGGCCACACTCCCACTGGAAGCTCTAGGGGAGAATCCATCCTTTGCTTCTTCCAGGTTCTGGTGGTTGCTTGGCTGTGGCGCTCCAACCTTTGCCTTCATCTTCATGTAGACTTCTCTGTGTGTCTGTGTCCTCTCTTCTGTCTCTTCTAAGAAAACTTGCCATTGGATTTAGGGCACACCTGGGTAATCCAGGACGATCTCATCTCAAGATCTTAATTATATCTGCAAAGACCTTGTTTTCCAAATAAATTCACATTCACAGGTCCCAGGGATTAGGACATGGTCATTTTTGGGCAGTCACTATGGTCAGTGCTAAGGACAGGAGACTATTTAGAAGTGATTGTAATTGACCAGATAAGAGATGTTTAACAAGTATTCAGCCTTTTTGATTAAAAAGTTCTAAGGGCAAATATCCCACAAGCCATTTAAGTTTTCCAGAAATCCATTCCACATATTTCTTTCTAAGCCCACCCCTCTTGCTTTGATTTTTATTTAAGCAGTTGAATGTATGTTTGCAGCTGTCTCCTTATCTCTTCTAAGTCTCCTTATATCATAACCACTGTGTAGCATTTTCTACTATAGGGACAATTCTGGGCTTCCTAATCTGGAGTGGCAGTTCTCAGGGAGATTCTCTCCCTGATAAATACAGTTAGCTAGAGGCAAGAAAGCCTGAGGCATATTGCATTAAAGTTTCTGATAAGGCCTATGTGGAAGCATACCAACCTTCATAAAATCTAGATATGAGAATTTCTAGAGTAGCTAGTAGCATATTAAAATAGGATGCGGAAGAAGAAACAAATCTTTAAACTTCACAACTTTCTCCTTCCAAATGAAGGGGAAAGACGAGAAGTCAAAGCTCCCATTTCCCCCTCCAAAAATGTCACTTTCTGCCAGCTTTAGGTCAAGAATTAAGCAGAAAAGAGCGATCCTCCAGAACATGAGCTGGTCGCTCCCTCCTTCTGCCTCATTTTAGTTATTGACCCTCGACCTAATTAACCAATGTGCCAAGTGATCCCTTACTTTCTAATCAGAAATTATCACTTCCAACAGTTAAGGCTCTGACTCTAAACCACTCCTGTCCAAAAGAATTTTCTGTGATGATAGAAGTTTCTATATCTGCGCTATCCAATATGGTGTCCACTAGCCAGATATGGCTATTGACCACTTGAACTGTGGATGGTATGAGGGAGGAACTAATTTTCCAATTATCATTCATTTTTATTAGTTTATATTGAAATAGCCATGTGTGGCTATTGGCTACCATATTGGACAGCACAACTGTGAATGCCGCTGGACACAGGACCTGGCCCATCTTCCTTTTAGGAAGTCAAGTTCTACCTTGGTATCAACCTTAGTCTTGGCCTATTTTTATACTTACTCCCTGTTCCCAGAAAAGCATCTAGCAAACCTACTGGCACTCATGGCCATCAATTATATTTCATTGACACAAGTTAGGAGGTTTTCTTCTCCCTTATATTGGTTCAGGATGTTGCAAGAAAAGACCTAAAGATGCTGACTAGATATTTTCAAAGACATGATCATAACTGTGGGAACCTTTAATAGCCAGAGCCTCACTTTGTTGTTGTTTTTGTATGTGTGTGTGATAAACTCACCCTTTCTTTCTAGCCTCTCTTTCTAGACAAATTAACAAAGACTTCTTCAGCTCTTGGGTTTAACTGCACACGTTTCAATCACGTGTGATTGAAACATGTACATTTACATACATTATCATTGTAAGTATAAAGTTGCAGTAGTTTTCTTTTTTTTTAAACATCTTTATTGGAGTATAATTGCTTTACAATGGTGTGTTAGTTTCTGCTTTATAACAAAGTGAATCAGTTATACATATACATATGTTCCCATATCTCTTCCCTCTTGCATCTCCCTCCCTCCCAACCTCCCTATCCCACCCCTCTAGGTGGTCACAAAGCACCAAGCTGGTCTCCCTGTGCTATGTGGCTGCTTCCCACTAGCTATCTATTTTACGTTTGGTAGTGTATATATGTCCATGCCACTCTCTCACTTTGTCCCAGCTTACCCTTCCCCCTCCCTGTATCCTCAAGTCCATTCTCTCGTAGGTCTGTGTCTCTATTCTCGTCTTGCCCCTAGGTTCTTTATGACCTTTTTTTTTTTTTTTTTAGATTCCATATATATGTGTTAGCATACGGTATTTGTTTTTCTCTTTCTGATTTACGTCACTCTGTATAACAGACTCTAGGTCCATCCACCTCACTACAAATAACTCAATTTCGTTTCTTTTTATGGCTGAGTAATATTCCATTGTATATATGTGCCACATCTTCTTTATCCATTCATCTGTTGATGGACACTTAGGTTGCTTCCATATCCTGGCTATTGTAAATAGAGCTGCAATGAACATTTTGGTACATGACCCTTTTTGAATTATAGATTTCTCAGGGTATATGCCCAGTAGTGGGATTGTAGTAGTTTCTTACACTGTTTTCCTGTTCCCAACTACCAGTATCTATGTGGAGTGAAATTGGCAATTCATTGAAAGGGTGTGTATAAGGCATTTAGGTCCAGACTCATTCTCTTTCTCAGAAATCCTACAGATGCCTCCAAGAAAACCAACAGGAAATCATTTTTTCAGTGGATGATTTTTACCACATCTAACTATAAAGCATTAAAAGAACACTGAAGTTTTCAGTAAGTAAACTAAGCTGAATAAACCTGAACTCTTCATTCTTGAGGAAGGGAGAACATTTTAACAAATCCTCTGTCCCTTTATTCACAGTGTTAAAGGGAACTTTCAACTCTGAGATGCTGAAGAAACAGAGATGTTTGTGACAGTGAATCCACTGGTAGGGAAATCTCATATACAAGATATCACTAGATTACACGATGGTAAGCCTATAATTAAGAGAACATAAGAAAGAACAAGACCAAATCTGTAAATAATCTATAAATAATAAAGATAACATAAGAAGGAATAAGATCAAATTTCTACAGCTCTCAGAGCCTCTCAGAGAAAACAGTTTCAAAACTACATGATATTATTACACATCATTAGTGTTTTAATGGAGCTGATTGCCCTGCCATTCTTTTTGATGTTGTTGTTTTCTCTTCTTAAATAAAAGTTATTTTTGTGACACCAACAGCCATTAGAGGAAAAATGATTCAGTGGAATACATCTCAGTGGTGGTTAGCAACAGGCTATAATTATTCATTTCTATTAAGAGCCATCATTTAGGTACTAGAATTTTGAGAGCAGCTTGAGCAAATTGATTCCAAGTTATCTTAAAATAGATGGTAGATAGACAATAGATAATTAGATGATATAGATAGGTATTTTTGAAACACAAAATATTTATTTATGATTGTGTTTATTAAATAGCCTTCAGGGGCTTCCCTGGTGGTGCAGTGGTTGAGAGTCCGCCTGCCGATGCAGGGGACACGGGTTCATGCCCTGGTCCGGGAAGATCCGGGAGTGGCTGGGCCCGTGAGCCATGGCCACTGAGCCTGCGCGTCCGGAGCCTGTGCTCCACAACGGGAGAGGCCACAGCAGTGAGAGGCCCAAGTACCGTAAAAAAAAAAAAAAAAAAAAATAGCCTTCAAGCTCATTGGAATACATTGGATCACCTATTTTTTCACAGATGTGAGATTTCTATAAAATAGAATCCTAGACTTTAAAGGAACTTTAGCCATTGTCAAGAGCAAGAGCCCCAGGGCAGGTCTACATGGTTCTAACATTGTCTTTGACGTGTGAACTTAAGAAATAAAAATATATGCACCTTTTTTATGTCTCAGTTTCCTCATCTGTAAAATGATGTAAATAAAAAGTAGCTACTTCATTAAGATGCTGTAAAGGTTAAATGAGTTCATTGTTGTTAAGCACATAGAATACGGCCTGGCATCTAGTAAGTGCTTGGTAGCTGTTAGTTCCTACCATCTTCATCATCTTCATTTTAAAGATGAAAACAACAATGTCCAGGGAGGGAAAGTGATGTTTCCAAATCATACAACTAATATTAAGCACACAGAAGAACCTGAGTCTCTTGGCAAGTAGCCTGTGTTCTCACCACCCTGCCATGCTGCCTGTGCTGCTCTATGCTCCACCATTCTATGCTACACTTTCTTCTTCACGAAGTCCTTATCATGAACATACCAAGAAGAAAAGAAGGAGGAAGAGAGGAGGAAGCCCAGAGGTGCCAGTTCTAGAGGCCTCGAGGCAAAACCACAGAGGCCAACGTAGCTGCTGAAACCAGTCAGGTCAGGGTCATTGTTAAAGGTCCCTTCACCCAGGTATCTATCATCTGCTGCTATCCCTGAAATTCCTTTTTATTTTATCTTATTTATTTATTTATTTATTTTGCACATACATACATATTCTTTATTTATTTTTTAAGCTGAAGTATAGTGTTTTTTTAACATGATTATTGGAATATAATTGCTTTACAATGGTGTGTTAGTTTCTGCTTTGTAACAAAGTGAATCAGCTATACATATGCATATATCCCCATATCTCCTCCCTCCTGCGTCTCCCTCCCACCATCCCTATCCCACCCCTCTAGGTGGTCACAAAGCACCAAGGTGATCTCCCTGTGCTATGTGGCTGCTTCCCACTAGCTATCTATTTTACGTTTGGTAGTGTATATATGTCCATGCCACTCTCTCACTTTGTCCCAGCTTACCCTTCCCCCTCTCCGTGTCCTCATGTCCATTCTCATCATCTGCATCTTTATTCCTGTCCTGCCTCTATGTTCTTCAGAACCTTTTTTTTTTTTTTTTTAGATTCCATATATATGTGCTGGCATACGGTATTTACTTTTCTCTTTCTGACTTGCTTCACTCTGTATGACCGTCTCTAAGTCCATCCACCTCACTACAAATAACTCAATTTCACTTCTTTTTATGGCTGAGTAATATTCCATTGTATATATAGGCCACATCTTCTTTATCCATTCATCCATTCGTCTGTTGATGGACACTTTGGTTGCTTCCATGTCCTGGCTATTGTAAATAGAGCTGCAATGAACGCTGTGGTACATGACTCTTTTCGAAGTATGGTTTTCTCAGTGTATATGCCTAGTAGTGGGATTGCTAGGTTGTATGGTAGTGCTGTTTTTAGTTTTTTAAGGAACCTCTCTACTGTTCTCCATAGTGGCTGTATGAATTTACATTCCCACCAACAGTGCAAGAGGGTTCCCTTTTCTCCACACCCTCTCCAGCATTTATCGTTTGTAGATTTTTTGATGATGGCCATTCTGACTGGTGTGAGGTGATACCTCATTGTATTTTTTGTGTGTGTGTGGTATGCGGGCCTCTCACTGTTGTGGCCTCTCCTGTTGCAGAGCACAGGCTCCGGACGCGCAGGTTCAGCGGCCATGGCTCACAGGCCTAGCCGCTCCGCGGCATGTGGGATCTTCCCAGACCAGGGCACGAACCCGCGTCCCCTGCATCAGCAGGCGGACTCTCAACCACCTTGCCACCAGGGAAGCCCCCTCATTGTAGTTTTGATTTGCATTTCTCTAATGATTAGTGATGTTGAGCATCCTTTCATGTGTTTGTTGGCAATCTGTATATCTTCTTTGGAGAAATGTCTATTTAGGTCTTCTGCCCATTTTTGGATTGTGTTTTTCTTTTTTTTTGATATTGAGCTGTGTGAGCTGATTGTAAATTTTGGAGATTAGTCCTTTGTCAGTTGTTTCATTTGTAAATATTTTCTCCCATTCTGAGGGTGGTCTTTTCACCTTGTTTATGGTTCCCTTTGCTGTGCAAAAGCTTTTAAGTTTCATTAGGTCCCATTTGTTTATTTTTGTTTTTATTTCCATTTCTCTAGGAGGTGGGTCAAAAAGGATCTTGCTGTGATTTATGTCATAGGGTGTTCTGCTTATGTTTTCCTCTAAGAGTTTTCTAGTTTCTGGCCTTACATTTAAATCTTTAATCCATTTTGAGTTTATTTTTGTGTATGGTGTTACGGGGTGTTCTAATTTCATTCTTTTACATGTAGCTGTCCAGTTTTCCCAGCACCACTTATTGAAGAGGCTGACTTTTCTCCATTGAATATTCTTACCTCCTTTATCAAAAATAAGGTGACCATATGTGTGTGGATTTATCTCTGGGCTTTCTAACCTGTTCCATTAATCTATATGTCTGTTTTTGTGCCAGTACCATACTTAAAATTCCTTTTTATGATGAACAACTTTTCACTGCATAATTTAAATACATAATAAATAGTATTCTTTTAATTATAAAAAAAACACATTGACTTATATTTACATTATTCATATCAAAATGTTACTTTTAAGAACTTTTAAAAATTTACTTACTCTTAATACTTTTAATAATTGTAAGAGAAAATATACTAATATATAATAATAATATTAACATAGTAAATAAGAACATAAGAGCATTAACCATAGAGCAGGAGATGTTGAGGCATGAGATGAAATGGAACATATTGGACGCTCTGCGTATGGAAATCAAACTTCACTTTCTTCACCATTTTCTGAGAGCTAGGAGTGGAGCACAGCTCCGTCATGAGCCATTTCATAAACAATGAACAAGGACGCACGAAAGGCAAGAACTTCTCTGCTCCTTCCACAAAACACTAATGCCACTCCAGATGCAAGTCAAAGTAGGTCTATTGCCATGAAGAAAATGATTATCATGGGGACCCTAAAGGAGAGCCAACAAAACATTTGGTGTCACATTTCCTGATCCCTGTGGACATTCGGGGAAAAAAACAGGCTCCTATTATGGTGTGTTATATTGTTATATGTGTTATAATCCAAATTTTTACATAGCATGAAAAAGAAAAAAAAGAAGCCATCAACAAGCTTGCCATTATCCCTATATTCCACAGAAATAATACTTTGCTTCTACCCAAAATGCTTTAAACATAATTCCTCTTTGTATTAGAGGCTTAAAGTGTAAAGGCCAACTTGACTATAAAAGCTTCAGGAAAATCCATATATTTAAGTTCAGAATGGCTTTTCTTTCATTCCCGTGTAGTGTCTGCAAACCACATTGATGCATTTTATCAGGAGTCATACTGGCTCAAAGTAGAGCGATAAAAACCCTAAGAACATAAAATCTTATTCTTTAAGTTCTTAGCTTTAAATATGCGTCAGCAGGATGGAAGCCATTATTTTCTCCACATTAGCCTTAATGACTGTGCAAAGGATTTGAAGATCACTATTCTTGAAAAGTGGATTTGGCCATTGTCATACTGTCTCTGTCACCAAAGCTCTGTTATTAAAGCTTTCTCTCTTTTGTAAAAACAAATTTTTATCTGCTTAGCACTTTTCCCACATGCCACTATATGGAACATTCCAAATCATTGATTAATTAGGGCAGTTGTTTTAATGAAAAAGATTGATTTTTTTCTATTTGCATTTTCTTCTCTTTTCTTGACCTCATTCTCCTTTGGGACATCAGTTATTTTTCAAAGTCTCTACAGCTGGCTTGAAACTCCCCTGGGAACGCCAGTTTAACAAACTGCCTCATGGAAAATTATTGCTATCTGCTTTACCTCAGATATATATATACACACACATAAGGGGTGTCAGTCCATTTGGGCTACTGTAACAAAATAGCTTATAAACAACAGAAATTTATTTTTCACGGTCTGTAGGCTGGATCATGGTGTCAGCATGGTTGAATGAGAGCCCTCTTCCAGCTTGTACACTTTCTGTTGCATTCTCACATGGCAGAAAGGGGAAGGGATCTCTCTGGAGCTTCTTTTAAAAGGTAGTTTTGTAAGGGCTTCACCCTCCTGACTTAAGCACCTCCCAAAGGCTCTGCCTACTAGTACCATCACCTGTGGGGATCAGGATTTCAATATACGAATTTGGGGGGAACACAAAGATTCAAACCATAGCAGGGTGTATGCATATTCACGTATATAGGATAGCAATTTGCTCTACTCTAAATGTATCCCTTCCTTCTTGCCTTCCTCACAGTCCATCAAAGCACCCACTTCTTGAATGATATGTACTTTTCTAGCTGGAAGGAAAAACCCTGATGATTAAATAGGCACTATTTCATTTGCCCACAGAATAGCCAATTAATACATGAGAAGTAGCAGTGAGGTTAAAGAAACATGAAGCATAGATAAGGACCACAGAGTAAACCAAGTAAAGTGTCAACTCAGAAGGATAGCAAAGGACTAAACATAGAGTAGATAGTCAATAAATGGTTACTGGTCAGCTAATTCATTTTGTTATTTACCCAGGAGCAATTTTAATTTTCTAAGAGGACTTATAATAAATTCCTACTGGTAGAATTTAAGTTATTGCAGGAGACAATAAGGATTTTGATTTAGTTTTGTACCCATTAAACTGTATCATGTAGTTGACCACTTAATTTTATCTAAATGCTAATTTGACCTTATGTTTGTCTTTTTGTACCATATAATTTTTAAAAATATTGATATGAAATGAAGTGGATTCTCAGATGTGGTCCCTGATTTAGTATTGTTCTGGTCGATGCTGGAATAAAAAGCATTCTTGGACGGATGTGGAGAGTGAAAATCTTTAACTTTATCATTGTTTCATCTAAACTTGGAACTGGGTGGAGACAGAAAGTAAGACTGACTTTGCAATTAATTACAAGCTAATCAGGAAGACTAACCCCAACTAGTTTGTGAAAGGCCAATAGGTTTCTTTACAAGCCTTAGTTTCCCTTACTATTATCAACCAAGGGAAGGATAAGTGAGGTTAAAAATTTTAAAAATAAAGGAAGAACTAATGAACAAACAAACAAAAAATAGTAGGATCTCTGGGGGGAAATAGTTTTTTATAAAGATGTCCAGAAGAAGTACAGTATAAATATCTGAGTTTTGATGCACTGATCAGATGTGTATATGCACCTACACACTGAGATTAAGATGCATGTTTCAATAAACATCAAGATTTATTATGCATTTGGAAAGTATTGACTGAGGTGAAAGTCAATACATCTTGATGTTCACCACAACAAAATCAATAGTTGCTTAATAATTTACCAAGATTCAGTGGATTTAATGTATCTGATGGCTATGAAGTAAAGTAAAACCACTACATGTCTTTCAGGAACACTTGATAAAGGATATAATACCAGCATCAAACATTTGGAGCCAAAATTTATACCCTCTCCTTTTTGAATGAAGGTAAGTGAAACATCACCTTTCCCAGAACAGCAGATGTGAACTCTGAAATTTGAGCAAGGAGAAAGGAGTAACAGGAAGGATCCTCAGAGAAGACAACACTCATTAGAAAACAGATTCAGTGTCACAGATGAATGTGGGCATCTGTGCCTGTGAATTAAACAGCAGCATCCTCCTGTTAAATATAATTCGATCCACTTTGTTAGGCCCAAAACTTGCTTTATGTTGATTGCACATTTGTCTTTTCCTAGTTTCCCACTTATCTCCAGAGATTAATAAGTGCAGTTAATTCAAATGCCTTGACAATCTAACCCCAATTCAAAAGGGTCTTAGGGACAGACTTAGAAAAACAAAGTGATGGCACATCTTCGATCCTTCTTAGGATCACCTTAATATTTGTTTCCACTTCAGGAAATTAGAAGATGGCCAACCCTCTGCAGAGCTGATATAATGATTCATCTATAATCAGAAGCCAGGCCAATATGACCCGTCATTAACATCATTCAAGTTAAGTCCAAAACAGGGAAACTCTATACACTGAACTGTGGGAATGCGTGAATAGTCTGATACACATGCAGAATGGAGGTTTCCTAGTGCTTCTAGATGGTATTAATAAGTCGAGTTTTGGAAATAAAAATGAATGTCAAAGCAACCAGCAGATTAAGCAAAATCTGGGCTCCTTCCAGAATACATTTTTAATGATGAATTTCTTTAGAAAATTGTCATACTACCTTTAGCTGAAAGCACAGAAAAGAGATCTGGCTGCCATTTTGTAAGGTCCACCAAAGGAAATAATAAACAAGTGTGGGCTACAGAAAATAATGGCTAAAAACAATCCCCTAAAGAGAACAGAAATGTGCGTTGCTCTTTGCAGGCATTGCCAATAGATAAGGCAGGACATGTAATAAATGAGTGAAGGGGGTGGTACCAGATACAGGTACAAAGATTAAAGATTGCAAGTAACCCCAACTTATCAATCTTTGAAATGGTTTTAAGAGCAAAATTGTACATATGTCTTGCTTTCTTGGCAGGGAACATCAGTGATGGGTGAACACCTCTAATGTATCACAATTTATGTTTTTCAGAGAGCTTGTCCATGAACTATCATGAATTACCATAACTGAGCCTTACAAAAAAACTTTTAAATGACCTGGAAAGATGTTCTAATCCCCTCTTAACAGACAAGGGAACCTACAACAAGAAACATGTAACTAGTCCCAGATCACACAATCATTAAGGGGCAGAACTGAATTTGAACGCATATCTTCTAATTCCAAACCCAGGGAATTTCTTTGGATGTCAAGAAGAAGCTTTTATAGAACAATAATAAAATTTGTTACTACTTGTGTTAGTTAGCAATCTCCAGAGAAACAGAAGCAACAGGGGATATGTTTGTGTGTGTGTGTGTGTGGAGAGAGAGAAAGATTTTAAGAAATTGACTCACACAAACGTGGGAGATGACAAGTCTAAAATCTGCAAGGCAGTTGAGGCTGGGAACTCAAGCAGGATTTCTATGTTCCAGCTTTAAGACAGAATTTCAGGCTTCCATGGTGGCTCAGTGGATAAGAATCCACCTGCCAATGCAGGGGACATGGGTTCAATCCCTGGTCCGGGAAGATCCCACATGCCACGGAGTAACTAAGCCCATGCACCACAACTACTGAGCCCGTGTGCCACAACTACTGAAGCCCATGTGCCACAACTACTAAAACCCACGTGCCTAGAGCCCATGCTCCACAACGAGAAGCCACTGCAATGAGAAGCCCACGCACCACAACGAAGAGTAGCCCCCGCTTGCCACAACTAGAGAAAGCCTGCGCACAGCAACAAAGATTCAATGCAGCCAAAATAACTTAAAAATTAAATCTTTAAAAAAAAAAAGACAGAAGTTCTTCTTCAGGAAACCTCAGTCTTTGCTCTTAAGGTCTTCAATTGATTGGATGATTCCCACCCACATTATGGAGAGTAATCTGCTTTACTTAAAGTCAATTAATTATAAATGTTAATCAAAACTAAAAAATACCTTCACAACATCAGATCTAGTGTTTGACCAAACAACCAGGTACCACGGCCTAGCCACGTGTGACACATAAAAGTAACCATCACGCCACCATTTCTAGGGAAAAAAATTAAAATTTTTGTTTTCAATAATATTCTTATATCTGCCTTTGCACATTTTCCAGAACAAGCTGGTGAAATTAAGAGCTAATTAGATAAAATTATTCATTCAAATGTCTACCTCTAACATTACTATCTTAAATCTCACATTCTCCTTTTATGCAACTTACAGCCCCATTTTGTACCAGGTTTCTATTCATTACAGCAATTGTGAAACATGAAGAATAGCTACTTCTCTAGTAACCAAACTGGGAGAAGAGCTCCTTGGTTGACCAAATTCTAACTATTAAATGATCTAAAGTGGTGTTTCTAAAACTGTGGGTGATGGGCTATCTTCCTTAGAAGCATCTGGGAACCTTGTTAAAAGGCAGATTCTTAAGTCCTACTCTAGTGCTTTTGAATCAGAATTTCTAATGGTGGGTCCACACTATATTTTAGCAAGCATCCTAGGCAACGTTTGGGTCCCTTGTAGTATAAGAACCACTGAACCAGAAGATCAAAGCAGTGAGTATACAAATAAGACTCAGGCACTAATACAGAACCCTCTACACATTATACAAAGGAACAGCCAAGTAGAGATCAAGAGAAGAAACAAAAACAAAACTTCCCAGCTTTGGCAAAAATAAAAACATTGGTTTTCGTCATATTCTCACAAAAAAATGTACCAGTGCTCAGTAAAAGTGGGAAACAAACACATAACTGCCTGTAGAAAATGACTTTGGGAAAATAGGAATAGATCCAAAACATAGAATGATCACCACGGGCTGTAAACAGAGAAAGAGAATTGTGCCGTGAGTGGTACACACTGTGTGAATCAGAAGGTACCTCATCAACACAAGGCACAATTTCAGGTGGTCAAGTGCCCTGAAATTTGTGGAGCTTTTGAACTAGAATCTGTATAAGTGAATAAATGTGAAGAAACAAAAAGCATTATCACTCTGAGAAGTGAAAATCTAAAATCTTGAGAAGTCTCCTTTTAAAGGAATTATAGACCTAGGACAAATCAGTATTATTAAGTCCATTTCTTTGGCCTTCAGTTTCCCATAAGCCATTACAGCAAGATGAAATTTCATCCTGGTTTAAGTTCTTTCAAGGGAGGTTTTGCAAAGCCTTTTCATAACTTCTGATATAGGTGTGCTTCATTCTTTAAATAAAACAAATGGCATATTTTAAAAATCAACTTCCCAAAACTTTATCAATTTATCAAATATTTTCTACAGGATTATTTTAAATAGTGAGCACATGGTAAGGGTGTAGGGAAAAGGGAAACTTAGTGCTCTGTTGGTGGGAATGTAAATCCATAAAAATCATTATGAAAAACAGTATAAAGTTTCCTCAAAAAATTAAAAATAGAGCTACCATATAATCCAGCAATTCCACATCTGGGTATTTATCCAAAGGAATTAAAAACATGTTATCATAGAGATACCTGCACTTCTATGCTCATTGCAGCATTATTCACAATAGGCAAGATATGGAAGCAACCTAAGTGTTCATTAACTGATGAATGAATGAAGAATCTATAGTATATATATGCAATGGAATATTATTCAGCCATGAGAAAGGAGGAAATCCTGCCTTTTACAACAACTTGTATGAAACTTGAGGGTATTATGCTTAGTGAAGTAAGTCAGACAGAGAAAGACAAATGTATCACTTATGTGTAGAATCTAAAAAGCAGAGTAGAGTGGTGGTTACAAGGGTTGGGGAATGTGGGGAATGGGGAGATATTGGTCACAGGGTACAAACATTCATTTATAAAATCAGCAAGTTCTGGGGATGGTGATGATAGGTAATACTGCATCAGTTATGTGAATGTTGCTAAGTATTCTTTTCACAAGAAAGAAATGGTAACATTTTGATGGGATGGAGGTGGTAGCTAATGTTACCATGGTAATCATTTTGCAATATATAAATGTGTCAAATCAACAAGTTGTACAGTTTAAATTTATACAGCGTTATGTGTCAATTCTATCCCAATAAAGCTGGGGAGAAATAAATATGTAAATAAGTAAATAGTGACAACAGTGTGCATTTTAAATATACCATCTAGAAGAGTTAATTTTACACACAGCTGTTTGGTAATGTGTCTATTGAACAGACAGAAATAATCCTGTAGTTCTTTTCCAAAGGACCCTTCATCTTGTAATTGAAATCTTTTAAAAACACGTCAAGCATAGTAAAACAATGTGTAAATATTTATATTTTAATTATATATA
The DNA here is from genome assembly GCF_005190385.1 of Monodon monoceros. Classification (NCBI taxonomy): domain Eukaryota; kingdom Metazoa; phylum Chordata; class Mammalia; order Artiodactyla; family Monodontidae; genus Monodon; species Monodon monoceros. The sequence continues at coordinate 15,364,786 of NW_021703767.1, forward strand.
TATACATTTGTTTAAATAATTAACAAATTAACTTGATGTTTAAGGGACACATATAAAAAACAATGGTCTGGAATGGAAAGAAATGGGTTTGATGTTGGTCCTTCCACTTATTAATTTATATGTTCACAAGCATATTATTAACAACTCTGGGTCGCTCTGCAGGCTGGGTATGTCAATATCCTCTTCCCAGCATCACGATTAGCATGTTTAGCAGGACTTCTGGGTCAACGCAACAAATTTAAACTGCAACACAAAACTTCCCTCCACTGATATCTAAGCAACTGAGCAAAAAGAATTGCATCAACCAAAAAAAAAAAAAAGAAAAGAAAAGAAAAAAAAAGAATTAAACTAGGAATGTACATTTTTTAAAGTAATGGAAGGAAAGTTACAGCTGACTAGAGTAGAGAGTGGGACACAGGACAGTTTCATTCCTAACCACACCCCTCCTACCAGACTCCACCGTATCCCAAGAGTTCAGTGAGTTTACAAAGTCCTGAAATATTTCACTAATACCCCCAAACCTGAACAGAAGCTGACTGAACACACATTTTTATCCTTTTCCTCTTTTAACAAAGGAGTAATGGAATGTTTCATGGGGTGAAGCAGGTTAAATGACGAAAAAAGTCAATGTGGGTGAAACTCTCTGATGAAAACGAAGGTTCCAGAGCTACATGCTGAATTGAAGAACAAGCTGAAGTTCAAGGATACCCCCGCCCCATGAAAATGTGAATGCCTCCTAGCTAGTTGTATTGAACATACATGGTTAAAAAAAACTGTGGAAGCAGAGCAGATCCTAGGTATCCTAAAACAGAGCTCCTCAGCTGACCAAATATAATGTCAACATAGAACTGCCAAAGCATAAGCAAGGTGAAAAGAAACAGCATGGCAACTCTGCAAACACATGACAGCAAAAAGGGTGGGAGTAGTAAAAGGAGCAGAATATCAAAAGAACCAAGCCCAGGAGGAAAAAATTACTCAGTGAACAGAAGGAAATTCCTCTATAAATTGTGTTATGCTATAAAACAGGTTAATTATTTAATGGATGCAGTGAGATGATAAAAGGATAGAATGAGATGAAAGGGGAGATTGCATAGTTAAGGCAATAAGTTGATACCCAAATTAAAATCATTCCTGAACTAAGAAATATATTAGAACTAGCAAGGAATTGAATAGACATAGGTAAAGAGCAAATTACCGGCATGTGAAAAGTTGAAAGTAAAGGCAATGAATGTAGATAAAAAAGACAAAAACATTCTAACAACTAGAGAGGAACTAAATTTTATGGTGGAGAAAAGCAATCCATCCTACAAACTGCTGCCTCTGAGGTAGAGAACCCAACAAATTAACCCAAAAACTATGTTGTGTTACAGTACAAGAAAAAATAAACCCTGAGATTCCAAGAAAAAAACTGATGTGGGGCTTCCCTGGTGGCGCAGTGGTTGAGAGTCCGCCTGCCGATTCAGGGGACGCTAGTTCGTGCCCCGGTCCGGGAAGATCCCACATGCCGCAGAGCGGCTGGGCCCGTGAGCCATGGCCACTGAGCCTGCGCGTCCGGAGCCTGTGCTCCGCAACGGGAGAGGCCACAACAGTGAGAGGCCCGCGTACCGCAAAAAAAAAAAAAAACTAATGTGTTAGAGTAAAAGAGCATATCATGA